>NC_140168.1:173099453-173636953 GCF_963971535.1 Notolepis coatsorum
TCTCGTCCGATCTCGGAAGCTAAGCAGGTTCGGGCCTGGTTAGTACTTGGATGGGAGACCGCCTGGGAATACCAGGTGCAGTAAGCATTTTGCACAGCAAGGAGGTGCTACTGATCCCTCATAAAACACCCCAAGTCTTTCAACTAGCTTTTGCACATTTGAGTAGTACACTACCTACAAACACTCATTCAAACAGCTTGAAAGTAAGTAACATGCCTAGGTCCTAAAGCTAATGGGATTATGTGTGACTGATTTACAGTAATATTGGCTCATTTAACATAACTAAGCTTTTGAAATTGGCTATCTCAAACCGCCCTCTTTTCTTGATGCAAGTTGTTTTTGGAGGGTGGAGAAAAGGGGCGGGGCTTGAGAGGTAGCCAATAGGTAATAGCCAATAGGTAATAGCCTAGCGGTGTATAGTGAAGACCATCAGCCAGACTCATATGTGCCAGAAGCACTATCCTCTCCCTGACTTGTACAACTCATACTTACCTGGCAAGGGAGATACCATGATCAAGAAGGTGGTTCACCCATGGCGAGGCTCAGCCATTGCACTCCGGCTGTGCTGACCTATGCGAATTTCTCAAATGTAGAAATCTCGATTGCATAATTTCTGGTAGTGGGGGACTGCGTTCGCGCTCTCCCCTGATATAATATTGTCAAAAGTAAATACAGAACTTGACTAACAATCTATCAACGTGATTTTTTTATAACTCATTGTATATCTTCCTGTACATTATCCATTTACTGTATATTTTTGGACTGTATGTTTTAGGATGTATATCTTTCACTGTGTATTCTTATTCTTTGGAATACCTAAATGTTTATTGTGAGCGATCTGTGGTGCTGAAAGTGAATTTCCCTCAGGATTAATAAAGTACTTCTATGTGTAGAATTATGTGTCATTGAAAAAGGAACTATTTTCAATTGTGTCCAATGAGAAACAAATGATTTCCAGATAGACTGTGTCCTCCACAAGTCCAAACTAATGGCAATTGTTTCTTGCCATCTATATGCTGGCTTTTGTCGGCATGTTATTTCGCTTACGGCCATACCAACCTGAACACGCCCGATCTCGTCCGATCTCGGAAGCTAAGCAGGTTCGGGCCTGGTTAGTACTTGGATGGGAGACCGCCTGGGAATACCAGGTGCAGTAAGCATTTTGCACAGCAAGGAGGTGCTACTGATCCCTCATAAAACACCCCAAGTCTTTCAACTAGCTTTTGCACATTTGAGTAGTACACTACCTACAAACACTCATTCAAACAGCTTGAAAGTAAGTAACATGCCTAGGTCCTAAAGCTAATGGGATTATGTGTGACTGATTTACAGTAATATTGGCTCATTTAACATAACTAAGCTTTTGAAATTGGCTATCTCAAACCGCCCTCTTTTCTTGATGCAAGTTGTTTTTGGAGGGTGGAGAAAAGGGGGCGGGGCTTGAGAGGTAGCCAATAGGTAATAGCCAATAGGTAATAGCCTAGCGGTGTATAGTGAAGACCATCAGCCAGACTCATATGTGCCAGAAGCACTATCCTCTCCCTGACTTGTACAACTCATACTTACCTGGCAAGGGAGATACCATGATCAAGAAGGTGGTTCACCCAT
The DNA here is from genome assembly GCF_963971535.1 of Notolepis coatsorum. Classification (NCBI taxonomy): domain Eukaryota; kingdom Metazoa; phylum Chordata; class Actinopteri; order Aulopiformes; family Paralepididae; genus Notolepis; species Notolepis coatsorum. Next base: position 173,101,062 of record NC_140168.1, read on the forward strand.
GGCGAGGCTCAGCCATTGCACTCCGGCTGTGCTGACCTATGCGAATTTCTCAAATGTAGAAATCTCGATTGCATAATTTCTGGTAGTGGGGGACTGCGTTCGCGCTCTCCCCTGATATAATATTGTCAAAAGTAAATACAGAACTTGACTAACAATCTATCAACGTGATTTTTTTATAACTCATTGTATATCTTCCTGTACATTATCCATTTACTGTATATTTTTGGACTGTATGTTTTAGGATGTATATCTTTCACTGTGTATTCTTATTCTTTGGAATACCTAAATGTTTATTGTGAGCGATCTGTGGTGCTGAAAGTGAATTTCCCTCAGGATTAATAAAGTACTTCTATGTGTAGAATTATGTGTCATTGAAAAAGGAACTATTTTCAATTGTGTCCAATGAGAAACAAATGATTTCCAGATAGACTGTGTCCTCCACAAGTCCAAACTAATGGCAATTGTTTCTTGCCATCTATATGCTGGCTTTTGTCGGCATGTTATTTCGCTTACGGCCATACCAACCTGAACACGCCCGATCTCGTCCGATCTCGGAAGCTAAGCAGGTTCGGGCCTGGTTAGTACTTGGATGGGAGACCGCCTGGGAATACCAGGTGCAGTAAGCATTTTGCACAGCAAGGAGGTGCTACTGATCCCTCATAAAACACCCCAAGTCTTTCAACTAGCTTTTGCACATTTGAGTAGTACACTACCTACAAACACTCATTCAAACACCTTGAAAGTAAGTAACATGCCTAGGTCCTAAAGCTAATGGGATTATGTGTGACTGATTTACAGTAATATTGGCTCATTTAACATAACTAAGCTTTTGAAATTGGCTATCTCAAACCGCCCTCTTTTCTTGATGCAAGTTGTTTTTGGAGGGTGGAGAAAAGGGGGCGGGGCTTGAGAGGTAGCCAATAGGTAATAGCCAATAGGTAATAGCCTAGCGGTGTATAGTGAAGACCATCAGCCAGACTCATATGTGCCAGAAGCACTATCCTCTCCCTGACTTGTACAACTCATACTTACCTGGCAAGGGAGATACCATGATCAAGAAGGTGGTTCACCCATGGCGAGGCTCAGCCATTGCACTCCGGCTGTGCTGACCTATGCGAATTTCTCAAATGTAGAAATCTCGATTGCATAATTTCTGGTAGTGGGGGACTGCGTTCGCGCTCTCCCCTGATATAATATTGTCAAAAGTAAATACAGAACTTGACTAACAATCTATCAATGTGATTTTTTTATAACTCATTGTATATCTTCCTGTACATTATCCATTTACTGTATATTTTTGGACTGTATGTTTTAGGATGTATATCTTTCACTGTGTATTCTTATTCTTTGGAATACCTAAATGTTTATTGTGAGCGATCTGTGGTGCTGAAAGTGAATTTCCCTCAGGATTAATAAAGTACTTCTATGTGTAGAATTATGTGTCATTGAAAAAGGAACTATTTTCAATTGTGTCCAATGAGAAACAAATGATTTCCAGATAGACTGTGTCCTCCACAAGTCCAAACTAATGGCAATTGTTTCTTGCCATCTATATGCTGGCTTTTGTCGGCATGTTATTTCGCTTATGGCCATACCAACCTGAACACGCCCGATCTCGTCCGATCTCGGAAGCTAAGCAGGTTCGGGCCTGGTTAGTACTTGGATGGGAGACCGCCTGGGAATACCAGGTGCAGTAGGCATTTTGCACAGCAAGGAGGTGCTACTGATCCCTCATAAAACACCCCAAGTCTTTCAACTAGCTTTTGCACATTTGAGTAGTACACTACCTACAAACACTCATTCAAACAGCTTGAAAGTAAGTAACATGCCTAGGTCCTAAAGCTAATGGGATTATGTGTGACTGATTTACAGTAATATTGGCTCATTTAACATAACTAAGCTTTTGAAATTGGCTATCTCAAACCGCCCTCTTTTCTTGATGCAAGTTGTTTTTGGAGGGTGGAGAAAAGGGGGCGGGGCTTGAGAGGTAGCCAATAGGTAATAGCCAATAGGTAATAGCCTAGCGGTGTATAGTGAAGACCATCAGCCAGACTCATATGTGCCAGAAGCACTATCCTCTCCCTGACTTGTACAACTCATACTTACCTGGCAAGGGAGATACCATGATCAAGAAGGTGGTTCACCCATGGCGAGGCTCAGCCATTGCACTCCGGCTGTGCTGACCTATGCGAATTTCTCAAATGTAGAAATCTCAATTGCATAATTTCTGGTAGTGGGGGACTGCGTTCGCGCTCTCCCCTGATATAATATTGTCAAAAGTAAATACAGAACTTGACTAACAATCTATCAACGTGATTTTTTTATAACTCATTGTATATCTTCCTGTACATTATCCATTTACTGTATATTTTTGGACTGTATGTTTTAGGATGTATATCTTTCACTGTGTATTCTTATTCTTTGGAATACCTAAATGTTTATTGTGAGCGATCTGTGGTGCTGAAAGTGAATTTCCCTCAGGATTAATAAAGTACTTCTATGTGTAGAATTATGTGTCATTGAAAAAGGAACTATTTTCAATTGTGTCCAATGAGAAACAAATGATTTCCAGATAGACTGTGTCCTCCACAAGTCCAAACTAATGGCAATTGTTTCTTGCCATCTATATGCTGGCTTTTGTCGGCATGTTATTTCGCTTACGGCCATACCAACCTGAACACGCCCGATCTCGTCCGATCTCGGAAGCTAAGCAGGTTCGGGCCTGGTTAGTACTTGGATGGGAGACCGCCTGGGAATACCAGGTGCAGTAAGCATTTTGCACAGCAAGGAGGTGCTACTGATCCCTCATAAAACACCCCAAGTCTTTCAACTAGCTTTTGCACATTTGAGTAGTACACTACCTACAAACACTCATTCAAACAGCTTGAAAGTAAGTAACATGCCTAGGTCCTAAAGCTAATGGGATTATGTGTGACTGATTTACAGTAATATTGGCTCATTTAACATAACTAAGCTTTTGAAATTGGCTATCTCAAACCGCCCTCTTTTCTTGATGCAAGTTGTTTTTGGAGGGTGGAGAAAAGGGGGCGGGGCTTGAGAGGTAGCCAATAGGTAATAGCCAATAGGTAATAGCCTAGCAGTGTATAGTGAAGACCATCAGCCAGACTCATATGTGCCAGAAGCACTATCCTCTCCCTGACTTGTACAACTCATACTTACCTGGCAAGGGAGATACCATGATCAAGAAGGTGGTTCACCCATGGCGAGGCTCAGCCATTGCACTCCGGCTGTGCTGACCTATGCGAATTTCTCAAATGTAGAAATCTCGATTGCATAATTTCTGGTAGTGGGGGACTGCGTTCGCGCTCTCCCCTGATATAATATTGTCAAAAGTAAATACAGAACTTGACTAACAATCTATCAACGTGATTTTTTTTATAACTCATTGTATATCTTCCTGTACATTATCCATTTACTGTATATTTTTGGACTGTATGTTTTAGGATGTATATCTTTCACTGTGTATTCTTATTCTTTGGAATACCTAAATGTTTATTGTGAGCGATCTGTGGTGCTGAAAGTGAATTTCCCTCAGGATTAATAAAGTACTTCTATGTGTAGAATTATGTGTCATTGAAAAAGGAACTATTTTCAATTGTGTCCAATGAGAAACAAATGATTTCCAGATAGACTGTGTCCTCCACAAGTCCAAACTAATGGCAATTGTTTCTTGCCATCTATATGCTGGCTTTTGTCGGCATGTTATTTCGCTTACGGCCATACCAACCTGAACACGCCCGATCTCGTCCGATCTCGGAAGCTAAGCAGGTTCGGGCCTGGTTAGTACTTGGATGGGAGACCGCCTGGGAATACCAGGTGCAGTAAGCATTTTGCACAGCAAGGAGGTGCTACTGATCCCTCATAAAACACCCCAAGTCTTTCAACTAGCTTTTGCACATTTGAGTAGTACACTACCTACAAACACTCATTCAAACAGCTTGAAAGTAAGTAACATGCCTAGGTCCTAAAGCTAATGGGATTATGTGTGACTGATTTACAGTAATATTGGCTAATTTAACATAACTAAGCTTTTGAAATTGGCTATCTCAAACCGCCCTCTTTTCTTGATGCAAGTTGTTTTTGGAGGGTGGAGAAAAGGGGGCGGGGCTTGAGAGGTAGCCAATAGGTAATAGCCAATAGGTAATAGCCTAGCGGTGTATAGTGAAGACCATCAGCCAGACTCATATGTGCCAGAAGCACTATCCTCTCCCTGACTTGTACAACTCATACTTACCTGGCAAGGGAGATACCATGATCAAGAAGGTGGTTCACCCATGGCGAGGCTCAGCCATTGCACTCCGGCTGTGCTGACCTATGCGAATTTCTCAAATGTAGAAATCTCGATTGCATAATTTCTGGTAGTGGGGGACTGCGTTCGCGCTCTCCCCTGATATAATATTGTCAAAAGTAAATACAGAACTTGACTAACAATCTATCAACGTGATTTTTTTATAACTCATTGTATATCTTCCTGTACATTATCCATTTACTGTATATTTTTGGACTGTATGTTTTAGGATGTATATCTTTCACTGTGTATTCTTATTCTTTGGAATACCTAAATGTTTATTGTGAGCGATCTGTGGTGCTGAAAGTGAATTTCCCTCAGGATTAATAAAGTACTTCTATGTGTAGAATTATGTGTCATTGAAAAAGGAACTATTTTCAATTGTGTCCAATGAGAAACAAATGATTTCCAGATAGACTGTGTCCTCCACAAGTCCAAACTAATGGCAATTGTTTCTTGCCATCTATATGCTGGCTTTTGTCGGCATGTTATTTCGCTTACGGCCATACCAACCTGAACACGCCCGATCTCGTCCGATCTCGGAAGCTAAGCAGGTTCGGGCCTGGTTAGTACTTGGATGGGAGACCGCCTGGGAATACCAGGTGCAGTAAGCATTTTGCACAGCAAGGAGGTGCTACTGATCCCTCATAAAACACCCCAAGTCTTTCAACTAGCTTTTGCACATTTGAGTAGTACACTACCTACAAACACTCATTCAAACAGCTTGAAAGTAAGTAACATGCCTAGGTCCTAAAGCTAATGGGATTATGTGTGACTGATTTACAGTAATATTGGCTCATTTAACATAACTAAGCTTTTGAAATTGGCTATCTCAAACCGCCCTCTTTTCTTGATGCAAGTTGTTTTTGGAGGGTGGAGAAAAGGGGGCGGGGCTTGAGAGGTAGCCAATAGGTAATAGCCAATAGGTAATAGCCTAGCGGTGTATAGTGAAGACCATCAGCCAGACTCATATGTGCCAGAAGCACTATCCTCTCCCTGACTTGTACAACTCATACTTACCTGGCAAGGGAGATACCATGATCAAGAAGGTGGTTCACCCATGGCGAGGCTCAGCCATTGCACTCCGGCTGTGCTGACCTATGCGAATTTCTCAAATGTAGAAATCTCGATTGCATAATTTCTGGTAGTGGGGGACTGCGTTCGCGCTCTCCCCTGATATAATATTGTCAAAAGTAAATACAGAACTTGACTAACAATCTATCAACGTGATTTTTTTATAACTCATTGTATATCTTCCTGTACATTATCCATTTACTGTATATTTTTGGACTGTATGTTTTAGGATGTATATCTTTCACTGTGTATTCTTATTCTTTGGAATACCTAAATGTTTATTGTGAGCGATCTGTGGTGCTGAAAGTGAATTTCCCTCAGGATTAATAAAGTACTTCTATGTGTAGAATTATGTGTCATTGAAAAAGGAACTATTTTCAATTGTGTCCAATGAGAAACAAATGATTTCCAGATAGACTGTGTCCTCCACAAGTCCAAACTAATGGCAATTGTTTCTTGCCATCTATATGCTGGCTTTTGTCGGCATGTTATTTCGCTTACGGCCATACCAACCTGAACACGCCCGATCTCGTCCGATCTCGGAAGCTAAGCAGGTTCGGGCCTGGTTAGTACTTGGATGGGAGACCGCCTGGGAATACCAGGTGCAGTAAGCATTTTGCACAGCAAGGAGGTGCTACTGATCCCTCATAAAACACCCCAAGTCTTTCAACTAGCTTTTGCACATTTGAGTAGTACACTACCTACAAACACTCATTCAAACAGCTTGAAAGTAAGTAACATGCCTAGGTCCTAAAGCTAATGGGATTATGTGTGACTGATTTACAGTAATATTGGCTCATTTAACATAACTAAGCTTTTGAAATTGGCTATCTCAAACCGCCCTCTTTTCTTGATGCAAGTTGTTTTTGGAGGGTGGAGAAAAGGGGGCGGGGCTTGAGAGGTAGCCAATAGGTAATAGCCAATAGGTAATAGCCTAGCGGTGTATAGTGAAGACCATCAGCCAGACTCATATGTGCCAGAAGCACTATCCTCTCCCTGACTTGTACAACTCATACTTACCTGGCAAGGGAGATACCATGATCAAGAAGGTGGTTCACCCATGGCGAGGCTCAGCCATTGCACTCCGGCTGTGCTGACCTATGCGAATTTCTCAAATGTAGAAATCTCGATTGCATAATTTCTGGTAGTGGGGGACTGCGTTCGCGCTCTCCCCTGATATAATATTGTCAAAAGTAAATACAGAACTTGACTAACAATCTATCAACGTGATTTTTTTATAACTCATTGTATATCTTCCTGTACATTATCCATTTACTGTATATTTTTGGACTGTATGTTTTAGGATGTATATCTTTCACTGTGTATTCTTATTCTTTGGAATACCTAAATGTTTATTGTGAGCGATCTGTGGTGCTGAAAGTGAATTTCCCTCAGGATTAATAAAGTACTTCTATGTGTAGAATTATGTGTCATTGAAAAAGGAACTATTTTCAATTGTGTCCAATGAGAAACAAATGATTTCCAGATAGACTGTGTCCTCCACAAGTCCAAACTAATGGCAATTGTTTCTTGCCATCTATATGCTGGCTTTTGTCGGCATGTTATTTCGCTTACGGCCATACCAACCTGAACACGCCCGATCTCGTCCGATCTCGGAAGCTAAGCAGGTTCGGGCCTGGTTAGTACTTGGATGGGAGACCGCCTGGGAATACCAGGTGCAGTAAGCATTTTGCACAGCAAGGAGGTGCTACTGATCCCTCATAAAACACCCCAAGTCTTTCAACTAGCTTTTGCACATTTGAGTAGTACACTACCTACAAACACTCATTCAAACAGCTTGAAAGTAAGTAACATGCCTAGGTCCTAAAGCTAATGGGATTATGTGTGACTGATTTACAGTAATATTGGCTCATTTAACATAACTAAGCTTTTGAAATTGGCTATCTCAAACCGCCCTCTTTTCTTGATGCAAGTTGTTTTTGGAGGGTGGAGAAAAGGGGGCGGGGCTTGAGAGGTAGCCAATAGGTAATAGCCAATAGGTAATAGCCTAGCGGTGTATAGTGAAGACCATCAGCCAGACTCATATGTGCCAGAAGCACTATCCTCTCCCTGACTTGTACAACTCATACTTACCTGGCAAGGGAGATACCATGATCAAGAAGGTGGTTCACCCATGGCGAGGCTCAGCCATTGCACTCCGGCTGTGCTGACCTATGCGAATTTCTCAAATGTAGAAATCTCGATTGCATAATTTCTGGTAGTGGGGGACTGCGTTCGCGCTCTCCCCTGATATAATATTGTCAAAAGTAAATACAGAACTTGACTAACAATCTATCAATGTGATTTTTTTATAACTCATTGTATATCTTCCTGTACATTATCCATTTACTGTATATTTTTGGACTGTATGTTTTAGGATGTATATCTTTCACTGTGTATTCTTATTCTTTGGAATACCTAAATGTTTATTGTGAGCGATCTGTGGTGCTGAAAGTGAATTTCCCTCAGGATTAATAAAGTACTTCTATGTGTAGAATTATGTGTCATTGAAAAAGGAACTATTTTCAATTGTGTCCAATGAGAAACAAATGATTTCCAGATAGACTGTGTCCTCCACAAGTCCAAACTAATGGCAATTGTTTCTTGCCATCTATATGCTGGCTTTTGTCGGCATGTTATTTCGCTTATGGCCATACCAACCTGAACACGCCCGATCTCGTCCGATCTCGGAAGCTAAGCAGGTTCGGGCCTGGTTAGTACTTGGATGGGAGACCGCCTGGGAATAACAGGTGCAGTAGGCATTTTGCACAGCAAGGAGGTGCTACTGATCCCTCATAAAACACCCCAAGTCTTTCAACTAGCTTTTGCACATTTGAGTAGTACACTACCTACAAACACTCATTCAAACAGCTTGAAAGTAAGTAACATGCCTAGGTCCTAAAGCTAATGGGATTATGTGTGACTGATTTACAGTAATATTGGCTCATTTAACATAACTAAGCTTTTGAAATTGGCTATCTCAAACCGCCCTCTTTTCTTGATGCAAGTTGTTTTTGGAGGGTGGAGAAAAGGGGGCGGGGCTTGAGAGGTAGCCAATAGGTAATAGCCAATAGGTAATAGCCTAGCGGTGTATAGTGAAGACCATCAGCCAGACTCATATGTGCCAGAAGCACTATCCTCTCCCTGACTTGTACAACTCATACTTACCTGGCAAGGGAGATACCATGATCAAGAAGGTGGTTCACCCATGGCGAGGCTCAGCCATTGCACTCCGGCTGTGCTGACCTATGCGAATTTCTCAAATGTAGAAATCTCAATTGCATAATTTCTGGTAGTGGGGGACTGCGTTCGCGCTCTCCCCTGATATAATATTGTCAAAAGTAAATACAGAACTTGACTAACAATCTATCAACGTGATTTTTTTATAACTCATTGTATATCTTCCTGTACATTATCCATTTACTGTATATTTTTGGACTGTATGTTTTAGGATGTATATCTTTCACTGTGTATTCTTATTCTTTGGAATACCTAAATGTTTATTGTGAGCGATCTGTGGTGCTGAAAGTGAATTTCCCTCAGGATTAATAAAGTACTTCTATGTGTAGAATTATGTGTCATTGAAAAAGGAACTATTTTCAATTGTGTCCAATGAGAAACAAATGATTTCCAGATAGACTGTGTCCTCCACAAGTCCAAACTAATGGCAATTGTTTCTTGCCATCTATATGCTGGCTTTTGTCGGCATGTTATTTCGCTTACGGCCATACCAACCTGAACACGCCCGATCTCGTCCGATCTCGGAAGCTAAGCAGGTTCGGGCCTGGTTAGTACTTGGATGGGAGACCGCCTGGGAATACCAGGTGCAGTAAGCATTTTGCACAGCAAGGAGGTGCTACTGAAAAAAAAAAAAAAAAAAAAAAAAAAAAAAAAAAAAAAAAATCTAACCCTAACTAACCATACTGTCATGCACGTGTCCTAATAAACTAACCTACACTGTAGCACTCAACACTTTGATGAACATTGTTACTCAGCTGATAGAGTTGTGCTCTTCCTGATGGCTTGTCGTACAGAACTTGTAAGTCGCTTTGGATAAAAGCGTCAGCTAAATGACTAAATGTAAAAATGTAATGATCCCTCATAAAACACCCCAAGTCTTTCAACTAGCTTTTGCACATTTGAGTAGTACACTACCTACAAACACTCATTCAAACAGCTTGAAAGTAAGTAACATGCCTAGGTCCTAAAGCTAATGGGATTATGTGTGACTGATTTACAGTAATATTGGCTCATTTAACATAACTAAGCTTTTGAAATTGGCTATCTCAAACCGCCCTCTTTTCTTGATGCAAGTTGTTTTTGGAGGGTGGAGAAAAGGGGGCGGGGCTTGAGAGGTAGCCAATAGGTAATAGCCAATAGGTAATAGCCTAGCAGTGTATAGTGAAGACCATCAGCCAGACTCATATGTGCCAGAAGCACTATCCTCTCCCTGACTTGTACAACTCATACTTACCTGGCAAGGGAGATACCATGATCAAGAAGGTGGTTCACCCATGGCGAGGCTCAGCCATTGCACTCCGGCTGTGCTGACCTATGCGAATTTCTCAAATGTAGAAATCTCGATTGCATAATTTCTGGTAGTGGGGGACTGCGTTCGCGCTCTCCCCTGATATAATATTGTCAAAAGTAAATACAGAACTTGACTAACAATCTATCAACGTGATTTTTTTTATAACTCATTGTATATCTTCCTGTACATTATCCATTTACTGTATATTTTTGGACTGTATGTTTTAGGATGTATATCTTTCACTGTGTATTCTTATTCTTTGGAATACCTAAATGTTTATTGTGAGCGATCTGTGGTGCTGAAAGTGAATTTCCCTCAGGATTAATAAAGTACTTCTATGTGTAGAATTATGTGTCATTGAAAAAGGAACTATTTTCAATTGTGTCCAATGAGAAACAAATGATTTCCAGATAGACTGTGTCCTCCACAAGTCCAAACTAATGGCAATTGTTTCTTGCCATCTATATGCTGGCTTTTGTCGGCATGTTATTTCGCTTACGGCCATACCAACCTGAACACGCCCGATCTCGTCCGATCTCGGAAGCTAAGCAGGTTCGGGCCTGGTTAGTACTTGGATGGGAGACCGCCTGGGAATACCAGGTGCAGTAAGCATTTTGCACAGCAAGGAGGTGCTACTGATCCCTCATAAAACACCCCAAGTCTTTCAACTAGCTTTTGCACATTTGAGTAGTACACTACCTACAAACACTCATTCAAACAGCTTGAAAGTAAGTAACATGCCTAGGTCCTAAAGCTAATGGGATTATGTGTGACTGATTTACAGTAATATTGGCTCATTTAACATAACTAAGCTTTTGAAATTGGCTATCTCAAACCGCCCTCTTTTCTTGATGCAAGTTGTTTTTGGAGGGTGGAGAAAAGGGGGCGGGGCTTGAGAGGTAGCCAATAGGTAATAGCCAATAGGTAATAGCCTAGCGGTGTATAGTGAAGACCATCAGCCAGACTCATATGTGCCAGAAGCACTATCCTCTCCCTGACTTGTACAACTCATACTTACCTGGCAAGGGAGATACCATGATCAAGAAGGTGCTTCACCCATGGCGAGGCTCAGCCATTGCACTCCGGCTGTGCTGACCTATGCGAATTTCTCAAATGTAGAAATCTCGATTGCATAATTTCTGGTAGTGGGGGACTGCGTTCGCGCTCTCCCCTGATATAATATTGTCAAAAGTAAATACAGAACTTGACTAACAATCTATCAACGTGATTTTTTTATAACTCATTGTATATCTTCCTGTACATTATCCATTTACTGTATATTTTTGGACTGTATGTTTTAGGATGTATATCTTTCACTGTGTATTCTTATTCTTTGGAATACCTAAATGTTTATTGTGAGCGATCTGTGGTGCTGAAAGTGAATTTCCCTCAGGATTAATAAAGTACTTCTATGTGTAGAATTATGTGTCATTGAAAAAGGAACTATTTTCAATTGTGTCCAATGAGAAACAAATGATTTCCAGATAGACTGTGTCCTCCACAAGTCCAAACTAATGGCAATTGTTTCTTGCCATCTATATGCTGGCTTTTGTCGGCATGTTATTTCGCTTACGGCCATACCAACCTGAACACGCCCGATCTCGTCCGATCTCGGAAGCTAAGCAGGTTCGGGCCTGGTTAGTACTTGGATGGGAGACCGCCTGGGAATACCAGGTGCAGTAAGCATTTTGCACAGCAAGGAGGTGCTACTGATCCCTCATAAAACACCCCAAGTCTTTCAACTAGCTTTTGCACATTTGAGTAGTACACTACCTACAAACACTCATTCAAACAGCTTGAAAGTAAGTAACATGCCTAGGTCCTAAAGCTAATGGGATTATGTGTGACTGATTTACAGTAATATTGGCTCATTTAACATAACTAAGCTTTTGAAATTGGCTATCTCAAACCGCCCTCTTTTCTTGATGCAAGTTGTTTTTGGAGGGTGGAGAAAAGGGGGCGGGGCTTGAGAGGTAGCCAATAGGTAATAGCCAATAGGTAATAGCCTAGCGGTGTATAGTGAAGACCATCAGCCAGACTCATATGTGCCAGAAGCACTATCCTCTCCCTGACTTGTACAACTCATACTTACCTGGCAAGGGAGATACCATGATCAAGAAGGTGGTTCACCCATGGCGAGGCTCAGCCATTGCACTCCGGCTGTGCTGACCTATGCGAATTTCTCAAATGTAGAAATCTCGATTGCATAATTTCTGGTAGTGGGGGACTGCGTTCGCGCTCTCCCCTGATATAATATTGTCAAAAGTAAATACAGAACTTGACTAACAATCTATCAACGTGATTTTTTTATAACTCATTGTATATCTTCCTGTACATTATCCATTTACTGTATATTTTTGGACTGTATGTTTTAGGATGTATATCTTTCACTGTGTATTCTTATTCTTTGGAATACCTAAATGTTTATTGTGAGCGATCTGTGGTGCTGAAAGTGAATTTCCCTCAGGATTAATAAAGTACTTCTATGTGTAGAATTATGTGTCATTGAAAAAGGAACTATTTTCAATTGTGTCCAATGAGAAACAAATGATTTCCAGATAGACTGTGTCCTCCACAAGTCCAAACTAATGGCAATTGTTTCTTGCCATCTATATGCTGGCTTTTGTCGGCATGTTATTTCGCTTACGGCCATACCAACCTGAACACGCCCGATCTCGTCCGATCTCGGAAGCTAAGCAGGTTCGGGCCTGGTTAGTACTTGGATGGGAGACCGCCTGGGAATACCAGGTGCAGTAAGCATTTTGCACAGCAAGGAGGTGCTACTGATCCCTCATAAAACACCCCAAGTCTTTCAACTAGCTTTTGCACATTTGAGTAGTACACTACCTACAAACACTCATTCAAACAGCTTGAAAGTAAGTAACATGCCTAGGTCCTAAAGCTAATGGGATTATGTGTGACTGATTTACAGTAATATTGGCTCATTTAACATAACTAAGCTTTTGAAATTGGCTATCTCAAACCGCCCTCTTTTCTTGATGCAAGTTGTTTTTGGAGGGTGGAGAAAAGGGGGCGGGGCTTGAGAGGTAGCCAATAGGTAATAGCCAATAGGTAATAGCCTAGCGGTGTATAGTGAAGACCATCAGCCAGACTCATATGTGCCAGAAGCACTATCCTCTCCCTGACTTGTACAACTCATACTTACCTGGCAAGGGAGATACCATGATCAAGAAGGTGGTTCACCCATGGCGAGGCTCAGCCATTGCACTCCGGCTGTGCTGACCTATGCGAATTTCTCAAATGTAGAAATCTCGATTGCATAATTTCTGGTAGTGGGGGACTGCGTTCGCGCTCTCCCCTGATATAATATTGTCAAAAGTAAATACAGAACTTGACTAACAATCTATCAACGTGATTTTTTTATAACTCATTGTATATCTTCCTGTACATTATCCATTTACTGTATATTTTTGGACTGTATGTTTTAGGATGTATATCTTTCACTGTGTATTCTTATTCTTTGGAATACCTAAATGTTTATTGTGAGCGATCTGTGGTGCTGAAAGTGAATTTCCCTCAGGATTAATAAAGTACTTCTATGTGTAGAATTATGTGTCATTGAAAAAGGAACTATTTTCAATTGTGTCCAATGAGAAACAAATGATTTCCAGATAGACTGTGTCCTCCACAAGTCCAAACTAATGGCAATTGTTTCTTGCCATCTATATGCTGGCTTTTGTCGGCATGTTATTTCGCTTACGGCCATACCAACCTGAACACGCCCGATCTCGTCCGATCTCGGAAGCTAAGCAGGTTCGGGCCTGGTTAGTACTTGGATGGGAGACCGCCTGGGAATACCAGGTGCAGTAAGCATTTTGCACAGCAAGGAGGTGCTACTGATCCCTCATAAAACACCCCAAGTCTTTCAACTAGCTTTTGCACATTTGAGTAGTACACTACCTACAAACACTCATTCAAACAGCTTGAAAGTAAGTAACATGCCTAGGTCCTAAAGCTAATGGGATTATGTGTGACTGATTTACAGTAATATTGGCTCATTTAACATAACTAAGCTTTTGAAATTGGCTATCTCAAACCGCCCTCTTTTCTTGATGCAAGTTGTTTTTGGAGGGTGGAGAAAAGGGGGCGGGGCTTGAGAGGTAGCCAATAGGTAATAGCCAATAGGTAATAGCCTAGCGGTGTATAGTGAAGACCATCAGCCAGACTCATATGTGCCAGAAGCACTATCCTCTCCCTGACTTGTACAACTCATACTTACCTGGCAAGGGAGATACCATGATCAAGAAGGTGGTTCACCCATGGCGAGGCTCAGCCATTGCACTCCGGCTGTGCTGACCTATGCGAATTTCTCAAATGTAGAAATCTCGATTGCATAATTTCTGGTAGTGGGGGACTGCGTTCGCGCTCTCCCCTGATATAATATTGTCAAAAGTAAATACAGAACTTGACTAACAATCTATCAACGTGATTTTTTTATAACTCATTGTATATCTTCCTGTACATTATCCATTTACTGTATATTTTTGGACTGTATGTTTTAGGATGTATATCTTTCACTGTGTATTCTTATTCTTTGGAATACCTAAATGTTTATTGTGAGCGATCTGTGGTGCTGAAAGTGAATTTCCCTCAGGATTAATAAAGTACTTCTATGTGTAGAATTATGTGTCATTGAAAAAGGAACTATTTTCAATTGTGTCCAATGAGAAACAAATGATTTCCAGATAGACTGTGTCCTCCACAAGTCCAAACTAATGGCAATTGTTTCTTGCCATCTATATGCTGGCTTTTGTCGGCATGTTATTTCGCTTACGGCCATACCAACCTGAACACGCCCGATCTCGTCCGATCTCGGAAGCTAAGCAGGTTCGGGCCTGGTTAGTACTTGGATGGGAGACCGCCTGGGAATACCAGGTGCAGTAAGCATTTTGCACAGCAAGGAGGTGCTACTGATCCCTCATAAAACACCCCAAGTCTTTCAACTAGCTTTTGCACATTTGAGTAGTACACTACCTACAAACACTCATTCAAACAGCTTGAAAGTAAGTAACATGCCTAGGTCCTAAAGCTAATGGGATTATGTGTGACTGATTTACAGTAATATTGGCTCATTTAACATAACTAAGCTTTTGAAATTGGCTATCTCAAACCGCCCTCTTTTCTTGATGCAAGTTGTTTTTGGAGGGTGGAGAAAAGGGGGCGGGGCTTGAGAGGTAGCCAATAGGTAATAGCCAATAGGTAATAGCCTAGCGGTGTATAGTGAAGACCATCAGCCAGACTCATATGTGCCAGAAGCACTATCCTCTCCCTGACTTGTACAACTCATACTTACCTGGCAAGGGAGATACCATGATCAAGAAGGTGGTGCACCCATGGCGAGGCTCAGCCATTGCACTCCGGCTGTGCTGACCTATGCGAATTTCTCAAATGTAGAAATCTCGATTGCATAATTTCTGGTAGTGGGGGACTGCGTTCGCGCTCTCCCCTGATATAATATTGTCAAAAGTAAATACAGAACTTGACTAACAATCTATCAACGTGATTTTTTTATAACTCATTGTATATCTTCCTGTACATTATCCATTTACTGTATATTTTTGGACTGTATGTTTTAGGATGTATATCTTTCACTGTGTATTCTTATTCTTTGGAATACCTAAATGTTTATTGTGAGCGATCTGTGGTGCTGAAAGTGAATTTCCCTCAGGATTAATAAAGTACTTCTATGTGTAGAATTATGTGTCATTGAAAAAGGAACTATTTTCAATTGTGTCCAATGAGAAACAAATGATTTCCAGATAGACTGTGTCCTCCACAAGTCCAAACTAATGGCAATTGTTTCTTGCCATCTATATGCTGGCTTTTGTCGGCATGTTATTTCGCTTACGGCCATACCAACCTGAACACGCCCGATCTCGTCCGATCTCGGAAGCTAAGCAGGTTCGGGCCTGGTTAGTACTTGGATGGGAGACCGCCTGGGAATACCAGGTGCAGTAAGCATTTTGCACAGCAAGGAGGTGCTACTGATCCCTCATAAAACACCCCAAGTCTTTCAACTAGCTTTTGCACATTTGAGTAGTACACTACCTACAAACACTCATTCAAACAGCTTGAAAGTAAGTAACATGCCTAGGTCCTAAAGCTAATGGGATTATGTGTGACTGATTTACAGTAATATTGGCTCATTTAACATAACTAAGCTTTTGAAATTGGCTATCTCAAACCGCCCTCTTTTCTTGATGCAAGTTGTTTTTGGAGGGTGGAGAAAAGGGGGCGGGGCTTGAGAGGTAGCCAATAGGTAATAGCCAATAGGTAATAGCCTAGCGGTGTATAGTGAAGACCATCAGCCAGACTCATATGTGCCAGAAGCACTATCCTCTCCCTGACTTGTACAACTCATACTTACCTGGCAAGGGAGATACCATGATCAAGAAGGTGGTTCACCCATGGCGAGGCTCAGCCATTGCACTCCGGCTGTGCTGACCTATGCGAATTTCTCAAATGTAGAAATCTCGATTGCATAATTTCTGGTAGTGGGGGACTGCGTTCGCGCTCTCCCCTGATATAATATTGTCAAAAGTAAATACAGAACTTGACTAACAATCTATCAACGTGATTTTTTTATAACTCATTGTATATCTTCCTGTACATTATCCATTTACTGTATATTTTTGGACTGTATGTTTTAGGATGTATATCTTTCACTGTGTATTCTTATTCTTTGGAATACCTAAATGTTTATTGTGAGCGATCTGTGGTGCTGAAAGTGAATTTCCCTCAGGATTAATAAAGTACTTCTATGTGTAGAATTATGTGTCATTGAAAAAGGAACTATTTTCAATTGTGTCCAATGAGAAACAAATGATTTCCAGATAGACTGTGTCCTCCACAAGTCCAAACTAATGGCAATTGTTTCTTGCCATCTATATGCTGGCTTTTGTCGGCATGTTATTTCGCTTACGGCCATACCAACCTGAACACGCCCGATCTCGTCCGATCTCGGAAGCTAAGCAGGTTCGGGCCTGGTTAGTACTTGGATGGGAGACCGCCTGGGAATACCAGGTGCAGTAAGCATTTTGCACAGCAAGGAGGTGCTACTGATCCCTCATAAAACACCCCAAGTCTTTCAACTAGCTTTTGCACATTTGAGTAGTACACTACCTACAAACACTCATTCAAACAGCTTGAAAGTAAGTAACATGCCTAGGTCCTAAAGCTAATGGGATTATGTGTGACTGATTTACAGTAATATTGGCTCATTTAACATAACTAAGCTTTTGAAATTGGCTATCTCAAACCGCCCTCTTTTCTTGATGCAAGTTGTTTTTGGAGGGTGGAGAAAAGGGGGCGGGGCTTGAGAGGTAGCCAATAGGTAATAGCCAATAGGTAATAGCCTAGCGGTGTATAGTGAAGACCATCAGCCAGACTCATATGTGCCAGAAGCACTATCCTCTCCCTGACTTGTACAACTCATACTTACCTGGCAAGGGAGATACCATGATCAAGAAGGTGGTTCACCCATGGCGAGGCTCAGCCATTGCACTCCGGCTGTGCTGACCTATGCGAATTTCTCAAATGTAGAAATCTCGATTGCATAATTTCTGGTAGTGGGGGACTGCGTTCGCGCTCTCCCCTGATATAATATTGTCAAAAGTAAATACAGAACTTGACTAACAATCTATCAACGTGATTTTTTTATAACTCATTGTATATCTTCCTGTACATTATCCATTTACTGTATATTTTTGGACTGTATGTTTTAGGATGTATATCTTTCACTGTGTATTCTTATTCTTTGGAATACCTAAATGTTTATTGTGAGCGATCTGTGGTGCTGAAAGTGAATTTCCCTCAGGATTAATAAAGTACTTCTATGTGTAGAATTATGTGTCATTGAAAAAGGAACTATTTTCAATTGTGTCCAATGAGAAACAAATGATTTCCAGATAGACTGTGTCCTCCACAAGTCCAAACTAATGGCAATTGTTTCTTGCCATCTATATGCTGGCTTTTGTCGGCATGTTATTTCGCTTACGGCCATACCAACCTGAACACGCCCTGATTGGAGATTGAGAGCAGGTGTGCTGAGTCAGTGTCAGTTTGGGTGTGAGAGAGTGAGCTGTGTTTCCACAGTAGCAGAGATTTAAAAGTATATTGTATCTAAATGGTAAGTTTTTTCTTGTATTTTGTCACTTAATTTGAGTTGTGTTTGTTTCCCCCTGGCAGCTTTGTGCTGTTTGGGGGAGATTGACTCATTTAAATTTTATTGTTTGTGTGCCTTGAGGATTTTTTTGCTGGTTTGTTGTTAAAATTGTAAAGGATAAATTTAAGGGCTATGGACAATTTGAATGGTGGACGGCGTCCCAGGCAGGCAAATAATAATGAAAGTGAAACAATTTATGAGCGAAGGCTTACCGTGGAGGTTGATATTGAAGGGGAGGAGAGGACTACCATGATGCAGCTGTTGAAAGCTGTAAAAGCAGAGTGTGGCACTGTACTGACGTGTAGGTTTTTGACACCCAGAAAATATGAATTAACTTTGAATTGTTTGGAGACAAAAACCAAAATAATGGATGGACTGAAGGTGGGGAAAAATCTTGTAATGGCGACGGAGCTTATGAGTGACGAGATGGTGGTGTCGTTTTTAAACCTGCCAGGCTACATACTGGATCAGGAGATCTTTGACAAACTGAGTCAGTGGGGAGTGAGGCCCGTTTCTCCTATAAAGAGACGTATTTGGCCGGGGACAAATATAGGGGATGGGACAAGATACCTGAAGGTGAAATTCACGAATGATGTACAGTCACTGCCATATTCTACCAAATTTGACACTTTGAAAGGTGTGGAGCACTTTAGGGTAATCCACGACAGACAAATGCGAGTGTGTAGGTTATGCATAAAACCGGGCCATGTGCTCAGAGACTGCCCTGATTTCAAGTGCCACAAGTGTAAGAAACAGGGTCATTATGCCCGGGAATGTCCGAAAAGGGAGAAATGTCGCGTGTGTCCTGAGGATGGAGAATGCAGGTGCGGCTTCGCGAAAGGTGGCTGGGCAAGACGTGGAGAGGACGCGACTGGTGGGACAGATGGAGCCACGGAGACGGAGAGAGGAGGGGCGGAGGAGGAGGACGAGAATGGAGAGAAGGAGAACGGAGAGAAGGAGAACGGAGAGAAGGAGAACGGAGAGAAGGAGGACAGCGATACGGGAGAGCCAATGCAGACCACTGAGGGAGGTCGAGAGGAGGAGGAGGAGGAGGCGGAGGCGCTGGACAGGACGGGAGACAGTCGGGAGCTGACGGCGAAGCAGAGGGAGAGTGGAGAGGAGATCGTGTTCGACGTCTTCGAAAGCCTGGAGAGAGTGATTGCTGAGATCTCCACCCCGACAACACCTGGGCAGGGTGAGAACGATGAGGAGGTGCCGGGAGGTGTGGAGAGGA
Organism: Notolepis coatsorum; assembly: GCF_963971535.1. Taxonomy (NCBI): domain Eukaryota; kingdom Metazoa; phylum Chordata; class Actinopteri; order Aulopiformes; family Paralepididae; genus Notolepis; species Notolepis coatsorum. The sequence continues at coordinate 173,120,395 of NC_140168.1, forward strand.
GAGTAAGCGGCGTGGTGGTGGCAGATGGAGCGAGAGGCGCGGCAGCAGCTGACGGGGCAGCAGAGCGGAGAGGAAGCGGCGTGGTGGTGGCAGACGGTGCGGGTGCAGCGGAGCAGAAGGAGAGCGGTGCGGCGGAGGCGGCGCGGAGAGGCATCGACGCAGAGCTGGCAGGGCTGGAGGAGAGACAGCAGAGGGGTGACGGCGAGCAGCGGACAGAATGGCGGAGCGACGAGGGAAATTCAGACGGGAGTGGAGGAACAGCAGAATGGCAGACTGTTTTACCGGCGGGGCAGAAGAGAAGCGGGAGAGGCGGACGGGCGGCGGAGATGCGCGGAAGGAGCGTCGGCTGCGAGATCAATGACAGCCTTGATGGCTCTGTATCGGGGGGGCAGAAGGGCACGGAGGGGGAACCTGGTTCGGGAGTGGCTCAGGGACTCGAGGGAAAAGAAAAAAGAGAAAAAAGGGCTGAGCCACGGGCGAACCAGGGGAATACCTCTGATGCACCTGGGGGCAGTGAAGAGAAGAGACCTACAGAGTTGGAGATTGAAGGAGAGAAGCAGGTGATGGAGCTGGCGGCATCATCTGAAATCCCAGACACAGATGATTCACTGTCGGGTGAGTCAAGCTGTGACAGTGAAATGGATATAAGTAGGGAGGCAATAAACCTTTTGAAAAGAAAAACAAAAGACGCACCTAAAGGGGGGAAAAAAGGGAGGAAAGGGAGAAAAAGGTGATAATGGTGTATATAATAAACCTCATCACATTTGCTGTCATGTGTTCTACAATTACAGTTACTTCTATTAATATAAATGGGTTAAGAAATGCAAAGAAAATAGAGCAATTTTTTCAAACATACAATACAGATATAATATTACTTCAGGAGACATGGTGGACAGCGGATGTGATGGGGGAGGTCAGAAAATGCTGGGAGGGGGAAATATTCTCCAGCAATGGCAATGAAAGGTCTTGTGGGGTGGCGGTGTTAATTAAAAGGGATGCTGTGGCTAATATAAAAGAGGTGTATGTTGATACGGAGGGGAGGGTGGTAATAATTGAATGTGAATATGATGGCATGGTATATAAAATATTCAGCATTTATGCCCCAAATGGTGAGAGAGAGAGGAGGGTTTTCTTTCAAAGACTCAAGGGGAAAATAAATGGTGATTGTATCATTATAGGGGATTTCAATACCATATGTACACGGCTTGATACAACAAGCAAGGTTTTGAAATTTGACACATCACGGAACGAGTTGTTTCAGATCATAGATGAGAAAGATTTAGTGGATATATGGAGGCAGGGTAATGCAGGGAAGATAGGTTTTTCTAGAAAACAGGTAGTTTTAGGTGAGTTAAGGCAGAGTAGGATAGATTTTTGTTTGGTTGTTAGGAATGTGGAAAAATATATCATGGATATAGATTATGTTTTTGGGTTTTTGTCAGACCATGCAGCGATTACTTTTAGAATAGGGTATGAAGTGCAGATGAGGGGGGGAGGAATATGGTGTTTAAACACAGTGTTATTAAAGGAAGCGGAGTATAGAAAGAGAGTTTTAGACTTAGTTGATGCAGAGAAGGAAATGTCATTATTTGAGGATAGCATAGGAGAGTGGTGGGTGGGAGTAAAAGAAAGGATAAAAAGGATTAGTATTAGATATAGCAAGATGAGGAATTATAAGTTGAAAAAAGAGGAGTGGAAATTAAAAGAAAGTTTAGAGATAGAGGAGACAAAAATTCAAAAGGATACAGAATATAGTACAGACAGATATGTGGAGTTAGAGGCTAGATGGAAGGAGAGAGAGAGAAGAAAGTGTGCTGGTGCAATAGTAAGGAGTAGAGCTAAGTATTTTTTTGAGGGAGAAAGATGCACTTCTTTTTTTCTAGGGATGGAAAAAAATAGGCAGAGGAGAACGCATATAAAGGAGCTGGTAAATGGAGAAGGGGAAAAGGTGGAAGACTTAGTGGGGATTTTGGAGACTGTAGAAGAGTATTATAGAAAGTTGTTTAAGAGTGAGGGTGTGGATGAAGGGTGTATGAATGAGGTACTGATGGCAGTAAAACCAGTTTTGGAGGAGGGGAGTAGGGAAATGTGTGATAGTGATATTACAGAGTGTGAGGTGAAAGAGGCAATTGGTGGTCTGCAGGCTAACAAAAGTCCTGGTCTCGATGGGCTGCCGGGAGAGTTTTACAGGACTTTTGTTGGTCTGCTGGCCCCAATCCTACTGAAAGTATATAGAGAGATGGAGAGAAAAGGAGAGTGCACAGAGGACATGACAAAAGGAGTACTTACAATACTATATAAAAATAAAGGGGATAAAAATAATCTAGATAATTTTAGGCCCCTGAGTCTGTTAAATAATGATTATAAAGTATTAACGAAAATTCTGGCCAATAGAGTGAAAAGGGTTGTAGGGGATATTGTGGCACCTACACAGGCTTACAGTATTCCAGGTAGAGATGTCACAGAAACAATACGTTCCATAAAAGATGCATTAAGTCATGTGAAAAAGAATGGTGAAAATGGTGTTTTTTTGACTGTGGACCTGAACAAGGCATTTGATAGAGTGGAGCATGGTTTCCTATTGAAGGTTTTGGAGAAATTTGGTTTTGGGGGGAGGCTTAGAAGGTGGGTGGATTTAATTTATAAGGGGGCAAAGAGTTGTGTTAAGGTAAATGGCTACCTAACAGACTGTTTCCCATTGGAGCGGTCTGTTCGTCAGGGATGTCCTTTTTCGGCCTTGTTGTATGCAATTTCGGCAGAGCCCCTCGCAGCCTATGTTAAAAGCAAAGGAGCAATAAAAGCAATACAGTTACCATATGGCAAGGAAAGTCTAATCCACCAATATGCAGATGACACAACATTCACTGTCAGAGATATACAAAGTGTAAATACAATTATGGAATGTATAAATGTGTATGGTAAAGCCTCAGGGGCAAAGGTCAACCTGGAGAAGAGCGAATTGTTATGTATGGGTAAGATTAATGTAAATGAATGTGTTTTTCCTTTGAAAAAAGCAGAAGAGCACATCAAAGTTCTGGGCATATGGGTGGGACTAGACGAGAAAAGAGAGAGGGATATAACATGGGGTGGGATAGTAAACAAAATAAAACAAATGTTAAATTTCTGGAAACAAAGAAGATTAAGGCTAAAAGGTAAAGTAATAGTTGTTAACAGTTTGTTAATGTCTAAAATGATGTATGCGATGGGTGTCTTAGACATGCCGGAAGCAATAGAAAATCAAATAAATAGGATAGTGGCAGATTTCCTGTGGCAGGGGAAGCCGTCAAAAATTGCATATAAAGTGTTGATTGGTAAGAGTGGAGAGGGAGGCCTTAATTTGTGTGATGTAAAGTTGAGAAAACAAGCAGCAAGAGTAAGAGCAGTTCAGAAGTATTTATATGACCCTATAGAACACGGCTGGAAATGCTTTTTTAAACAAAGTATTGAAGCAGTGGGAAAATGTGGGAATAATGGATTATTTATGGCTTTAAAGCCTTCATTAACAGAGGGTATTCCTGAATTTTACAGGGAAATGTTGCAGGCTTGGGCTGTGTATCTGCCTAATGTGATGTATAAATGTAATACATTGGAGATGGTATTGGATCAGCCAATCTTTTTGAATCCTAAAATTAGGAAAAACGGGACAGAATTATACAACAGGACTTTTTTCAGAGCGGGAATGTTGCAGATAAAAGATTATGTGTATGAATATGTGCCGGGTTTTCTTCCAGCACAGGCGATATATGACACTGTGCTGGAGGAGGATGACGAGTACAGGTTCATCACTGCACAAAATAATTATGAAAGGATTAAGGAATGTATACAGGAGGAGTGGAAGGTTTTAATAATGTCACAGTGTGTTGGAAAGGAGAGGAGTGCAGAGCGGCCAGAGATGAAGGTGAACATAGGAAAAGAGGAGAAGCTATTTAAGTGTGTTACCAGTAGAGATATATATAATGTACTGGTGAGGAAAACAAGACGAGTGCCTGCATCTGAACAGGTGTGGGAGAGGGTCTTTCCAGGTCTGGAGGGTGGGTCTGTGTGGGAGACTTTAGGAGTGAAACATAATAGTATTGGATGTGAATATGATGATTTCATGCTTAGGCATAATAGGATATATACAAAGGTTGTATTAAATAAGATTGATAAAACAGTGGATAAGAAATGTGATGTGTGTAAAAAATGTGATGAAACCTTTTCTCATCTGTTCCTAGAGTGCGAGGGTCTGCAGGCATTTCATGAGAGGTTGAGGGAGGGCATCAAGGTGAATTGGGAGGTTGAAAAGGATGACACAAATTGGAGGGTGTACTTTCTGTTTGGGGAGAAGAAGGGACAAATGGAACAGAAAAACCTTGTCAATTTCATATTAAGCCATGCCAGGCATGCCATTAGGTATAGAAGGAGGGTGGCATACTATGAGAAGAGAGTGGTAAATGTATGGTCTGTGTTTAACAGTGTGGTCAAAAAGGACATTTGTATGGCACATAAATATTTGAAGGAGGAGGAGTTTGACAGGTGGTTTGTGGAGGCCGGAAAGTGCATACAGGTGGATAATGGGAAAACTGTGTTTGGTTTTGGATAGAGGGCTATTATTTGGGTGGGATAAAGGGAGGTTTTGGTTAATGTTGAGTTGTGTTGGATTATATAGGTACAGTATGGATTTGGTTTTGATTGTTTTATGTGTTGGTTGATTTAGGGAAGTAAAACAGTGGGTGGTTTATGTTGGGCAACATGATCATTGGTGAATATTCGGTTTTGTTTATTGTGTTTATGATTGTTTTTATTTTAAGGAGAATATTGCCTTGATTTGAAAAATGGCTATATTATTCAACTGTGATAATGTGTCAAATTGATATTTTTGATAATAAAAAGATAAAAAAAAAAAAAAACACGCCCGATCTCGTCCGATCTCGGAAGCTAAGCAGGTTCGGGCCTGGTTAGTACTTGGATGGGAGACCGCCTGGGAATACCAGGTGCAGTAAGCATTTTGCACAGCAAGGAGGTGCTACTGATCCCTCATAAAACACCCCAAGTCTTTCAACTAGCTTTTGCACATTTGAGTAGTACACTACCTACAAACACTCATTCAAACAGCTTGAAAGTAAGTAACATGCCTAGGTCCTAAAGCTAATGGGATTATGTGTGACTGATTTACAGTAATATTGGCTCATTTAACATAACTAAGCTTTTGAAATTGGCTATCTCAAACCGCCCTCTTTTCTTGATGCAAGTTGTTTTTGGAGGGTGGAGAAAAGGGGGCGGGGCTTGAGAGGTAGCCAATAGGTAATAGCCAATAGGTAATAGCCTAGCGGTGTATAGTGAAGACCATCAGCCAGACTCATATGTGCCAGAAGCACTATCCTCTCCCTGACTTGTACAACTCATACTTACCTGGCAAGGGAGATACCATGATCAAGAAGGTGGTTCACCCATGGCGAGGCTCAGCCATTGCACTCCGGCTGTGCTGACCTATGCGAATTTCTCAAATGTAGAAATCTCGATTGCATAATTTCTGGTAGTGGGGGACTGCGTTCGCGCTCTCCCCTGATATAATATTGTCAAAAGTAAATACAGAACTTGACTAACAATCTATCAACGTGATTTTTTTATAACTCATTGTATATCTTCCTGTACATTATCCATTTACTGTATATTTTTGGACTGTATGTTTTAGGATGTATATCTTTCACTGTGTATTCTTATTCTTTGGAATACCTAAATGTTTATTGTGAGCGATCTGTGGTGCTGAAAGTGAATTTCCCTCAGGATTAATAAAGTACTTCTATGTGTAGAATTATGTGTCATTGAAAAAGGAACTATTTTCAATTGTGTCCAATGAGAAACAAATTATTTCCAGATAGACTGTGTCCTCCACAAGTCCAAACTAATGGCAATTGTTTCTTGCCATCTATATGCTGGCTTTTGTCGGCATGTTATTTCGCTTACGGCCATACCAACCTGAACACGCCCGATCTCGTCCGATCTCGGAAGCTAAGCAGGTTCGGGCCTGGTTAGTACTTGGATGGGAGACCGCCTGGGAATACCAGGTGCAGTAAGCATTTTGCACAGCAAGGAGGTGCTACTGATCCCTCATAAAACACCCCAAGTCTTTCAACTAGCTTTTGCACATTTGAGTAGTACACTACCTACAAACACTCATTCAAACAGCTTGAAAGTAAGTAACATGCCTAGGTCCTAAAGCTAATGGGATTATGTGTGACTGATTTACAGTAATATTGGCTCATTTAACATAACTAAGCTTTTGAAATTGGCTATCTCAAACCGCCCTCTTTTCTTGATGCAAGTTGTTTTTGGAGGGTGGAGAAAAGGGGGCGGGGCTTGAGAGGTAGCCAATAGGTAATAGCCAATAGGTAATAGCCTAGCGGTGTATAGTGAAGACCATCAGCCAGACTCATATGTGCCAGAAGCACTATCCTCTCCCTGACTTGTACAACTCATACTTACCTGGCAAGGGAGATACCATGATCAAGAAGGTGGTTCACCCATGGCGAGGCTCAGCCATTGCACTCCGGCTGTGCTGACCTATGCGAATTTCTCAAATGTAGAAATCTCGATTGCATAATTTCTGGTAGTGGGGGACTGCGTTCGCGCTCTCCCCTGATATAATATTGTCAAAAGTAAATACAGAACTTGACTAACAATCTATCAACGTGATTTTTTTATAACTCATTGTATATCTTCCTGTACATTATCCATTTACTGTATATTTTTGGACTGTATGTTTTAGGATGTATATCTTTCACTGTGTATTCTTATTCTTTGGAATACCTAAATGTTTATTGTGAGCGATCTGTGGTGCTGAAAGTGAATTTCCCTCAGGATTAATAAAGTACTTCTATGTGTAGAATTATGTGTCATTGAAAAAGGAACTATTTTCAATTGTGTCCAATGAGAAACAAATGATTTCCAGATAGACTGTGTCCTCCACAAGTCCAAACTAATGGCAATTGTTTCTTGCCATCTATATGCTGGCTTTTGTCGGCATGTTATTTTGCTTACGGCCATACCAACCTGAACACGCCCGATCTCGTCCGATCTCGGAAGCTAAGCAGGTTCGGGCCTGGTTAGTACTTGGATGGGAGACCGCCTGGGAATACCAGGTGCAGTAAGCATTTTGCACAGCAAGGAGGTGCTACTGATCCCTCATAAAACACCCCAAGTCTTTCAACTAGCTTTTGCACATTTGAGTAGTACACTACCTACAAACACTCATTCAAACAGCTTGAAAGTAAGTAACATGCCTAGGTCCTAAAGCTAATGGGATTATGTGTGACTGATTTACAGTAATATTGGCTCATTTAACATAACTAAGCTTTTGAAATTGGCTATCTCAAACCGCCCTCTTTTCTTGATGCAAGTTGTTTTTGGAGGGTGGAGAAAAGGGGGCGGGGCTTGAGAGGTAGCCAATAGGTAATAGCCAATAGGTAATAGCCTAGCGGTGTATAGTGAAGACCATCAGCCAGACTCATATGTGCCAGAAGCACTATCCTCTCCCTGACTTGTACAACTCATACTTACCTGGCAAGGGAGATACCATGATCAAGAAGGTGGTTCACCCATGGCGAGGCTCAGCCATTGCACTCCGGCTGTGCTGACCTATGCGAATTTCTCAAATGTAGAAATCTCGATTGCATAATTTCTGGTAGTGGGGGACTGCGTTCGCGCTCTCCCCTGATATAATATTGTCAAAAGTAAATACAGAACTTGACTAACAATCTATCAACGTGATTTTTTTATAACTCATTGTATATCTTCCTGTACATTATCCATTTACTGTATATTTTTGGACTGTATGTTTTAGGATGTATATCTTTCACTGTGTATTCTTATTCTTTGGAATACCTAAATGTTTATTGTGAGCGATCTGTGGTGCTGAAAGTGAATTTCCCTCAGGATTAATAAAGTACTTCTATGTGTAGAATTATGTGTCATTGAAAAAGGAACTATTTTCAATTGTGTCCAATGAGAAACAAATGATTTCCAGATAGACTGTGTCCTCCACAAGTCCAAACTAATGGCAATTGTTTCTTGCCATCTATATGCTGGCTTTTGTCGGCATGTTATTTCGCTTACGGCCATACCAACCTGAACACGCCCGATCTCGTCCGATCTCGGAAGCTAAGCAGGTTCGGGCCTGGTTAGTACTTGGATGGGAGACCGCCTGGGAATACCAGGTGCAGTAAGCATTTTGCACAGCAAGGAGGTGCTACTGATCCCTCATAAAACACCCCAAGTCTTTCAACTAGCTTTTGCACATTTGAGTAGTACACTACCTACAAACACTCATTCAAACAGCTTGAAAGTAAGTAACATGCCTAGGTCCTAAAGCTAATGGGATTATGTGTGACTGATTTACAGTAATATTGGCTCATTTAACATAACTAAGCTTTTGAAATTGGCTATCTCAAACCGCCCTCTTTTCTTGATGCAAGTTGTTTTTGGAGGGTGGAGAAAAGGGGGCGGGGCTTGAGAGGTAGCCAATAGGTAATAGCCAATAGGTAATAGCCTAGCGGTGTATAGTGAAGACCATCAGCCAGACTCATATGTGCCAGAAGCACTATCCTCTCCCTGACTTGTACAACTCATACTTACCTGGCAAGGGAGATACCATGATCAAGAAGGTGGTTCACCCATGGCGAGGCTCAGCCATTGCACTCCGGCTGTGCTGACCTATGCGAATTTCTCAAATGTAGAAATCTCGATTGCATAATTTCTGGTAGTGGGGGACTGCGTTCGCGCTCTCCCCTGATATAATATTGTCATAAGTAAATACAGAACTTGACTAACAATCTATCAACGTGATTTTTTTATAACTCATTGTATATCTTCCTGTACATTATCCATTTACTGTATATTTTTGGACTGTATGTTTTAGGATGTATATCTTTCACTGTGTATTCTTATTCTTTGGAATACCTAAATGTTTATTGTGAGCGATCTGTGGTGCTGAAAGTGAATTTCCCTCAGGATTAATAAAGTACTTCTATGTGTAGAATTATGTGTCATTGAAAAAGGAACTATTTTCAATTGTGTCCAATGAGAAACAAATGATTTCCAGATAGACTGTGTCCTCCACAAGTCCAAACTAATGGCAATTGTTTCTTGCCATCTATATGCTGGCTTTTGTCGGCATGTTATTTCGCTTACGGCCATACCAACCTGAACACGCCCGATCTCGTCCGATCTCGGAAGCTAAGCAGGTTCGGGCCTGGTTAGTACTTGGATGGGAGGCCGCCTGGGAATACCAGGTGCAGTAAGCATTTTGCACAGCAAGGAGGTGCTACTGATCCCTCATAAAACACCCCAAGTCTTTCAACTAGCTTTTGCACATTTGAGTAGTACACTACCTACAAACACTCATTCAAACAGCTTGAAAGTAAGTAACATGCCTAGGTCCTAAAGCTAATGGGATTATGTGTGACTGATTTACAGTAATATTGGCTCATTTAACATAACTAAGCTTTTGAAATTGGCTATCTCAAACCGCCCTCTTTTCTTGATGCAAGTTGTTTTTGGAGGGTGGAGAAAAGGGGGCGGGGCTTGAGAGGTAGCCAATAGGTAATAGCCAATAGGTAATAGCCTAGCGGTGTATAGTGAAGACCATCAGCCAGACTCATATGTGCCAGAAGCACTATCCTCTCCCTGACTTGTACAACTCATACTTACCTGGCAAGGGAGATACCATGATCAAGAAGGTGGTTCACCCATGGCGAGGCTCAGCCATTGCACTCCGGCTGTGCTGACCTATGCGAATTTCTCAAATGTAGAAATCTCGATTGCATAATTTCTGGTAGTGGGGGACTGCGTTCGCGCTCTCCCCTGATATAATATTGTCAAAAGTAAATACAGAACTTGACTAACAATCTATCAACGTGATTTTTTTATAACTCATTGTATATCTTCCTGTACATTATCCATTTACTGTATATTTTTGGACTGTATGTTTTAGGATGTATATCTTTCACTGTGTATTCTTATTCTTTGGAATACCTAAATGTTTATTGTGAGCGATCTGTGGTGCTGAAAGTGAATTTCCCTCAGGATTAATAAAGTACTTCTATGTGTAGAATTATGTGTCATTGAAAAAGGAACTATTTTCAATTGTGTCCAATGAGAAACAAATGATTTCCAGATAGACTGTGTCCTCCACAAGTCCAAACTAATGGCAATTGTTTCTTGCCATCTATATGCTGGCTTTTGTCGGCATGTTATTTCGCTTACGGCCATACCAACCTGAACACGCCCGATCTCGTCCGATCTCGGAAGCTAAGCAGGTTCGGGCCTGGTTAGTACTTGGATGGGAGACCGCCTGGGAATACCAGGTGCAGTAAGCATTTTGCACAGCAAGGAGGTGCTACTGATCCCTCATAAAACACCCCAAGTCTTTCAACTAGCTTTTGCACATTTGAGTAGTACACTACCTACAAACACTCATTCAAACAGCTTGAAAGTAAGTAACATGCCTAGGTCCTAAAGCTAATGGGATTATGTGTGACTGATTTACAGTAATATTGGCTCATTTAACATAACTAAGCTTTTGAAATTGGCTATCTCAAACCGCCCTCTTTTCTTGATGCAAGTTGTTTTTGGAGGGTGGGGAAAAGGGGGCGGGGCTTGAGAGGTAGCCAATAGGTAATAGCCAATAGGTAATAGCCTAGCGGTGTATAGTGAAGACCATCAGCCAGACTCATATGTGCCAGAAGCACTATCCTCTCCCTGACTTGTACAACTCATACTTACCTGGCAAGGGAGATACCATGATCAAGAAGGTGGTTCACCCATGGCGAGGCTCAGCCATTGCACTCCGGCTGTGCTGACCTATGCGAATTTCTCAAATGTAGAAATCTCGATTGCATAATTTCTGGTAGTGGGGGACTGCGTTCGCGCTCTCCCCTGATATAATATTGTCAAAAGTAAATACAGAACTTGACTAACAATCTATCAACGTGATTTTTTTATAACTCATTGTATATCTTCCTGTACATTATCCATTTACTGTATATTTTTGGACTGTATGTTTTAGGATGTATATCTTTCACTGTGTATTCTTATTCTTTGGAATACCTAAATGTTTATTGTGAGCGATCTGTGGTGCTGAAAGTGAATTTCCCTCAGGATTAATAAAGTACTTCTATGTGTAGAATTATGTGTCATTGAAAAAGGAACTATTTTCAATTGTGTCCAATGAGAAACAAATGATTTCCAGATAGACTGTGTCCTCCACAAGTCCAAACTAATGGCAATTGTTTCTTGCCATCTATATGCTGGCTTTTGTCGGCATGTTATTTTGCTTACGGCCATACCAACCTGAACACGCCCGATCTCGTCCGATCTCGGAAGCTAAGCAGGTTCGGGCCTGGTTAGTACTTGGATGGGAGACCGCCTGGGAATACCAGGTGCAGTAAGCATTTTGCACAGCAAGGAGGTGCTACTGATCCCTCATAAAACACCCCAAGTCTTTCAACTAGCTTTTGCACATTTGAGTAGTACACTACCTACAAACACTCATTCAAACAGCTTGAAAGTAAGTAACATGCCTAGGTCCTAAAGCTAATGGGATTATGTGTGACTGATTTACAGTAATATTGGCTCATTTAACATAACTAAGCTTTTGAAATTGGCTATCTCAAACCGCCCTCTTTTCTTGATGCAAGTTGTTTTTGGAGGGTGGAGAAAAGGGGGCGGGGCTTGAGAGGTAGCCAATAGGTAATAGCCAATAGGTAATAGCCTAGCGGTGTATAGTGAAGACCATCAGCCAGACTCATATGTGCCAGAAGCACTATCCTCTCCCTGACTTGTACAACTCATACTTACCTGGCAAGGGAGATACCATGATCAAGAAGGTGGTTCACCCATGGCGAGGCTCAGCCATTGCACTCCGGCTGTGCTGACCTATGCGAATTTCTCAAATGTAGAAATCTCGATTGCATAATTTCTGGTAGTGGGGGACTGCGTTCGCGCTCTCCCCTGATATAATATTGTCAAAAGTAAATACAGAACTTGACTAACAATCTATCAACGTGATTTTTTTATAACTCATTGTATATCTTCCTGTACATTATCCATTTACTGTATATTTTTGGACTGTATGTTTTAGGATGTATATCTTTCACTGTGTATTCTTATTCTTTGGAATACCTAAATGTTTATTGTGAGCGATCTGTGGTGCTGAAAGTGAATTTCCCTCAGGATTAATAAAGTACTTCTATGTGTAGAATTATGTGTCATTGAAAAAGGAACTATTTTCAATTGTGTCCAATGAGAAACAAATGATTTCCAGATAGACTGTGTCCTCCACAAGTCCAAACTAATGGCAATTGTTTCTTGCCATCTATATGCTGGCTTTTGTCGGCATGTTATTTCGCTTACGGCCATACCAACCTGAACACGCCCGATCTCGTCCGATCTCGGAAGCTAAGCAGGTTCGGGCCTGGTTAGTACTTGGATGGGAGACCGCCTGGGAATACCAGGTGCAGTAAGCATTTTGCACAGCAAGGAGGTGCTACTGATCCCTCATAAAACACCCCAAGTCTTTCAACTAGCTTTTGCACATTTGAGTAGTACACTACCTACAAACACTCATTCAAACAGCTTGAAAGTAAGTAACATGCCTAGGTCCTAAAGCTAATGGGATTATGTGTGACTGATTTACAGTAATATTGGCTCATTTAACATAACTAAGCTTTTGAAATTGGCTATCTCAAACCGCCCTCTTTTCTTGATGCAAGTTGTTTTTGGAGGGTGGAGAAAAGGGGGCGGGGCTTGAGAGGTAGCCAATAGGTAATAGCCAATAGGTAATAGCCTAGCGGTGTATAGTGAAGACCATCAGCCAGACTCATATGTGCCAGAAGCACTATCCTCTCCCTGACTTGTACAACTCATACTTACCTGGCAAGGGAGATACCATGATCAAGAAGGTGGTTCACCCATGGCGAGGCTCAGCCATTGCACTCCGGCTGTGCTGACCTATGCGAATTTCTCAAATGTAGAAATCTCGATTGCATAATTTCTGGTAGTGGGGGACTGCGTTCGCGCTCTCCCCTGATATAATATTGTCATAAGTAAATACAGAACTTGACTAACAATCTATCAACGTGATTTTTTTATAACTCATTGTATATCTTCCTGTACATTATCCATTTACTGTATATTTTTGGACTGTATGTTTTAGGATGTATATCTTTCACTGTGTATTCTTATTCTTTGGAATACCTAAATGTTTATTGTGAGCGATCTGTGGTGCTGAAAGTGAATTTCCCTCAGGATTAATAAAGTACTTCTATGTGTAGAATTATGTGTCATTGAAAAAGGAACTATTTTCAATTGTGTCCAATGAGAAACAAATGATTTCCAGATAGACTGTGTCCTCCACAAGTCCAAACTAATGGCAATTGTTTCTTGCCATCTATATGCTGGCTTTTGTCGGCATGTTATTTCGCTTACGGCCATACCAACCTGAACACGCCCGATCTCGTCCGATCTCGGAAGCTAAGCAGGTTCGGGCCTGGTTAGTACTTGGATGGGAGACCGCCTGGGAATACCAGGTGCAGTAAGCATTTTGCACAGCAAGGAGGTGCTACTGATCCCTCATAAAACACCCCAAGTCTTTCAACTAGCTTTTGCACATTTGAGTAGTACACTACCTACAAACACTCATTCAAACAGCTTGAAAGTAAGTAACATGCCTAGGTCCTAAAGCTAATGGGATTATGTGTGACTGATTTACAGTAATATTGGCTCATTTAACATAACTAAGCTTTTGAAATTGGCTATCTCAAACCGCCCTCTTTTCTTGATGCAAGTTGTTTTTGGAGGGTGGAGAAAAGGGGGCGGGGCTTGAGAGGTAGCCAATAGGTAATAGCCAATAGGTAATAGCCTAGCGGTGTATAGTGAAGACCATCAGCCAGACTCATATGTGCCAGAAGCACTATCCTCTCCCTGACTTGTACAACTCATACTTACCTGGCAAGGGAGATACCATGATCAAGAAGGTGGTTCACCCATGGCGAGGCTCAGCCATTGCACTCCGGCTGTGCTGACCTATGCGAATTTCTCAAATGTAGAAATCTCGATTGCATAATTTCTGGTAGTGGGGGACTGCGTTCGCGCTCTCCCCTGATATAATATTGTCAAAAGTAAATACAGAACTTGACTAACAATCTATCAACGTGATTTTTTTATAACTCATTGTATATCTTCCTGTACATTATCCATTTACTGTATATTTTTGGACTGTATGTTTTAGGATGTATATCTTTCACTGTGTATTCTTATTCTTTGGAATACCTAAATGTTTATTGTGAGCGATCTGTGGTGCTGAAAGTGAATTTCCCTCAGGATTAATAAAGTACTTCTATGTGTAGAATTATGTGTCATTGAAAAAGGAACTATTTTCAATTGTGTCCAATGAGAAACAAATGATTTCCAGATAGACTGTGTCCTCCACAAGTCCAAACTAATGGCAATTGTTTCTTGCCATCTATATGCTGGCTTTTGTCGGCATGTTATTTCGCTTACGGCCATACCAACCTGAACACGCCCGATCTCGTCCGATCTCGGAAGCTAAGCAGGTTCGGGCCTGGTTAGTACTTGGATGGGAGACCGCCTGGGAATACCAGGTGCAGTAAGCATTTTGCACAGCAAGGAGGTGCTACTGATCCCTCATAAAACACCCCAAGTCTTTCAACTAGCTTTTGCACATTTGAGTAGTACACTACCTACAAACACTCATTCAAACAGCTTGAAAGTAAGTAACATGCCTAGGTCCTAAAGCTAATGGGATTATGTGTGACTGATTTACAGTAATATTGGCTCATTTAACATAACTAAGCTTTTGAAATTGGCTATCTCAAACCGCCCTCTTTTCTTGATGCAAGTTGTTTTTGGAGGGTGGAGAAAAGGGGGCGGGGCTTGAGAGGTAGCCAATAGGTAATAGCCAATAGGTAATAGCCTAGCGGTGTATAGTGAAGACCATCAGCCAGACTCATATGTGCCAGAAGCACTATCCTCTCCCTGACTTGTACAACTCATACTTACCTGGCAAGGGAGATACCATGATCAAGAAGGTGGTTCACCCATGGCGAGGCTCAGCCATTGCACTCCGGCTGTGCTGACCTATGCGAATTTCTCAAATGTAGAAATCTCGATTGCATAATTTCTGGTAGTGGGGGACTGCGTTCGCGCTCTCCCCTGATATAATATTGTCAAAAGTAAATACAGAACTTGACTAACAATCTATCAACGTGATTTTTTTATAACTCATTGTATATCTTCCTGTACATTATCCATTTACTGTATATTTTTGGACTGTATGTTTTAGGATGTATATCTTTCACTGTGTATTCTTATTCTTTGGAATACCTAAATGTTTATTGTGAGCGATCTGTGGTGCTGAAAGTGAATTTCCCTCAGGATTAATAAAGTACTTCTATGTGTAGAATTATGTGTCATTGAAAAAGGAACTATTTTCAATTGTGTCCAATGAGAAACAAATGATTTCCAGATAGACTGTGTCCTCCACAAGTCCAAACTAATGGCAATTGTTTCTTGCCATCTATATGCTGGCTTTTGTCGGCATGTTATTTCGCTTACGGCCATACCAACCTGAACACGCCCGATCTCGTCCGATCTCGGAAGCTAAGCAGGTTCGGGCCTGGTTAGTACTTGGATGGGAGACCGCCTGGGAATACCAGGTGCAGTAAGCATTTTGCACAGCAAGGAGGTGCTACTGATCCCTCATAAAACACCCCAAGTCTTTCAACTAGCTTTTGCACATTTGAGTAGTACACTACCTACAAACACTCATTCAAACAGCTTGAAAGTAAGTAACATGCCTAGGTCCTAAAGCTAATGGGATTATGTGTGACTGATTTACAGTAATATTGGCTCATTTAACATAACTAAGCTTTTGAAATTGGCTATCTCAAACCGCCCTCTTTTCTTGATGCAAGTTGTTTTTGGAGGGTGGAGAAAAGGGGGCGGGGCTTGAGAGGTAGCCAATAGGTAATAGCCAATAGGTAATAGCCTAGCGGTGTATAGTGAAGACCATCAGCCAGACTCATATGTGCCAGAAGCACTATCCTCTCCCTGACTTGTACAACTCATACTTACCTGGCAAGGGAGATACCATGATCAAGAAGGTGGTTCACCCATGGCGAGGCTCAGCCATTGCACTCCGGCTGTGCTGACCTATGCGAATTTCTCAAATGTAGAAATCTCGATTGCATAAATTCTGGTAGTGGGGGACTGCGTTCGCGCTCTCCCCTGATATAATATTGTCAAAAGTAAATACAGAACTTGACTAACAATCTATCAACGTGATTTTTTTATAACTCATTGTATATCTTCCTGTACATTATCCATTTACTGTATATTTTTGGACTGTATGTTTTAGGATGTATATCTTTCACTGTGTATTCTTATTCTTTGGAATACCTAAATGTTTATTGTGAGCGATCTGTGGTGCTGAAAGTGAATTTCCCTCAGGATTAATAAAGTACTTCTATGTGTAGAATTATGTGTCATTGAAAAAGGAACTATTTTCAATTGTGTCCAATGAGAAACAAATGATTTCCAGATAGACTGTGTCCTCCACAAGTCCAAACTAATGGCAATTGTTTCTTGCCATCTATATGCTGGCTTTTGTCGGCATGTTATTTCGCTTACGGCCATACCAACCTGAACACGCCCGATCTCGTCCGATCTCGGAAGCTAAGCAGGTTTGGGCCTGGTTAGTACTTGGATGGGAGACCGCCTGGGAATACCAGGTGCAGCAAGCATTTTGCACAGCAAGGAGGTGCTACTGATCCCTCATAAAACACCCCAAGTCTTTCAACTAGCTTTTGCACATTTGAGTAGTACACTACCTACAAACACTCATTCAAACAGCTTGAAAGTAAGTAACATGCCTAGGTCCTAAAGCTAATGGGATTATGTGTGACTGATTTACAGTAATATTGGCTCATTTAACATAACTAAGCTTTTGAAATTGGCTATCTCAAACCGCCCTCTTTTCTTGATGCAAGTTGTTTTTGGAGGGTGGAGAAAAGGGGGCGGGGCTTGAGAGGTAGCCAATAGGTAATAGCCAATAGGTAATAGCCTAGCGGTGTATAGTGAAGACCATCAGCCAGACTCATATGTGCCAGAAGCACTATCCTCTCCCTGACTTGTACAACTCATACTTACCTGGCAAGGGAGATACCATGATCAAGAAGGTGGTTCACCCATGGCGAGGCTCAGCCATTGCACTCCGGCTGTGCTGACCTATGCGAATTTCTCAAATGTAGAAATCTCGATTGCATAATTTCTGGTAGTGGGGGACTGCGTTCGCGCTCTCCCCTGATATAATATTGTCAAAAGTAAATACAGAACTTGACTAACAATCTATCAACGTGATTTTTTTATAACTCATTGTATATCTTCCTGTACATTATCCATTTACTGTATATTTTTGGACTGTATGTTTTAGGATGTATATCTTTCACTGTGTATTCTTATTCTTTGGAATACCTAAATGTTTATTGTGAGCGATCTGTGGTGCTGAAAGTGAATTTCCCTCAGGATTAATAAAGTACTTCTATGTGTAGAATTATGTGTCATTGAAAAAGGAACTATTTTCAATTGTGTCCAATGAGAAACAAATGATTTCCAGATAGACTGTGTCCTCCACAAGTCCAAACTAATGGCAATTGTTTCTTGCCATCTATATGCTGGCTTTTGTCGGCATGTTATTTCGCTTACGGCCATACCAACCTGAACACGCCCGATCTCGTCCGATCTCGGAAGCTAAGCAGGTTCGGGCCTGGTTAGTACTTGGATGGGAGACCGCCTGGGAATACCAGGTGCAGTAAGCATTTTGCACAGCAAGGAGGTGCTACTGATCCCTCATAAAACACCCCAAGTCTTTCAACTAGCTTTTGCACATTTGAGTAGTACACTACCTACAAACACTCATTCAAACAGCTTGAAAGTAAGTAACATGCCTAGGTCCTAAAGCTAATGGGATTATGTGTGACTGATTTACAGTAATATTGGCTCATTTAACATAACTAAGCTTTTGAAATTGGCTATCTCAAACCGCCCTCTTTTCTTGATGCAAGTTGTTTTTGGAGGGTGGAGAAAAGGGGGCGGGGCTTGAGAGGTAGCCAATAGGTAATAGCCAATAGGTAATAGCCTAGCGGTGTATAGTGAAGACCATCAGCCAGACTCATATGTGCCAGAAGCACTATCCTCTCCCTGACTTGTACAACTCATACTTACCTGGCAAGGGAGATACCATGATCAAGAAGGTGGTTCACCCATGGCGAGGCTCAGCCATTGCACTCCGGCTGTGCTGACCTATGCGAATTTCTCAAATGTAGAAATCTCGATTGCATAATTTCTGGTAGTGGGGGACTGCGTTCGCGCTCTCCCCTGATATAATATTGTCAAAAGTAAATACAGAACTTGACTAACAATCTATCAACGTGATTTTTTTATAACTCATTGTATATCTTCCTGTACATTATCCATTTACTGTATATTTTTGGACTGTATGTTTTAGGATGTATATCTTTCACTGTGTATTCTTATTCTTTGGAATACCTAAATGTTTATTGTGAGCGATCTGTGGTGCTGAAAGTGAATTTCCCTCAGGATTAATAAAGTACTTCTATGTGTAGAATTATGTGTCATTGAAAAAGGAACTATTTTCAATTGTGTCCAATGAGAAACAAATGATTTCCAGATAGACTGTGTCCTCCACAAGTCCAAACTAATGGCAATTGTTTCTTGCCATCTATATGCTGGCTTTTGTCGGCATGTTATTTCGCTTACGGCCATACCAACCTGAACATGCCCGATCTCGTCCGATCTCGGAAGCTAAGCAGGTTCGGGCCTGGTTAGTACTTGGATGGGAGACCGCCTGGGAATACCAGGTGCAGTAAGCATTTTGCACAGCAAGGAGGTGCTACTGATCCCTCATAAAACACCCCAAGTCTTTCAACTAGCTTTTGCACATTTGAGTAGTACACTACCTACAAACACTCATTCAAACAGCTTGAAAGTAAGTAACATGCCTAGGTCCTAAAGCTAATGGGATTATGTGTGACTGATTTACAGTAATATTGGCTCATTTAACATAACTAAGCTTTTGAAATTGGCTATCTCAAACCGCCCTCTTTTCTTGATGCAAGTTGTTTTTGGAGGGTGGAGAAAAGGGGGCGGGGCTTGAGAGGTAGCCAATAGGTAATAGCCAATAGGTAATAGCCTAGCGGTGTATAGTGAAGACCATCAGCCAGACTCATATGTGCCAGAAGCACTATCCTCTCCCTGACTTGTACAACTCATACTTACCTGGCAAGGGAGATACCATGATCAAGAAGGTGGTTCACCCATGGCGAGGCTCAGCCATTGCACTCCGGCTGTGCTGACCTATGCGAATTTCTCAAATGTAGAAATCTTGATTGCATAATTTCTGGTAGTGGGGGACTGCGTTCGCGCTCTCCCCTGATATAATATTGTCAAAAGTAAATACAGAACTTGACTAACAATCTATCAACGTGATTTTTTTATAACTCATTGTATATCTTCCTGTACATTATCCATTTACTGTATATTTTTGGACTGTATGTTTTAGGATGTATATCTTTCACTGTGTATTCTTATTCTTTGGAATACCTAAATGTTTATTGTGAGCGATCTGTGGTGCTGAAAGTGAATTTCCCTCAGGATTAATAAAGTACTTCTATGTGTAGAATTATGTGTCATTGAAAAAGGAACTATTTTCAATTGTGTCCAATGAGAAACAAATGATTTCCAGATAGACTGTGTCCTCCACAAGTCCAAACTAATGGCAATTGTTTCTTGCCATCTATATGCTGGCTTTTGTCGGCATGTTATTTCGCTTACGGCCATACCAACCTGAACACGCCCGATCTCGTCCGATCTCGGAAGCTAAGCAGGTTCGGGCCTGGTTAGTACTTGGATGGGAGACCGCCTGGGAATACCAGGTGCAGTAAGCATTTTGCACAGCAAGGAGGTGCTACTGATCCCTCATAAAACACCCCAAGTCTTTCAACTAGCTTTTGCACATTTGAGTAGTACACTACCTACAAACACTCATTCAAACAGCTTGAAAGTAAGTAACATGCCTAGGTCCTAAAGCGAATGGGATTATGTGTGACTGATTTACAGTAATATTGGCTCATTTAACATAACTAAGCTTTTGAAATTGGCCTAGCGGTGTATAGTGAAGACCATCAGCCAGACTCATATGTGCCAGAAGCACTATCCTCTCCCTGACTTGTACAACTCATACTTACCTGGCAAGGGAGATACCATGATCAAGAAGGTGGTTCACCCATGGCGAGGCTCAGCCATTGCACTCCGGCTGTGCTGACCTATGCGAATTTCTCAAATGTAGAAATCTCGATTGCATAATTTCTGGTAGTGGGGGACTGCGTTCGCGCTCTCCCCTGATATAATATTGTCAAAAGTAAATACAGAACTTGACTAACAATCTATCAACGTGATTTTTTTATAACTCATTGTATATCTTCCTGTACATTATCCATTTACTGTATATTTTTGGACTGTATGTTTTAGGATGTATATCTTTCACTGTGTATTCTTATTCTTTGGAATACCTAAATGTTTATTGTGAGCGATCTGTGGTGCTGAAAGTGAATTTCCCTCAGGATTAATAAAGTACTTCTATGTGTAGAATTATGTGTCATTGAAAAAGGAACTATTTTCAATTGTGTCCAATGAGAAACAAATGATTTCCAGATAGACTGTGTCCTCCACAAGTCCAAACTAATGGCAATTGTTTCTTGCCATCTATATGCTGGCTTTTGTCGGCATGTTATTTCGCTTACGGCCATACCAACCTGAACACGCCCGATCTCGTCCGATCTCGGAAGCTAAGCAGGTTCGGGCCTGGTTAGTACTTGGATGGGAGACCGCCTGGGAATACCAGGTGCAGTAAGCATTTTGCACAGCAAGGAGGTGCTACTGATCCCTCATAAAACACCCCAAGTCTTTCAACTAGCTTTTGCACATTTGAGTAGTACACTACCTACAAACACTCATTCAAACAGCTTGAAAGTAAGTAACATGCCTAGGTCCTAAAGCTAATGGGATTATGTGTGACTGATTTACAGTAATATTGGCTCATTTAACATAACTAAGCTTTTGAAATTGGCTATCTCAAACCGCCCTCTTTTCTTGATGCAAGTTGTTTTTGGAGGGTGGAGAAAAGGGGGCGGGGCTTGAGAGGTAGCCAATAGGTAATAGCCAATAGGTAATAGCCTAGCGGTGTATAGTGAAGACCATCAGCCAGACTCATATGTGCCAGAAGCACTATCCTCTCCCTAACTTGTACAACTCATACTTACCTGGCAAGGGAGATACCATGATCAAGAAGGTGGTTCACCCATGGCGAGGCTCAGCCATTGCACTCCGGCTGTGCTGACCTATGCGAATTTCTCAAATGTAGAAATCTCGATTGCATAATTTCTGGTAGTGGGGGACTGCGTTCGCGCTCTCCCCTTATATAATATTGTCAAAAGTAAATACAGAACTTGACTAACAATCTATCAACGTGATTTTTTTATAACTCATTGTATATCTTCCTGTACATTATCCATTTACTGTATATTTTTGGACTGTATGTTTTAGGATGTATATCTTTCACTGTGTATTCTTATTCTTTGGAATACCTAAATGTTTATTGTGAGCGATCTGTGGTGCTGAAAGTGAATTTCCCTCAGGATTAATAAAGTACTTCTATGTGTAGAATTATGTGTCATTGAAAAAGGAACTATTTTCAATTGTGTCCAATGAGAAACAAATGATTTCCAGATAGACTGTGTCCTCCACAAGTCCAAACTAATGGCAATTGTTTCTTGCCATCTATATGCTGGCTTTTGTCGGCATGTTATTTCGCTTACGGCCATACCAACCTGAACACGCCCGATCTCGTCCGATCTCGGAAGCTAAGCAGGTTCGGGCCTGGTTAGTACTTGGATGGGAGACCGCCTGGGAATACCAGGTGCAGTAAGCATTTTGCACAGCAAGGAGGTGCTACTGATCCCTCATAAAACACCCCAAGTCTTTCAACTAGCTTTTGCACATTTGAGTAGTACACTACCTACAAACACTCATTCAAACAGCTTGAAAGTAAGTAACATGCCTAGGTCCTAAAGCTAATGGGATTATGTGTGACTGATTTACAGTAATATTGGCTCATTTAACATAACTAAGCTTTTGAAATTGGCTATCTCAAACCGCCCTCTTTTCTTGATGCAAGTTGTTTTTGGAGGGTGGAGAAAAGGGGGCGGGGCTTGAGAGGTAGCCAATAGGTAATAGCCAATAGGTAATAGCCTAGCGGTGTATAGTGAAGACCATCAGCCAGACTCATATGTGCCAGAAGCACTATCCTCTCCCTGACTTGTACAACTCATACTTACCTGGCAAGGGAGATACCATGATCAAGAAGGTGGTTCACCCATGGCGAGGCTCAGCCATTGCACTCCGGCTGTGCTGACCTATGCGAATTTCTCAAATGTAGAAATCTCGATTGCATAATTTCTGGTAGTGGGGGACTGCGTTCGCGCTCTCCCCTGATATAATATTGTCAAAAGTAAATACAGAACTTGACTAACAATCTATCAACGTGATTTTTTTATAACTCATTGTATATCTTCCTGTACATTATCCATTTACTGTATATTTTTGGACTGTATGTTTTAGGATGTATATCTTTCACTGTGTATTCTTATTCTTTGGAATACCTAAATGTTTATTGTGAGCGATCTGTGGTGCTGAAAGTGAATTTCCCTCAGGATTAATAAAGTACTTCTATGTGTAGAATTATGTGTCATTGAAAAAGGAACTATTTTCAATTGTGTCCAATGAGAAACAAATGATTTCCAGATAGACTGTGTCCTCCACAAGTCCAAACTAATGGCAATTGTTTCTTGCCATCTATATGCTGGCTTTTGTCGGCATGTTATTTCGCTTACGGCCATACCAACCTGAACACGCCCGATCTCGTCCGATCTCGGAAGCTAAGCAGGTTCGGGCCTGGTTAGTACTTGGATGGGAGACCGCCTGGGAATACCAGGTGCAGTAAGCATTTTGCACAGCAAGGAGGTGCTACTGATCCCTCATAAAACACCCCAAGTCTTTCAACTAGCTTTTGCACATTTGAGTAGTACACTACCTACAAACACTCATTCAAACAGCTTGAAAGTAAGTAACATGCCTAGGTCCTAAAGCTAATGGGATTATGTGTGACTGATTTACAGTAATATTGGCTAATTTAACATAACTAAGCTTTTGAAATTGGCTATCTCAAACCGCCCTCTTTTCTTGATGCAAGTTGTTTTTGGAGGGTGGAGAAAAGGGGGCGGGGCTTGAGAGGTAGCCAATAGGTAATAGCCAATAGGTAATAGCCTAGCGGTGTATAGTGAAGACCATCAGCCAGACTCATATGTGCCAGAAGCACTATCCTCTCCCTGACTTGTACAACTCATACTTACCTGGCAAGGGAGATACCATGATCAAGAAGGTGGTTCACCCATGGTGAGGCTCAGCCATTGCACTCCGGCTGTGCTGACCTATGCGAATTTCTCAAATGTAGAAATCCCGATTGCATAATTTCTGGTAGTGGGGGACTGCGTTCGCGCTCTCCCCTGATATAATATTGTCAAAAGTAAATACAGAACTTGACTAACAATCTATCAACGTGATTTTTTTATAACTCATTGTATATCTTCCTGTACATTATCCATTTACTGTATATTTTTGGACTGTATGTTTTAGGATGTATATCTTTCACTGTGTATTCTTATTCTTTGGAATACCTAAATGTTTATTGTGAGCGATCTGTGGTGCTGAAAGTGAATTTCCCTCAGGATTAATAAAGTACTTCTATGTGTAGAATTATGTGTCATTGAAAAAGGAACTATTTTCAATTGTGTCCAATGAGAAACAAATGATTTCCAGATAGACTGTGTCCTCCACAAGTCCAAACTAATGGCAATTGTTTCTTGCCATCTATATGCTGGCTTTTGTCGGCATGTTATTTCGCTTACGGCCATACCAACCTGAACACGCCCGATCTCGTCCGATCTCGGAAGCTAAGCAGGTTCGGGCCTGGTTAGTACTTGGATGGGAGACCGCCTGGGAATACCAGGTGCAGTAAGCATTTTGCACAGCAAGGAGGTGCTACTGATCCCTCATAAAACACCCCAAGTCTTTCAACTAGCTTTTGCACATTTGAGTAGTACACTACCTACAAACACTCATTCAAACAGCTTGAAAGTAAGTAACATGCCTAGGTCCTAAAGCTAATGGGATTATGTGTGACTGATTTACAGTAATATTGGCTCATTTAACATAACTAAGCTTTTGAAATTGGCTATCTCAAACCGCCCTCTTTTCTTGATGCAAGTTGTTTTTGGAGGGTGGAGAAAAGGGGGCGGGGCTTGAGAGGTAGCCAATAGGTAATAGCCAATAGGTAATAGCCTAGCGGTGTATAGTGAAGACCATCAGCCAGACTCATATGTGCCAGAAGCACTATCCTCTCCCTGACTTGTACAACTCATACTTACCTGGCAAGGGAGATACCATGATCAAGAAGGTGGTTCACCCATGGCGAGGCTCAGCCATTGCACTCCGGCTGTGCTGACCTATGCGAATTTCTCAAATGTAGAAATCTCGATTGCATAATTTCTGGTAGTGGGGGACTGCGTTCGCGCTCTCCCCTGATATAATATTGTCAAAAGTAAATACAGAACTTGACTAACAATCTATCAACGTGATTTTTTTATAACTCATTGTATATCTTCCTGTACATTATCCATTTACTGTATATTTTTGGACTGTATGTTTTAGGATGTATATCTTTCACTGTGTATTCTTATTCTTTGGAATACCTAAATGTTTATTGTGAGCGATCTGTGGTGCTGAAAGTGAATTTCCCTCAGGATTAATAAAGTACTTCTATGTGTAGAATTATGTGTCATTGAAAAAGGAACTATTTTCAATTGTGTCCAATGAGAAACAAATGATTTCCAGATAGACTGTGTCCTCCACAAGTCCAAACTAATGGCAATTGTTTCTTGCCATCTATATGCTGGCTTTTGTCGGCATGTTATTTCGCTTACGGCCATACCAACCTGAACACGCCCGATCTCGTCCGATCTCGGAAGCTAAGCAGGTTCGGGCCTGGTTAGTACTTGGATGGGAGACCGCCTGGGAATACCAGGTGCAGTAAGCATTTTGCACAGCAAGGAGGTGCTACTGATCCCTCATAAAACACCCCAAGTCTTTCAACTAGCTTTTGCACATTTGAGTAGTACACTACCTACAAACACTCATTCAAACAGCTTGAAAGTAAGTAACATGCCTAGGTCCTAAAGCTAATGGGATTATGTGTGACTGATTTACAGTAATATTGGCTAATTTAACATAACTAAGCTTTTGAAATTGGCTATCTCAAACCGCCCTCTTTTCTTGATGCAAGTTGTTTTTGGAGGGTGGAGAAAAGGGGGCGGGGCTTGAGAGGTAGCCAATAGGTAATAGCCAATAGGTAATAGCCTAGCGGTGTATAGTGAAGACCATCAGCCAGACTCATATGTGCCAGAAGCACTATCCTCTCCCTGACTTGTACAACTCATACTTACCTGGCAAGGGAGATACCATGATCAAGAAGGTGGTTCACCCATGGTGAGGCTCAGCCATTGCACTCCGGCTGTGCTGACCTATGCGAATTTCTCAAATGTAGAAATCCCGATTGCATAATTTCTGGTAGTGGGGGACTGCGTTCGCGCTCTCCCCTGATATAATATTGTCAAAAGTAAATACAGAACTTGACTAACAATCTATCAACGTGATTTTTTTATAACTCATTGTATATCTTCCTGTACATTATCCATTTACTGTATATTTTTGGACTGTATGTTTTAGGATGTATATCTTTCACTGTGTATTCTTATTCTTTGGAATACCTAAATGTTTATTGTGAGCGATCTGTGGTGCTGAAAGTGAATTTCCCTCAGGATTAATAAAGTACTTCTATGTGTAGAATTATGTGTCATTGAAAAAGGAACTATTTTCAATTGTGTCCAATGAGAAACAAATGATTTCCAGATAGACTGTGTCCTCCACAAGTCCAAACTAATGGCAATTGTTTCTTGCCATCTATATGCTGGCTTTTGTCGGCATGTTATTTCGCTTACGGCCATACCAACCTGAACACGCCCGATCTCGTCCGATCTCGGAAGCTAAGCAGGTTCGGGCCTGGTTAGTACTTGGATGGGAGACCGCCTGGGAATACCAGGTGCAGTAAGCATTTTGCACAGCAAGGAGGTGCTACTGATCCCTCATAAAACACCCCAAGTCTTTCAACTAGCTTTTGCACATTTGAGTAGTACACTACCTACAAACACTCATTCAAACAGCTTGAAAGTAAGTAACATGCCTAGGTCCTAAAGCTAATGGGATTATGTGTGACTGATTTACAGTAATATTGGCTCATTTAACATAACTAAGCTTTTGAAATTGGCTATCTCAAACCGCCCTCTTTTCTTGATGCAAGTTGTTTTTGGAGGGTGGAGAAAAGGGGGCGGGGCTTGAGAGGTAGCCAATAGGTAATAGCCAATAGGTAATAGCCTAGCGGTGTATAGTGAAGACCATCAGCCAGACTCATATGTGCCAGAAGCACTATCCTCTCCCTGACTTGTACAACTCATACTTACCTGGCAAGGGAGATACCATGATCAAGAAGGTGGTTCACCCATGGCGAGGCTCAGCCATTGCACTCCGGCTGTGCTGACCTATGCGAATTTCTCAAATGTAGAAATCTCGATTGCATAATTTCTGGTAGTGGGGGACTGCGTTCGCGCTCTCCCCTGATATAATATTGTCAAAAGTAAATACAGAACTTGACTAACAATCTATCAACGTGATTTTTTTATAACTCATTGTATATCTTCCTGTACATTATCCATTTACTGTATATTTTTGGACTGTATGTTTTAGGATGTATATCTTTCACTGTGTATTCTTATTCTTTGGAATACCTAAATGTTTATTGTGAGCGATCTGTGGTGCTGAAAGTGAATTTCCCTCAGGATTAATAAAGTACTTCTATGTGTAGAATTATGTGTCATTGAAAAAGGAACTATTTTCAATTGTGTCCAATGAGAAACAAATGATTTCCAGATAGACTGTGTCCTCCACAAGTCCAAACTAATGGCAATTGTTTCTTGCCATCTATATGCTGGCTTTTGTCGGCATGTTATTTCGCTTACGGCCATACCAACCTGAACACGCCCGATCTCGTCCGATCTCGGAAGCTAAGCAGGTTCGGGCCTGGTTAGTACTTGGATGGGAGACCGCCTGGGAATACCAGGTGCAGTAAGCATTTTGCACAGCAAGGAGGTGCTACTGATCCCTCATAAAACACCCCAAGTCTTTCAACTAGCTTTTGCACATTTGAGTAGTACACTACCTACAAACACTCATTCAAACAGCTTGAAAGTAAGTAACATGCCTAGGTCCTAAAGCTAATGGGATTATGTGTGACTGATTTACAGTAATATTGGCTCATTTAACATAACTAAGCTTTTGAAATTGGCTATCTCAAACCGCCCTCTTTTCTTGATGCAAGTTGTTTTTGGAGGGTGGAGAAAAGGGGGCGGGGCTTGAGAGGTAGCCAATAGGTAATAGCCAATAGGTAATAG
This sequence comes from Notolepis coatsorum, assembly GCF_963971535.1. NCBI lineage: Eukaryota > Metazoa > Chordata > Actinopteri > Aulopiformes > Paralepididae > Notolepis > Notolepis coatsorum. The sequence goes on from NC_140168.1 coordinate 173,148,147, forward strand.
CCTAGCGGTGTATAGTGAAGACCATCAGCCAGACTCATATGTGCCAGAAGCACTATCCTCTCCCTGACTTGTACAACTCATACTTACCTGGCAAGGGAGATACCATGATCAAGAAGGTGGTTCACCCATGGTGAGGCTCAGCCATTGCACTCCGGCTGTGCTGACCTATGCGAATTTCTCAAATGTAGAAATCCCGATTGCATAATTTCTGGTAGTGGGGGACTGCGTTCGCGCTCTCCCCTGATATAATATTGTCAAAAGTAAATACAGAACTTGACTAACAATCTATCAACGTGATTTTTTTATAACTCATTGTATATCTTCCTGTACATTATCCATTTACTGTATATTTTTGGACTGTATGTTTTAGGATGTATATCTTTCACTGTGTATTCTTATTCTTTGGAATACCTAAATGTTTATTGTGAGCGATCTGTGGTGCTGAAAGTGAATTTCCCTCAGGATTAATAAAGTACTTCTATGTGTAGAATTATGTGTCATTGAAAAAGGAACTATTTTCAATTGTGTCCAATGAGAAACAAATGATTTCCAGATAGACTGTGTCCTCCACAAGTCCAAACTAATGGCAATTGTTTCTTGCCATCTATATGCTGGCTTTTGTCGGCATGTTATTTCGCTTACGGCCATACCAACCTGAACACGCCCGATCTCGTCCGATCTCGGAAGCTAAGCAGGTTCGGGCCTGGTTAGTACTTGGATGGGAGACCGCCTGGGAATACCAGGTGCAGTAAGCATTTTGCACAGCAAGGAGGTGCTACTGATCCCTCATAAAACACCCCAAGTCTTTCAACTAGCTTTTGCACATTTGAGTAGTACACTACCTACAAACACTCATTCAAACAGCTTGAAAGTAAGTAACATGCCTAGGTCCTAAAGCTAATGGGATTATGTGTGACTGATTTACAGTAATATTGGCTCATTTAACATAACTAAGCTTTTGAAATTGGCTATCTCAAACCGCCCTCTTTTCTTGATGCAAGTTGTTTTTGGAGGGTGGAGAAAAGGGGGCGGGGCTTGAGAGGTAGCCAATAGGTAATAGCCAATAGGTAATAGCCTAGCGGTGTATAGTGAAGACCATCAGCCAGACTCATATGTGCCAGAAGCACTATCCTCTCCCTGACTTGTACAACTCATACTTACCTGGCAAGGGAGATACCATGATCAAGAAGGTGGTTCACCCATGGCGAGGCTCAGCCATTGCACTCCGGCTGTGCTGACCTATGCGAATTTCTCAAATGTAGAAATCTCGATTGCATAATTTCTGGTAGTGGGGGACTGCGTTCGCGCTCTCCCCTGATATAATATTGTCAAAAGTAAATACAGAACTTGACTAACAATCTATCAACGTGATTTTTTTATAACTCATTGTATATCTTCCTGTACATTATCCATTTACTGTATATTTTTGGACTGTATGTTTTAGGATGTATATCTTTCACTGTGTATTCTTATTCTTTGGAATACCTAAATGTTTATTGTGAGCGATCTGTGGTGCTGAAAGTGAATTTCCCTCAGGATTAATAAAGTACTTCTATGTGTAGAATTATGTGTCATTGAAAAAGGAACTATTTTCAATTGTGTCCAATGAGAAACAAATGATTTCCAGATAGACTGTGTCCTCCACAAGTCCAAACTAATGGCAATTGTTTCTTGCCATCTATATGCTGGCTTTTGTCGGCATGTTATTTCGCTTACGGCCATACCAACCTGAACACGCCCGATCTCGTCCGATCTCGGAAGCTAAGCAGGTTCGGGCCTGGTTAGTACTTGGATGGGAGACCGCCTGGGAATACCAGGTGCAGTAAGCATTTTGCACAGCAAGGAGGTGCTACTGATCCCTCATAAAACACCCCAAGTCTTTCAACTAGCTTTTGCACATTTGAGTAGTACACTACCTACAAACACTCATTCAAACAGCTTGAAAGTAAGTAACATGCCTAGGTCCTAAAGCTAATGGGATTATGTGTGACTGATTTACAGTAATATTGGCTCATTTAACATAACTAAGCTTTTGAAATTGGCTATCTCAAACCGCCCTCTTTTCTTGATGCAAGTTGTTTTTGGAGGGTGGAGAAAAGGGGGCGGGGCTTGAGAGGTAGCCAATAGGTAATAGCCAATAGGTAATAGCCTAGCGGTGTATAGTGAAGACCATCAGCCAGACTCATATGTGCCAGAAGCACTATCCTCTCCCTGACTTGTACAACTCATACTTACCTGGCAAGGGAGATACCATGATCAAGAAGGTGGTTCACCCATGGCGAGGCTCAGCCATTGCACTCCGGCTGTGCTGACCTATGCGAATTTCTCAAATGTAGAAATCTCGATTGCATAAATTCTGGTAGTGGGGGACTGCGTTCGCGCTCTCCCCTGATATAATATTGTCAAAAGTAAATACAGAACTTGACTAACAATCTATCAACGTGATTTTTTTATAACTCATTGTATATCTTCCTGTACATTATCCATTTACTGTATATTTTTGGACTGTATGTTTTAGGATGTATATCTTTCACTGTGTATTCTTATTCTTTGGAATACCTAAATGTTTATTGTGAGCGATCTGTGGTGCTGAAAGTGAATTTCCCTCAGGATTAATAAAGTACTTCTATGTGTAGAATTATGTGTCATTGAAAAAGGAACTATTTTCAATTGTGTCCAATGAGAAACAAATGATTTCCAGATAGACTGTGTCCTCCACAAGTCCAAACTAATGGCAATTGTTTCTTGCCATCTATATGCTGGCTTTTGTCGGCATGTTATTTCGCTTACGGCCATACCAACCTGAACACGCCCGATCTCGTCCGATCTCGGAAGCTAAGCAGGTTTGGGCCTGGTTAGTACTTGGATGGGACACCGCCTGGGAATACCAGGTGCAGCAAGCATTTTGCACAGCAAGGAGGTGCTACTGATCCCTCATAAAACACCCCAAGTCTTTCAACTAGCTTTTGCACATTTGAGTAGTACACTACCTACAAACACTCATTCAAACAGCTTGAAAGTAAGTAACATGCCTAGGTCCTAAAGCTAATGGGATTATGTGTGACTGATTTACAGTAATATTGGCTCATTTAACATAACTAAGCTTTTGAAATTGGCTATCTCAAACCGCCCTCTTTTCTTGATGCAAGTTGTTTTTGGAGGGTGGAGAAAAGGGGGCGGGGCTTGAGAGGTAGCCAATAGGTAATAGCCAATAGGTAATAGCCTAGCGGTGTATAGTGAAGACCATCAGCCAGACTCATATGTGCCAGAAGCACTATCCTCTCCCTGACTTGTACAACTCATACTTACCTGGCAAGGGAGATACCATGATCAAGAAGGTGGTTCACCCATGGCGAGGCTCAGCCATTGCACTCCGGCTGTGCTGACCTATGCGAATTTCTCAAATGTAGAAATCTCGATTGCATAATTTCTGGTAGTGGGGGACTGCGTTCGCGCTCTCCCCTGATATAATATTGTCAAAAGTAAATACAGAACTTGACTAACAATCTATCAACGTGATTTTTTTATAACTCATTGTATATCTTCCTGTACATTATCCATTTACTGTATATTTTTGGACTGTATGTTTTAGGATGTATATCTTTCACTGTGTATTCTTATTCTTTGGAATACCTAAATGTTTATTGTGAGCGATCTGTGGTGCTGAAAGTGAATTTCCCTCAGGATTAATAAAGTACTTCTATGTGTAGAATTATGTGTCATTGAAAAAGGAACTATTTTCAATTGTGTCCAATGAGAAACAAATGATTTCCAGATAGACTGTGTCCTCCACAAGTCCAAACTAATGGCAATTGTTTCTTGCCATCTATATGCTGGCTTTTGTCGGCATGTTATTTCGCTTACGGCCATACCAACCTGAACACGCCCGATCTCGTCCGATCTCGGAAGCTAAGCAGGTTCGGGCCTGGTTAGTACTTGGATGGGAGACCGCCTGGGAATACCAGGTGCAGTAAGCATTTTGCACAGCAAGGAGGTGCTACTGATCCCTCATAAAACACCCCAAGTCTTTCAACTAGCTTTTGCACATTTGAGTAGTACACTACCTACAAACACTCATTCAAACAGCTTGAAAGTAAGTAACATGCCTAGGTCCTAAAGCTAATGGGATTATGTGTGACTGATTTACAGTAATATTGGCTCATTTAACATAACTAAGCTTTTGAAATTGGCTATCTCAAACCGCCCTCTTTTCTTGATGCAAGTTGTTTTTGGAGGGTGGAGAAAAGGGGGCGGGGCTTGAGAGGTAGCCAATAGGTAATAGCCAATAGGTAATAGCCTAGCGGTGTATAGTGAAGACCATCAGCCAGACTCATATGTGCCAGAAGCACTATCCTCTCCCTGACTTGTACAACTCATACTTACCTGGCAAGGGAGATACCATGATCAAGAAGGTGGTTCACCCATGGCGAGGCTCAGCCATTGCACTCCGGCTGTGCTGACCTATGCGAATTTCTCAAATGTAGAAATCTCGATTGCATAATTTCTGGTAGTGGGGGACTGCGTTCGCGCTCTCCCCTGATATAATATTGTCAAAAGTAAATACAGAACTTGACTAACAATCTATCAACGTGATTTTTTTATAACTCATTGTATATCTTCCTGTACATTATCCATTTACTGTATATTTTTGGACTGTATGTTTTAGGATGTATATCTTTCACTGTGTATTCTTATTCTTTGGAATACCTAAATGTTTATTGTGAGCGATCTGTGGTGCTGAAAGTGAATTTCCCTCAGGATTAATAAAGTACTTCTATGTGTAGAATTATGTGTCATTGAAAAAGGAACTATTTTCAATTGTGTCCAATGAGAAACAAATGATTTCCAGATAGACTGTGTCCTCCACAAGTCCAAACTAATGGCAATTGTTTCTTGCCATCTATATGCTGGCTTTTGTCGGCATGTTATTTCGCTTACGGCCATACCAACCTGAACACGCCCGATCTCGTCCGATCTCGGAAGCTAAGCAGGTTCGGGCCTGGTTAGTACTTGGATGGGAGACCGCCTGGGAATACCAGGTGCAGTAAGCATTTTGCACAGCAAGGAGGTGCTACTGATCCCTCATAAAACACCCCAAGTCTTTCAACTAGCTTTTGCACATTTGAGTAGTACACTACCTACAAACACTCATTCAAACAGCTTGAAAGTAAGTAACATGCCTAGGTCCTAAAGCTAATGGGATTATGTGTGACTGATTTACAGTAATATTGGCTCATTTAACATAACTAAGCTTTTGAAATTGGCTATCTCAAACCGCCCTCTTTTCTTGATGCAAGTTGTTTTTGGAGGGTGGAGAAAAGGGGGCGGGGCTTGAGAGGTAGCCAATAGGTAATAGCCAATAGGTAATAGCCTAGCGGTGTATAGTGAAGACCATCAGCCAGACTCATATGTGCCAGAAGCACTATCCTCTCCCTGACTTGTACAACTCATACTTACCTGGCAAGGGAGATACCATGATCAAGAAGGTGGTTCACCCATGGCGAGGCTCAGCCATTGCACTCCGGCTGTGCTGACCTATGCGAATTTCTCAAATGTAGAAATCTTGATTGCATAATTTCTGGTAGTGGGGGACTGCGTTCGCGCTCTCCCCTGATATAATATTGTCAAAAGTAAATACAGAACTTGACTAACAATCTATCAACGTGATTTTTTTATAACTCATTGTATATCTTCCTGTACATTATCCATTTACTGTATATTTTTGGACTGTATGTTTTAGGATGTATATCTTTCACTGTGTATTCTTATTCTTTGGAATACCTAAATGTTTATTGTGAGCGATCTGTGGTGCTGAAAGTGAATTTCCCTCAGGATTAATAAAGTACTTCTATGTGTAGAATTATGTGTCATTGAAAAAGGAACTATTTTCAATTGTGTCCAATGAGAAACAAATGATTTCCAGATAGACTGTGTCCTCCACAAGTCCAAACTAATGGCAATTGTTTCTTGCCATCTATATGCTGGCTTTTGTCGGCATGTTATTTCGCTTACGGCCATACCAACCTGAACACGCCCGATCTCGTCCGATCTCGGAAGCTAAGCAGGTTCGGGCCTGGTTAGTACTTGGATGGGAGACCGCCTGGGAATACCAGGTGCAGTAAGCATTTTGCACAGCAAGGAGGTGCTACTGATCCCTCATAAAACACCCCAAGTCTTTCAACTAGCTTTTGCACATTTGAGTAGTACACTACCTACAAACACTCATTCAAACAGCTTGAAAGTAAGTAACATGCCTAGGTCCTAAAGCGAATGGGATTATGTGTGACTGATTTACAGTAATATTGGCTCATTTAACATAACTAAGCTTTTGAAATTGGCCTAGCGGTGTATAGTGAAGACCATCAGCCAGACTCATATGTGCCAGAAGCACTATCCTCTCCCTGACTTGTACAACTCATACTTACCTGGCAAGGGAGATACCATGATCAAGAAGGTGGTTCACCCATGGCGAGGCTCAGCCATTGCACTCCGGCTGTGCTGACCTATGCGAATTTCTCAAATGTAGAAATCTCGATTGCATAATTTCTGGTAGTGGGGGACTGCGTTCGCGCTCTCCCCTGATATAATATTGTCAAAAGTAAATACAGAACTTGACTAACAATCTATCAACGTGATTTTTTTATAACTCATTGTATATCTTCCTGTACATTATCCATTTACTGTATATTTTTGGACTGTATGTTTTAGGATGTATATCTTTCACTGTGTATTCTTATTCTTTGGAATACCTAAATGTTTATTGTGAGCGATCTGTGGTGCTGAAAGTGAATTTCCCTCAGGATTAATAAAGTACTTCTATGTGTAGAATTATGTGTCATTGAAAAAGGAACTATTTTCAATTGTGTCCAATGAGAAACAAATGATTTCCAGATAGACTGTGTCCTCCACAAGTCCAAACTAATGGCAATTGTTTCTTGCCATCTATATGCTGGCTTTTGTCGGCATGTTATTTCGCTTACGGCCATACCAACCTGAACACGCCCGATCTCGTCCGATCTCGGAAGCTAAGCAGGTTCGGGCCTGGTTAGTACTTGGATGGGAGACCGCCTGGGAATACCAGGTGCAGTAAGCATTTTGCACAGCAAGGAGGTGCTACTGATCCCTCATAAAACACCCCAAGTCTTTCAACTAGCTTTTGCACATTTGAGTAGTACACTACCTACAAACACTCATTCAAACAGCTTGAAAGTAAGTAACATGCCTAGGTCCTAAAGCTAATGGGATTATGTGTGACTGATTTACAGTAATATTGGCTCATTTAACATAACTAAGCTTTTGAAATTGGCTATCTCAAACCGCCCTCTTTTCTTGATGCAAGTTGTTTTTGGAGGGTGGAGAAAAGGGGGCGGGGCTTGAGAGGTAGCCAATAGGTAATAGCCAATAGGTAATAGCCTAGCGGTGTATAGTGAAGACCATCAGCCAGACTCATATGTGCCAGAAGCACTATCCTCTCCCTGACTTGTACAACTCATACTTACCTGGCAAGGGAGATACCATGATCAAGAAGGTGGTTCACCCATGGCGAGGCTCAGCCATTGCACTCCGGCTGTGCTGACCTATGCGAATTTCTCAAATGTAGAAATCTCGATTGCATAATTTCTGGTAGTGGGGGACTGCGTTCGCGCTCTCCCCTTATATAATATTGTCAAAAGTAAATACAGAACTTGACTAACAATCTATCAACGTGATTTTTTTATAACTCATTGTATATCTTCCTGTACATTATCCATTTACTGTATATTTTTGGACTGTATGTTTTAGGATGTATATCTTTCACTGTGTATTCTTATTCTTTGGAATACCTAAATGTTTATTGTGAGCGATCTGTGGTGCTGAAAGTGAATTTCCCTCAGGATTAATAAAGTACTTCTATGTGTAGAATTATGTGTCATTGAAAAAGGAACTATTTTCAATTGTGTCCAATGAGAAACAAATGATTTCCAGATAGACTGTGTCCTCCACAAGTCCAAACTAATGGCAATTGTTTCTTGCCATCTATATGCTGGCTTTTGTCGGCATGTTATTTCGCTTACGGCCATACCAACCTGAACACGCCCGATCTCGTCCGATCTCGGAAGCTAAGCAGGTTCGGGCCTGGTTAGTACTTGGATGGGAGACCGCCTGGGAATACCAGGTGCAGTAAGCATTTTGCACAGCAAGGAGGTGCTACTGATCCCTCATAAAACACCCCAAGTCTTTCAACTAGCTTTTGCACATTTGAGTAGTACACTACCTACAAACACTCATTCAAACAGCTTGAAAGTAAGTAACATGCCTAGGTCCTAAAGCTAATGGGATTATGTGTGACTGATTTACAGTAATATTGGCTCATTTAACATAACTAAGCTTTTGAAATTGGCTATCTCAAACCGCCCTCTTTTCTTGATGCAAGTTGTTTTTGGAGGGTGGAGAAAAGGGGGCGGGGCTTGAGAGGTAGCCAATAGGTAATAGCCAATAGGTAATAGCCTAGCGGTGTATAGTGAAGACCATCAGCCAGACTCATATGTGCCAGAAGCACTATCCTCTCCCTGACTTGTACAACTCATACTTACCTGGCAAGGGAGATACCATGATCAAGAAGGTGGTTCACCCATGGCGAGGCTCAGCCATTGCACTCCGGCTGTGCTGACCTATGCGAATTTCTCAAATGTAGAAATCTCGATTGCATAATTTCTGGTAGTGGGGGACTGCGTTCGCGCTCTCCCCTGATATAATATTGTCAAAAGTAAATACAGAACTTGACTAACAATCTATCAACGTGATTTTTTTATAACTCATTGTATATCTTCCTGTACATTATCCATTTACTGTATATTTTTGGACTGTATGTTTTAGGATGTATATCTTTCACTGTGTATTCTTATTCTTTGGAATACCTAAATGTTTATTGTGAGCGATCTGTGGTGCTGAAAGTGAATTTCCCTCAGGATTAATAAAGTACTTCTATGTGTAGAATTATGTGTCATTGAAAAAGGAACTATTTTCAATTGTGTCCAATGAGAAACAAATGATTTCCAGATAGACTGTGTCCTCCACAAGTCCAAACTAATGGCAATTGTTTCTTGCCATCTATATGCTGGCTTTTGTCGGCATGTTATTTCGCTTACGGCCATACCAACCTGAACACGCCCGATCTCGTCCGATCTCGGAAGCTAAGCAGGTTCGGGCCTGGTTAGTACTTGGATGGGAGACCGCCTGGGAATACCAGGTGCAGTAAGCATTTTGCACAGCAAGGAGGTGCTACTGATCCCTCATAAAACACCCCAAGTCTTTCAACTAGCTTTTGCACATTTGAGTAGTACACTACCTACAAACACTCATTCAAACAGCTTGAAAGTAAGTAACATGCCTAGGTCCTAAAGCTAATGGGATTATGTGTGACTGATTTACAGTAATATTGGCTAATTTAACATAACTAAGCTTTTGAAATTGGCTATCTCAAACCGCCCTCTTTTCTTGATGCAAGTTGTTTTTGGAGGGTGGAGAAAAGGGGGCGGGGCTTGAGAGGTAGCCAATAGGTAATAGCCAATAGGTAATAGCCTAGCGGTGTATAGTGAAGACCATCAGCCAGACTCATATGTGCCAGAAGCACTATCCTCTCCCTGACTTGTACAACTCATACTTACCTGGCAAGGGAGATACCATGATCAAGAAGGTGGTTCACCCATGGTGAGGCTCAGCCATTGCACTCCGGCTGTGCTGACCTATGCGAATTTCTCAAATGTAGAAATCCCGATTGCATAATTTCTGGTAGTGGGGGACTGCGTTCGCGCTCTCCCCTGATATAATATTGTCAAAAGTAAATACAGAACTTGACTAACAATCTATCAACGTGATTTTTTTATAACTCATTGTATATCTTCCTGTACATTATCCATTTACTGTATATTTTTGGACTGTATGTTTTAGGATGTATATCTTTCACTGTGTATTCTTATTCTTTGGAATACCTAAATGTTTATTGTGAGCGATCTGTGGTGCTGAAAGTGAATTTCCCTCAGGATTAATAAAGTACTTCTATGTGTAGAATTATGTGTCATTGAAAAAGGAACTATTTTCAATTGTGTCCAATGAGAAACAAATGATTTCCAGATAGACTGTGTCCTCCACAAGTCCAAACTAATGGCAATTGTTTCTTGCCATCTATATGCTGGCTTTTGTCGGCATGTTATTTCGCTTACGGCCATACCAACCTGAACACGCCCGATCTCGTCCGATCTCGGAAGCTAAGCAGGTTCGGGCCTGGTTAGTACTTGGATGGGAGACCGCCTGGGAATACCAGGTGCAGTAAGCATTTTGCACAGCAAGGAGGTGCTACTGATCCCTCATAAAACACCCCAAGTCTTTCAACTAGCTTTTGCACATTTGAGTAGTACACTACCTACAAACACTCATTCAAACAGCTTGAAAGTAAGTAACATGCCTAGGTCCTAAAGCTAATGGGATTATGTGTGACTGATTTACAGTAATATTGGCTCATTTAACATAACTAAGCTTTTGAAATTGGCTATCTCAAACCGCCCTCTTTTCTTGATGCAAGTTGTTTTTGGAGGGTGGAGAAAAGGGGGCGGGGCTTGAGAGGTAGCCAATAGGTAATAGCCAATAGGTAATAGCCTAGCGGTGTATAGTGAAGACCATCAGCCAGACTCATATGTGCCAGAAGCACTATCCTCTCCCTGACTTGTACAACTCATACTTACCTGGCAAGGGAGATACCATGATCAAGAAGGTGGTTCACCCATGGCGAGGCTCAGCCATTGCACTCCGGCTGTGCTGACCTATGCGAATTTCTCAAATGTAGAAATCTCGATTGCATAATTTCTGGTAGTGGGGGACTGCGTTCGCGCTCTCCCCTGATATAATATTGTCAAAAGTAAATACAGAACTTGACTAACAATCTATCAACGTGATTTTTTTATAACTCATTGTATATCTTCCTGTACATTATCCATTTACTGTATATTTTTGGACTGTATGTTTTAGGATGTATATCTTTCACTGTGTATTCTTATTCTTTGGAATACCTAAATGTTTATTGTGAGCGATCTGTGGTGCTGAAAGTGAATTTCCCTCAGGATTAATAAAGTACTTCTATGTGTAGAATTATGTGTCATTGAAAAAGGAACTATTTTCAATTGTGTCCAATGAGAAACAAATGATTTCCAGATAGACTGTGTCCTCCACAAGTCCAAACTAATGGCAATTGTTTCTTGCCATCTATATGCTGGCTTTTGTCGGCATGTTATTTCGCTTACGGCCATACCAACCTGAACACGCCCGATCTCGTCCGATCTCGGAAGCTAAGCAGGTTCGGGCCTGGTTAGTACTTGGATGGGAGACCGCCTGGGAATACCAGGTGCAGTAAGCATTTTGCACAGCAAGGAGGTGCTACTGATCCCTCATAAAACACCCCAAGTCTTTCAACTAGCTTTTGCACATTTGAGTAGTACACTACCTACAAACACTCATTCAAACAGCTTGAAAGTAAGTAACATGCCTAGGTCCTAAAGCTAATGGGATTATGTGTGACTGATTTACAGTAATATTGGCTAATTTAACATAACTAAGCTTTTGAAATTGGCTATCTCAAACCGCCCTCTTTTCTTGATGCAAGTTGTTTTTGGAGGGTGGAGAAAAGGGGGCGGGGCTTGAGAGGTAGCCAATAGGTAATAGCCAATAGGTAATAGCCTAGCGGTGTATAGTGAAGACCATCAGCCAGACTCATATGTGCCAGAAGCACTATCCTCTCCCTGACTTGTACAACTCATACTTACCTGGCAAGGGAGATACCATGATCAAGAAGGTGGTTCACCCATGGTGAGGCTCAGCCATTGCACTCCGGCTGTGCTGACCTATGCGAATTTCTCAAATGTAGAAATCCCGATTGCATAATTTCTGGTAGTGGGGGACTGCGTTCGCGCTCTCCCCTGATATAATATTGTCAAAAGTAAATACAGAACTTGACTAACAATCTATCAACGTGATTTTTTTATAACTCATTGTATATCTTCCTGTACATTATCCATTTACTGTATATTTTTGGACTGTATGTTTTAGGATGTATATCTTTCACTGTGTATTCTTATTCTTTGGAATACCTAAATGTTTATTGTGAGCGATCTGTGGTGCTGAAAGTGAATTTCCCTCAGGATTAATAAAGTACTTCTATGTGTAGAATTATGTGTCATTGAAAAAGGAACTATTTTCAATTGTGTCCAATGAGAAACAAATGATTTCCAGATAGACTGTGTCCTCCACAAGTCCAAACTAATGGCAATTGTTTCTTGCCATCTATATGCTGGCTTTTGTCGGCATGTTATTTCGCTTACGGCCATACCAACCTGAACACGCCCGATCTCGTCCGATCTCGGAAGCTAAGCAGGTTCGGGCCTGGTTAGTACTTGGATGGGAGACCGCCTGGGAATACCAGGTGCAGTAAGCATTTTGCACAGCAAGGAGGTGCTACTGATCCCTCATAAAACACCCCAAGTCTTTCAACTAGCTTTTGCACATTTGAGTAGTACACTACCTACAAACACTCATTCAAACAGCTTGAAAGTAAGTAACATGCCTAGGTCCTAAAGCTAATGGGATTATGTGTGACTGATTTACAGTAATATTGGCTCATTTAACATAACTAAGCTTTTGAAATTGGCTATCTCAAACCGCCCTCTTTTCTTGATGCAAGTTGTTTTTGGAGGGTGGAGAAAAGGGGGCGGGGCTTGAGAGGTAGCCAATAGGTAATAGCCAATAGGTAATAGCCTAGCGGTGTATAGTGAAGACCATCAGCCAGACTCATATGTGCCAGAAGCACTATCCTCTCCCTGACTTGTACAACTCATACTTACCTGGCAAGGGAGATACCATGATCAAGAAGGTGGTTCACCCATGGCGAGGCTCAGCCATTGCACTCCGGCTGTGCTGACCTATGCGAATTTCTCAAATGTAGAAATCTCGATTGCATAATTTCTGGTAGTGGGGGACTGCGTTCGCGCTCTCCCCTGATATAATATTGTCAAAAGTAAATACAGAACTTGACTAACAATCTATCAACGTGATTTTTTTATAACTCATTGTATATCTTCCTGTACATTATCCATTTACTGTATATTTTTGGACTGTATGTTTTAGGATGTATATCTTTCACTGTGTATTCTTATTCTTTGGAATACCTAAATGTTTATTGTGAGCGATCTGTGGTGCTGAAAGTGAATTTCCCTCAGGATTAATAAAGTACTTCTATGTGTAGAATTATGTGTCATTGAAAAAGGAACTATTTTCAATTGTGTCCAATGAGAAACAAATGATTTCCAGATAGACTGTGTCCTCCACAAGTCCAAACTAATGGCAATTGTTTCTTGCCATCTATATGCTGGCTTTTGTCGGCATGTTATTTCGCTTACGGCCATACCAACCTGAACACGCCCGATCTCGTCCGATCTCGGAAGCTAAGCAGGTTCGGGCCTGGTTAGTACTTGGATGGGAGACCGCCTGGGAATACCAGGTGCAGTAAGCATTTTGCACAGCAAGGAGGTGCTACTGATCCCTCATAAAACACCCCAAGTCTTTCAACTAGCTTTTGCACATTTGAGTAGTACACTACCTACAAACACTCATTCAAACAGCTTGAAAGTAAGTAACATGCCTAGGTCCTAAAGCTAATGGGATTATGTGTGACTGATTTACAGTAATATTGGCTCATTTAACATAACTAAGCTTTTGAAATTGGCTATCTCAAACCGCCCTCTTTTCTTGATGCAAGTTGTTTTTGGAGGGTGGAGAAAAGGGGGCGGGGCTTGAGAGGTAGCCAATAGGTAATAGCCAATAGGTAATAGCCTAGCGGTGTATAGTGAAGACCATCAGCCAGACTCATATGTGCCAGAAGCACTATCCTCTCCCTGACTTGTACAACTCATACTTACCTGGCAAGGGAGATACCATGATCAAGAAGGTGGTTCACCCATGGTGAGGCTCAGCCATTGCACTCCGGCTGTGCTGACCTATGCGAATTTCTCAAATGTAGAAATCCCGATTGCATAATTTCTGGTAGTGGGGGACTGCGTTCGCGCTCTCCCCTGATATAATATTGTCAAAAGTAAATACAGAACTTGACTAACAATCTATCAACGTGATTTTTTTATAACTCATTGTATATCTTCCTGTACATTATCCATTTACTGTATATTTTTGGACTGTATGTTTTAGGATGTATATCTTTCACTGTGTATTCTTATTCTTTGGAATACCTAAATGTTTATTGTGAGCGATCTGTGGTGCTGAAAGTGAATTTCCCTCAGGATTAATAAAGTACTTCTATGTGTAGAATTATGTGTCATTGAAAAAGGAACTATTTTCAATTGTGTCCAATGAGAAACAAATGATTTCCAGATAGACTGTGTCCTCCACAAGTCCAAACTAATGGCAATTGTTTCTTGCCATCTATATGCTGGCTTTTGTCGGCATGTTATTTCGCTTACGGCCATACCAACCTGAACACGCCCGATCTCGTCCGATCTCGGAAGCTAAGCAGGTTCGGGCCTGGTTAGTACTTGGATGGGAGACCGCCTGGGAATACCAGGTGCAGTAAGCATTTTGCACAGCAAGGAGGTGCTACTGATCCCTCATAAAACACCCCAAGTCTTTCAACTAGCTTTTGCACATTTGAGTAGTACACTACCTACAAACACTCATTCAAACAGCTTGAAAGTAAGTAACATGCCTAGGTCCTAAAGCTAATGGGATTATGTGTGACTGATTTACAGTAATATTGGCTCATTTAACATAACTAAGCTTTTGAAATTGGCTATCTCAAACCGCCCTCTTTTCTTGATGCAAGTTGTTTTTGGAGGGTGGAGAAAAGGGGGCGGGGCTTGAGAGGTAGCCAATAGGTAATAGCCAATAGGTAATAGCCTAGCGGTGTATAGTGAAGACCATCAGCCAGACTCATATGTGCCAGAAGCACTATCCTCTCCCTGACTTGTACAACTCATACTTACCTGGCAAGGGAGATACCATGATCAAGAAGGTGGTTCACCCATGGCGAGGCTCAGCCATTGCACTCCGGCTGTGCTGACCTATGCGAATTTCTCAAATGTAGAAATCTCGATTGCATAATTTCTGGTAGTGGGGGACTGCGTTCGCGCTCTCCCCTGATATAATATTGTCAAAAGTAAATACAGAACTTGACTAACAATCTATCAACGTGATTTTTTTATAACTCATTGTATATCTTCCTGTACATTATCCATTTACTGTATATTTTTGGACTGTATGTTTTAGGATGTATATCTTTCACTGTGTATTCTTATTCTTTGGAATACCTAAATGTTTATTGTGAGCGATCTGTGGTGCTGAAAGTGAATTTCCCTCAGGATTAATAAAGTACTTCTATGTGTAGAATTATGTGTCATTGAAAAAGGAACTATTTTCAATTGTGTCCAATGAGAAACAAATGATTTCCAGATAGACTGTGTCCTCCACAAGTCCAAACTAATGGCAATTGTTTCTTGCCATCTATATGCTGGCTTTTGTCGGCATGTTATTTCGCTTACGGCCATACCAACCTGAACACGCCCGATCTCGTCCGATCTCGGAAGCTAAGCAGGTTCGGGCCTGGTTAGTACTTGGATGGGAGACCGCCTGGGAATACCAGGTGCAGTAAGCATTTTGCACAGCAAGGAGGTGCTACTGATCCCTCATAAAACACCCCAAGTCTTTCAACTAGCTTTTGCACATTTGAGTAGTACACTACCTACAAACACTCATTCAAACAGCTTGAAAGTAAGTAACATGCCTAGGTCCTAAAGCTAATGGGATTATGTGTGACTGATTTACAGTAATATTGGCTCATTTAACATAACTAAGCTTTTGAAATTGGCTATCTCAAACCGCCCTCTTTTCTTGATGCAAGTTGTTTTTGGAGGGTGGAGAAAAGGGGGCGGGGCTTGAGAGGTAGCCAATAGGTAATAGCCAATAGGTAATAGCCTAGCGGTGTATAGTGAAGACCATCAGCCAGACTCATATGTGCCAGAAGCACTATCCTCTCCCTGACTTGTACAACTCATACTTACCTGGCAAGGGAGATACCATGATCAAGAAGGTGGTTCACCCATGGCGAGGCTCAGCCATTGCACTCCGGCTGTGCTGACCTATGCGAATTTCTCAAATGTAGAAATCTCGATTGCATAATTTCTGGTAGTGGGGGACTGCGTTCGCGCTCTCCCCTGATATAATATTGTCAAAAGTAAATACAGAACTTGACTAACAATCTATCAACGTGATTTTTTTATAACTCATTGTATATCTTCCTGTACATTATCCATTTACTGTATATTTTTGGACTGTATGTTTTAGGATGTATATCTTTCACTGTGTATTCTTATTCTTTGGAATACCTAAATGTTTATTGTGAGCGATCTGTGGTGCTGAAAGTGAATTTCCCTCAGGATTAATAAAGTACTTCTATGTGTAGAATTATGTGTCATTGAAAAAGGAACTATTTTCAATTGTGTCCAATGAGAAACAAATGATTTCCAGATAGACTGTGTCCTCCACAAGTCCAAACTAATGGCAATTGTTTCTTGCCATCTATATGCTGGCTTTTGTCGGCATGTTATTTCGCTTACGGCCATACCAACCTGAACACGCCCTGATTGGAGATTGAGAGCAGGTGTGCTGAGTCAGTGTCAGTTTGGGTGTGAGAGAGTGAGCTGTGTTTCCACAGTAGCAGAGATTTCAAAGTATATTGTATCTAAATGGTAAGTTTTTTCTTGTATTTTGTCACTTAATTTGAGTTGTGTTTGTTTCCCCCTGGCAGCTTTGTGCTGTTTGGGGGAGATTGACTCATTTAAATTTTATTGTTTGTGTGCCTTGAGGATTTTTTTGCTGGTTTGTTGTTAAAATTTTAAAGGATAAATTTAAGGGCTATGGACAATTTGAATGGTGGACGGCGTCCCAGGCAGGCAAATAATAATGAAAGTGAAACAATTTATGAGCGAAGGCTTACCGTGGAGGTTGATATTGAAGGGGAGGAGAGGACTACCATGATGCAGCTGTTGAAAGCTGTAAAAGCAGAGTGTGGCACTGTACTGACGTGTAGGTTTTTGACACCCAGAAAATATGAATTAACTTTGAATTGTTTGGAGACAAAAACCAAAATAATGGATGGACTGAAGGTGGGGAAAAATCTTGTAATGGCGACGGAGCTTATGAGTGACGAGATGGTGGTGTCGTTTTTAAACCTGCCAGGCTACATACTGGATCAGGAGATCTTTGACAAACTGAGTCAGTGGGGAGTGAGGCCCGTTTCTCCTATAAAGAGACGTATTTGGCCGGGGACAAATATAGGGGATGGGACAAGATACCTGAAGGTGAAATTCACGAATGATGTACAGTCACTGCCATATTCTACCAAATTTGACACTTTGAAAGGTGTGGAGCACTTTAGGGTAATCCACGACAGACAAATGCGAGTGTGTAGGTTATGCATAAAACCGGGCCATGTGCTCAGAGACTGCCCTGATTTCAAGTGCCACAAGTGTAAGAAACAGGGTCATTATGCCCGGGAATGTCCGGAAAGGGAGAAATGTCGCGTGTGTCCTGAGGATGGAGAATGCAGGTGCGGCTTCGCGAAAGGTGGCTGGGCGAGACGTGGAGAGGACGCAACTGGTGGGACAGATGGAGCCATGGAGACGGAGAGAGGAGGGGCGGAGGAGGAGGACGAGAATGGAGAGAAGGAGAATGGAGAGAAGGAGAACGGAGAGAAGGAGAACGGAGAGAAGGAGGACAGCGATACGGGAGAGCCAATGCAGACCACTGAGGGAGGTCGAGAGGAGGAGGCGGAGTTGCTGGACGGGACGGGAGACAGTTGGGAGCTGACGGCGAAGCAGAGGGAGAGGGAGAGTGGAGAGGAGACAGAGTTCAACGTCTTCGAAAGCCTGGAGAGAGCGATTGCTGAGATCTCCACTCCGACAACACCTGGGCAGGGTGAGAGCGATGAGGAGGTGCCGGGAGGTGTGGAGAGGAGAGTAAGCGGCGCGGTGGTGGCAGATGGAGCGAGAGGCGCGGCAGCAGCTGACGGGGCAGCAGAGCGGAGAGGAAGCGGCGTGGTGGTGGCAGACGGTGCGGGTGCGGCGGAGCAGAAGGAGAGCGGTGCGGCGGAGGCGGCGCGGAGAGGCATCGACGCAGAGCTGGCAGGGCTGGAGGAGAGACAGCAGAGGGGTGACGGCGAGCAGCGGACAGAATGGCGGAGTGACGAGGGAAATTCAGACGGGAGTGGAGGAACAGCAGAATGGCAGACTGTTTTACCGGCGGGGCAGAAGAGAAGCGGGAGAGGCGGTCAGGCGGCGGAGATGCGCGGAAGGAGCGTCGGCTGCGAGATCAATGACAGCCTTGATGGCTCTGTATCGGGGGGGCAGAAGGGCATGGAGGGGAAACCTGGTTCGGGAGTGGCTCAGGGACTCGAGGGAAAAGAAAAAAGAGAAAAAAGGGCTGAGCCACGGGCGAACCAGGGGAATACCTCTGATGCACCTGGGGGCAGTGAAGAGAAGAGACCTACAGAGTTGGAGATTGAAGGAGAGAAGCAGGTGATGGAGCTGGCGGCATCATCTGAAATCCCAGACACAGATGATTCACTGTCGGGTGAGTCAAGCTGTGACAGTGAAATGGATATAAGTAGGGAGGCAATAAACCTTTTGAAAAGAAAAACAAAAGACGCACCTAAAGGGGGGAAAAAAGGGAGGAAAGGGAGAAAAAGATGATAATGGTGTATATAATAAACCTCATCACATTTGCTGTCATGTGTTCTACAATTACAGTTACTTCTATTAATATAAATGGGTTAAGAAATGCAAAGAAAATAGAGCAATTTTTTCAAACATACAATACAGATATAATATTACTTCAGGAGACATGGTGGACACCGGATGTGATGGGGGAGGTCAGAAAATGCTGGGAGGGGGAAATATTCTCCAGCAATGGCAATAAAAGGTCTTGTGGGGTGGCGGTGTTAATTAAAAGGGATGCTGTGGCTAATATAAAAGAGGTGTATGTTGATACGGAGGGGAGGGTGGTAATAATTGAATGTGAATATGATGGCATGGTATATAAAATATTCAGCATTTATGCCCCAAATGGTGAGAGAGAGAGGAGGGTTTTCTTTCAAAGACTCAAGGGGAAAATAAATGGTGATTGTATTATTATAGGGGATTTCAATACCATATGTACACGGCTTGATACAACAAGCAAGGTTTTGAAATTTGACACATCACGGAACGAGTTGTTTCAGATCATAGATGAGAAAGATTTAGTGGATATATGGAGGCAGGGTAATGCAGGGAAGATAGGTTTTTCTAGAAAACAGGTGGTTTTAGGTGAGTTAAGGCAGAGTAGGATAGATTTTTGTTTGGTTGTTAGGAATGTGGAAAAATATATCATGGATATAGATTATGTTTTTGGGTTTTTGTCAGACCATGCAGCGATTACTTTTAGAATAGGGTATGAAGTGCAGATGAGGGGGGGAGGGATATGGTGTTTAAACACAGTGATATTAAAGGAAGAGGAGTATAGAAAGAGAGTTTTAGACTTAGTTGATGCAGAGAAGGAAATGTCATTATTTGAGGATAGCATAGGAGAGTGGTGGGTGGGTGTAAAAGAAAGGATAAAAAAGATTAGTATTAGATATAGCAAGATGAGGAATTATAAGTTGAAAAAAGAGGAGTGGAAATTAAAAGAAAGTTTAGAGATAGAGGAGACAAAAATTCAAAAGGATACAGAATATAGTACAGACAGATATGTGGAGTTAGAGGCTAGATGGAAGGAGAGAGAGAGAAGAAAGTGTGCTGGTGCAATAGTAAGGAGTAGGGCTAAGTATTTTTTTGAGGGAGAAAGGTGCACTTCTTTTTTTCTAGGGATGGAAAAAAATAGGCAGAGGAGAACGCATATAAAGGAGCTGGTAAATGGAGAAGGGGAAAAGGTGGAAGACTTAGTGGGGATTTTGGAGACTGTAGAAGAGTATTATAGAAAGTTGTTTAAGAGTGAGGGTGTGGATGAAGGGTGTATGAATGAGGTACTGATGGCAGTAAAACCAGTTTTGGAGGAGGGGAGTAGGGAAATGTGTGATAGTGATATTACAGAGTGTGAGGTGAAAGAGGCAATTGGTGGTCTGCAGGCTAACAAAAGTCCTGGTCTCGATGGGCTGCCGGGAGAGTTTTACAGGACTTTTGTTGGTCTGCTGGCCCCAATCCTACTGAAAGTATATAGAGAGATGGAGAGAAAAGGAGAGTGCACAGAGGACATGACAAAAGGAGTACTTACAATACTATATAAAAATAAAGGTGATAAAAATAATCTAGATAATTTTAGGCCCCTGAGTCTGTTAAATAATGATTATAAAGTATTAACGAAAATTCTGGCCAATAGAGTGAAAAGGGTTGTAGGGGATATTGTGGCACCTACACAGGCTTACAGTATTCCAGGTAGAGATGTCACAGAAACAATACGTTCCATAAAAGATGCATTAAGTCATGTGAAAAAGAATGGTGAAAATGGTGTTTTTTTGACTGTGGACCTGAACAAGGCATTTGATAGAGTGGAGCATGGTTTCCTATCGAAGGTTTTGGAGAAATTTGGTTTTGGGGGGAGGCTTAGAAGGTGGGTGCATTTAATTTATAAGGGGGCAAAGAGTTGTGTTAAGGTAAATGGCTACCTAACAGACTGTTTCCCATTGGAGCGGTCTGTTCGTCAGGGATGTCCTTTTTCGGCCTTGTTGTATGCAATTTCGGCAGAGCCCCTCGCAGCCTATGTTAAAAGCAAAGGAGCAATAAAAGCAATACAGTTACCATATGGCAAGGAAAGTCTAATCCACCAATATGCAGATGACACAACATTCACTGTCAGAGATATACAAAGTGTAAATACAATTATGGAATGTATAAATGTGTATGGTAAAGCCTCAGGGGCAAAGGTCAACCTGGAGAAGAGCGAATTGTTATGTATGGGTAAGATTAATGTAAATGAATGTGTTTTTCCTTTGAAAAAAGCAGAAGAGCACATCAAAGTTCTGGGCATATGGGTGGGACTAGACGAGAAAAGAGAGAGGGATATAACATGGGGTGGGATAGTAAACAAAATAAAACAAATGTTAAATTTCTGGAAACAAAGAAGATTAAGGCTAAAAGGTAAAGTAATAGTTGTTAACAGTTTGTTAATGTCTAAAATGATGTATGCGATGGGTGTCTTAGACATGCCGGAAGCAATAGAAAATCAAATAAATAGGATAGTGGCAGATTTCCTGTGGCAGGGGAAGCCGTCAAAAATTGCATATAAAGTGTTGATTGGTAAGAGTGGAGAGGGAGGCCTTAATTTGTGTGATGTAAAGTTGAGAAAACAAGCAGCAAGAGTAAGAGCAGTTCAGAAGTATTTATATGACCCTATAGAACACGGCTGGAAATGCTTTTTTAAACAAAGTATTGAAGCAGTGGGAAAATGTGGGAATAATGGATTATTTATGGCTTTAAAGCCTTCATTAACAGAGGGTATTCCTGAATTTTACAGGGAAATGTTGCAGGCTTGGGCTGTGTATCTGCCTAATGTGATGTATAAATGTAATACATTGGAGATGGTATTGGATCAGCCAATCTTTTTGAATCCTAAAATTAGGAAAAACGGGACAGAATTATACAACAGGACTTTTTTCAGAGCGGGAATGTTGCAGATAAAAGATTATGTGTATGAATATGTGCCAGGTTTTCTTCCAGCACAGGCGATATATGACACTGTGCTGGAGGAGGATGACGAGTACAGGTTCATCACTGCACAAAATAATTATGAAAGGATTAAGGAATGTATACAGGAGGAGTGGAAGGTTTTAATAATGTCACAGTGTGTTGGAAAGGAGAGGAGTGCAGAGCGGCCAGAGATGAAGGTGAACATAGGAAAAGAGGAGAAGCTATTTAAGTGTGTTACCAGTAGAGATATATATAATGTACTGGTGAGGAAAACAAGACGAGTGCCTGCATCTGAACAGGTGTGGGAGAGGGTCTTTCCAGGTCTGGAGGGTGGGTCTGTGTGGGAGACTTTAGGAGTGAAACATAATAGTATTGGATGTGAATATGATGATTTCATGCTTAGGCATAATAGGATATATACAAAGGTTGTATTAAATAAGATTGATAAAAGAGTGGATAAGAAATGTGATGTGTGTAAAAAATGTGATGAAACCTTTTCTCATCTGTTCCTAGAGTGCGAGGGTCTGCAGGCATTTCATGAGAGGTTGAGGGAGGGCATCAAGGTGAATTGGGAGGTTGAAAAGGATGACACAAATTGGAGGGTGTACTTTCTGTTTGGGGAGAAGAAGGGACAAATGGAACAGAAAAACCTTGTCAATTTCATATTAAGCCATGCCAGGCATGCCATTAGGTATAGAAGGAGGGTGGCATACTATGAAAAGAGAGTGGTAAATGTATGGTCTGTGTTTAACAGTGTGGTCAAAAAGGACATTTGTATGGCACATAAATATTTGAAGGAGGAGGAGTTTGACAGGTGGTTTGTGGAGGCCGGAAAGTGCATACAGGTGGATAATGGGAAAACTGTGTTTGGTTTTGGATAGAGGGCTATTATTTGGGTGGGATAAAGGGAGGTTTTGGTTAATGTTGAGTTGTGTTGGATTATATAGGTACAGTATGGATTTGGTTTCGATTGTTTTATGTGTTGGTTGATTTAGGGAAGTAAAACAGTGGGTGGTTTATGTTGGGCAACATGATCATTGGTGAATATTCGGTTTTGTTTATTGTGTTTATGATTGTTTTTATTTTAAGGAGAATATTGCCTTGATTTGAAAAATGGCTATATTATTCAACTGTGATAATGTGTCAAATTGATATTTTTGATAATAAAAAGAAGAAAAAAAAAAAAACACGCCCGATCTCGTCCGATCTCGGAAGCTAAGCAGGTTCGGGCCTGGTTAGTACTTGGATGGGAGACCGCCTGGGAATACCAGGTGCAGTAAGCATTTTGCACAGCAAGGAGGTGCTACTGATCCCTCATAAAACACCCCAAGTCTTTCAACTAGCTTTTGCACATTTGAGTAGTACACTACCTACAAACACTCATTCAAACAGCTTGAAAGTAAGTAACATGCCTAGGTCCTAAAGCTAATGGGATTATGTGTGACTGATTTACAGTAATATTGGCTCATTTAACATAACTAAGCTTTTGAAATTGGCTATCTCAAACCGCCCTCTTTTCTTGATGCAAGTTGTTTTTGGAGGGTGGAGAAAAGGGGGCGGGGCTTGAGAGGTAGCCAATAGGTAATAGCCAATAGGTAATAGCCTAGCGGTGTATAGTGAAGACCATCAGCCAGACTCATATGTGCCAGAAGCACTATCCTCTCCCTGACTTGTACAACTCATACTTACCTGGCAAGGGAGATACCATGATCAAGAAGGTGGTTCACCCATGGCGAGGCTCAGCCATTGCACTCCGGCTGTGCTGACCTATGCGAATTTCTCAAATGTAGAAATCTCGATTGCATAATTTCTGGTAGTGGGGGACTGCGTTCGCGCTCTCCCCTGATATAATATTGTCAAAAGTAAATACAGAACTTGACTAACAATCTATCAACGTGATTTTTTTATAACTCATTGTATATCTTCCTGTACATTATCCATTTACTGTATATTTTTGGACTGTATGTTTTAGGATGTATATCTTTCACTGTGTATTCTTATTCTTTGGAATACCTAAATGTTTATTGTGAGCGATCTGTGGTGCTGAAAGTGAATTTCCCTCAGGATTAATAAAGTACTTCTATGTGTAGAATTATGTGTCATTGAAAAAGGAACTATTTTCAATTGTGTCCAATGAGAAACAAATGATTTCCAGATAGACTGTGTCCTCCACAAGTCCAAACTAATGGCAATTGTTTCTTGCCATCTATATGCTGGCTTTTGTCGGCATGTTATTTCGCTTACGGCCATACCAACCTGAACACGCCCGATCTCGTCCGATCTCGGAAGCTAAGCAGGTTCGGGCCTGGTTAGTACTTGGATGGGAGACCGCCTGGGAATACCAGGTGCAGTAAGCATTTTGCACAGCAAGGAGGTGCTACTGATCCCTCATAAAACACCCCAAGTCTTTCAACTAGCTTTTGCACATTTGAGTAGTACACTACCTACAAACACTCATTCAAACAGCTTGAAAGTAAGTAACATGCCTAGGTCCTAAAGCTAATGGGATTATGTGTGACTGATTTACAGTAATATTGGCTCATTTAACATAACTAAGCTTTTGAAATTGGCTATCTCAAACCGCCCTCTTTTCTTGATGCAAGTTGTTTTTGGAGGGTGGAGAAAAGGGGGCGGGGCTTGAGAGGTAGCCAATAGGTAATAGCCAATAGGTAATAGCCTAGCGGTGTATAGTGAAGACCATCAGCCAGACTCATATGTGCCAGAAGCACTATCCTCTCCCTGACTTGTACAACTCATACTTACCTGGCAAGGGAGATACCATGATCAAGAAGGTGGTTCACCCATGGCGAGGCTCAGCCATTGCACTCCGGCTGTGCTGACCTATGCGAATTTCTCAAATGTAGAAATCTCGATTGCATAATTTCTGGTAGTGGGGGACTGCGTTCGCGCTCTCCCCTGATATAATATTGTCAAAAGTAAATACAGAACTTGACTAACAATCTATCAACGTGATTTTTTTATAACTCATTGTATATCTTCCTGTACATTATCCATTTACTGTATATTTTTGGACTGTATGTTTTAGGATGTATATCTTTCACTGTGTATTCTTATTCTTTGGAATACCTAAATGTTTATTGTGAGCGATCTGTGGTGCTGAAAGTGAATTTCCCTCAGGATTAATAAAGTACTTCTATGTGTAGAATTATGTGTCATTGAAAAAGGAACTATTTTCAATTGTGTCCAATGAGAAACAAATGATTTCCAGATAGACTGTGTCCTCCACAAGTCCAAACTAATGGCAATTGTTTCTTGCCATCTATATGCTGGCTTTTGTCGGCATGTTATTTCGCTTACGGCCATACCAACCTGAACACGCCCTGATTGGAGATTGAGAGCAGGTGTGCTGAGTCAGTGTCAGTTTGGGTGTGAGAGAGTGAGCTGTGTTTCCACAGTAGCAGAGATTTCAAAGTATATTGTATCTAAATGGTAAGTTTTTTCTTGTATTTTGTCACTTAATTTGAGTTGTGTTTGTTTCCCCCTGGCAGCTTTGTGCTGTTTGGGGGAGATTGACTCATTTAAATTTTATTGTTTGTGTGCCTTGAGGATTTTTTTGCTGGTTTGTTGTTAACATTTTAAAGGATAAATTTAAGGGCTATGGACAATTTGAATGGTGGACGGCGTCCCAGGCAGGCAAATAATAATGAAAGTGAAACAATTTATGAGCGAAGGCTTACCGTGGAGGTTGATATTGAAGGGGAGGAGAGGACTACCATGATGCAGCTGTTGAAAGCTGTAAAAGCAGAGTGTGGCACTGTACTGACGTGTAGGTTTTTGACACCCAGAAAATATGAATTAACTTTGAATTGTTTGGAGACAAAAACCAAAATAATGGATGGACTGAAGGTGGGGAAAAATCTTGTAATGGCGACGGAGCTTATGAGTGACGAGATGGTGGTGTCGTTTTTAAACCTGCCAGGCTACATACTGGATCAGGAGATCTTTGACAAACTGAGTCAGTGGGGAGTGAGGCCCGTTTCTCCTATAAAGAGACGTATTTGGCCGGGGACAAATATAGGGGATGGGACAAGATACCTGAAGGTGAAATTCACGAAGGATGTACAGTCACTGCCATATTCTACCAAATTTGACACTTTGAAAGGTGTGGAGCACTTTAGGGTAATCCACGACAGACAAATGCGAGTGTGTAGGTTATGCATAAAACCGGGCCATGTGCTCAGAGACTGCCCTGATTTCAAGTGCCACAAGTGTAAGAAACAGGGTCATTATGCCCGGGAATGTCCGGAAAGGGAGAAATGTCGCGTGTGTCCTGAGGATGGAGAATGCAGGTGCGGCTTCGCGAAAGGTGGCTGGGCGAGACGTGGAGAGGACGCGACTGGTGGGACAGATGGAGCCACGGAGACGGAGAGAGGAGGGGCGGAGGAGGAGGACGAGAATGGAGAGAAGGAGAATGGAGAGAAGGAGAACGGAGAGAAGGAGAACGGAGAGAAGGAGGACAGCGATACGGGAGAGCCAATGCAGACCACTGAGGGAGGTCGAGAGGAGGAGGCGGAGTTGCTGGACGGGACGGGAGACAGTCGGGAGCTGACGGCGAAGCAGAGGGAGAGGGAAAGTGGAGAGGAGACAGAGTTCAACGTCTTCGAATGCCTGGAGAGAGCGATTGCTGAGATCTCCACTCCGACAACACCTGGGCAGGGTGAGAGCGATGAGGAGGTGCCGGGAGGTGTGGAGAGGAGAGTAAGCGGTGCGGTGGTGGCAGATGGAGCGAGAGGCGCGGCAGCAGCTGACGGGGCAGCAGAGCGGAGAGGAAGCGGTGTGGTGGTGGCAGATGGAGTGGGTGCGGCGGAGCAGAAGGAGAGCGGTGCGGCGGAGGCGGCGCGGAGAGGCATCGACGCAGAGCTGGCAGGGCTGGAGGAGAGACAGCAGAGGGGTGACGGCGAGCAGCAGACAGAATGGCGGAGTGACGAGGGAAATTCAGACGGGAGTGGAGGAACAGCAGAATGGCAGACTGTTTTACCGGCGGGGCAGAAGAGAAGCGGGAGAGGCGGTCAGGCGGCGGAGATGCGCGGAAGGAGCGTCGGCTGCGAGATCAATGACAGCCTTGATGGCTCTGTATCGGGGGGGCAGAAGGGCACGGAGGGGGAACCTGGTTCGGGAGTGGCTCAGGGACTCGAGGGAAAAGAAAAAAGAGAAAAAAGGGCTGAGCCACGGGCGAACCAGGGGAATACCTCTGATGCACCTGGGGGCAGTGAAGAGAAGAGACCTACAGAGTTGGAGATTGAAGGAGAGAAGCAGGTGATGGAGCTGGCGGCATCATCTGAAATCCCAGACACAGATGATTCACTGTCGGGTGAGTCAAGCTGTGACAGTGAAATGGATATAAGTAGGGAGGCAATAAACCTTTTGAAAAGAAAAACAAAAGACGCACCTAAAGGGGGGAAAAAAGGGAGGAAAGGGAGAAAAAGGTGATAATGGTGTATATAATAAACCTCATCACATTTGCTGTCATGTGTTCTACAATTACAGTTACTTCTATTAATATAAATGGGTTAAGAAATGCAAAGAAAATAGAGCAATTTTTTCAAACATACAATACAGATATAATATTACTTCAGGAGACATGGTGGACAGCGGATGTGATGGGGGAGGTCAGAAAATGCTGGGAGGGGGAAATATTCTCCAGCAATGGCAATGAAAGGTCTTGTGGGGTGGCGGTGTTAATTAAAAGGGATGCTGTGGATAATATAAAAGAGGTGTATGTTGATACGGAGGGGAGGGTGGTAATAATTGAATGTGAATATGATGGCATGGTATATAAAATATTCAGCATTTATGCCCCAAATGGTGAGAGAGAGAGGAGGGTTTTCTTTCAAAGACTCAAGGGGAAAATAAATGGTGATTGTATCATTATAGGGGATTTCAATACCATATGTACACGGCTTGATACAACAAGCAAGGTTTTGAAATTTGACACATCACGGAACGAGTTGTTTCAGATCATAGATGAGAAAGATTTAGTGGATATATGGAGGCAGGGTAATGCAGGGAAGATAGGTTTTTCTAGAAAACAGGTAGTTTTAGGTGAGTTAAGGCAGAGTAGGATAGATTTTTGTTTGGTTGTTAGGAATGTGGAAAAATATATCATGGATATAGATTATGTTTTTGGGTTTTTGTCAGACCATGCAGCGATTACTTTTAGAATAGGGTATGAAGTGCAGATGAGGGGGGGAGGAATATGGTGTTTAAACACAGTGTTATTAAAGGAAGCGGAGTATAGAAAGAGAGTTTTAGACTTAGTTGATGCAGAGAAGGAAATGTCATTATTTGAGGATAGCATAGGAGAGTGGTGGGTGGGAGTAAAAGAAAGGATAAAAAGGATTAGTATTAGATATAGCAAGATGAGGAATTATAAGTTGAAAAAAGAGGAGTGGAAATTAAAAGAAAGTTTAGAGATAGAGGAGACAAAAATTCAAAAGGATACAGAATATAGTACAGACAGATATGTGGAGTTAGAGGCTAGATGGAAGGAGAGAGAGAGAAGAAAGTGTGCTGGTGCAATAGTAAGGAGTAGAGCTAAGTATTTTTTTGAGGGAGAAAGATGCACTTCTTTTTTTCTAGGGATGGAAAAAAATAGGCAGAGGAGAACGCATATAAAGGAGCTGGTAAATGGAGAAGGGGAAAAGGTGGAAGACTTAGTGGGGATTTTGGAGACTGTAGAAGAGTATTATAGAAAGTTGTTTAAGAGTGAGGGTGTGGATGAAGGGTGTATGAATGAGGTACTGATGGCAGTAAAACCAGTTTTGGAGGAGGGGAGTAGGGAAATGTGTGATAGTGATATTACAGAGTGTGAGGTGAAAGAGGCAATTGGTGGTCTGCAGGCTAACAAAAGTCCTGGTCTCGATGGGCTGCCGGGAGAGTTTTACAGGACTTTTGTTGGTCTGCTGGCCCCAATCCTACTGAAAGTATATAGAGAGATGGAGAGAAAAGGAGAGTGCACAGAGGACATGACAAAAGGAGTACTTACAATACTATATAAAAATAAAGGTGATAAAAATAATCTAGATAATTTTAGGCCCCTGAGTCTGTTAAATAATGATTATAAAGTATTAACGAAAATTCTGGCCAATAGAGTGAAAAGGGTTGTAGGGGATATTGTGGCACCTACACAGGCTTACAGTATTCCAGGTAGAGATGTCACAGAAACAATACGTTCCATAAAAGATGCATTAAGTCATGTGAAAAAGAATGGTGAAAATGGTGTTTTTTTGACTGTGGACCTGAACAAGGCATTTGATAGAGTGGAGCATGGTTTCCTATCGAAGGTTTTGGAGAAATTTGGTTTTGGGGGGAGGCTTAGAAGGTGGGTGGATTTAATTTATAAGGGGGCAAAGAGTTGTGTTAAGGTAAATGGCTACCTAACAGACTGTTTCCCATTGGAGCGGTCTGTTCGTCAGGGATGTCCTTTTTCGGCCTTGTTGTATGCAATTTCGGCAGAGCCCCTCGCAGCCTATGTTAAAAGCAAAGGAGCAATAAAAGCAATACAGTTACCATATGGCAAGGAAAGTCTAATCCACCAATATGCAGATGACACAACATTCACTGTCAGAGATATACAAAGTGTAAATACAATTATGGAATGTATAAATGTGTATGGTAAAGCCTCAGGGGCAAAGGTCAACCTGGAGAAGAGCGAATTGTTATGTATGGGTAAGATTAATGTAAATGAATGTGTTTTTCCTTTGAAAAAAGCAGAAGAGCACATCAAAGTTCTGGGCATATGGGTGGGACTAGACGAGAAAAGAGAGAGGGATATAACATGGGGTGGGATAGTAAACAAAATAAAACAAATGTTACATTTCTGGAAACAAAGAAGATTAAGGCTAAAAGGTAAAGTAATAGTTGTTAACAGTTTGTTAATGTCTAAAATGATGTATGCGATGGGTGTCTTAGACATGCCGGAAGCAATAGAAAATCAAATAAATAGGATAGTGGCAGATTTCCTGTGGCAGGGGAAGCCGTCAAAAATTGCATATAAAGTGTTGATTGGTAAGAGTGGAGAGGGAGGCCTTAATTTGTGTGATGTAAAGTTGAGAAAACAAGCAGCAAGAGTAAGAGCAGTTCAGAAGTATTTATATGACCCTATAGAACACGGCTGGAAATGCTTTTTTAAACAAAGTATTGAAGCAGTGGGAAAATGTGGGAATAATGGATTATTTATGGCTTTAAAGCCTTCATTAACAGAGGGTATTCCTGAATTTTACAGGGAAATGTTGCAGGCTTGGGCTGTGTATCTGCCTAATGTGATGTATAAATGTAATACATTGGAGATGGTATTGGATCAGCCAATCTTTTTGAATCCTAAAATTAGGAAAAACGGGACAGAATTATACAACAGGACTTTTTTCAGAGCGGGAATGTTGCAGATAAAAGATTATGTGTATGAATATGTGCCGGGTTTTCTTCCAGCACAGGCGATATATGACACTGTGCTGGAGGAGGATGACGAGTACAGGTTCATCACTGCACAAAATAATTATGAAAGGATTAAGGAATGTATACAGGAGGAGTGGAAGGTTTTAATAATGTCACAGTGTGTTGGAAAGGAGAGGAGTGCAGAGCGGCCAGAGATGAAGGTGAACGTAGGAAAAGAGGAGAAGCTATTTAAGTGTGTTACCAGTAGAGATATATATAATGTACTGGTGAGGAAAACAAGACGAGTGCCTGCATCTGAACAGGTGTGGGAGAGGGTCTTTCCAGGTCTGGAGGGTGGGTCTGTGTGGGAGACTTTAGGAGTGAAACATAATAGTATTGGATGTGAATATGATGATTTCATGCTTAGGCATAATAGGATATATACAAAGGTTGTATTAAATAAGATTGATAAAACAGTGGATAAGAAATGTGATGTGTGTAAAAAATGTGATGAAACCTTTTCTCATCTGTTCCTAGAGTGCGAGGGTCTGCAGGCATTTCATGAGAGGTTGAGGGAGGGCATCAAGGTGAATTGGGAGGTTGAAAAGGATGACACAAATTGGAGGGTGTACTTTCTGTTTGGGGAGAAGAAGGGACAAATGGAACAGAAAAACCTTGTCAATTTCATATTAAGCCATGCCAGGCATGCCATTAGGTATAGAAGGAGGGTGGCATACTATGAAAAGAGAGTGGTAAATGTATGGTCTGTGTTTAACAGTGTGGTCAAAAAGGACATTTGTATGGCACATAAATATTTGAAGGAGGAGGAGTTTGACAGGTGGTTTGTGGAGGCCGGAAAGTGCATACAGGTGGATAATGGGAAAACTGTGTTTGGTTTTGGATAGAGGGCTATTATTTGGGTGGGATAAAGGGAGGTTTTGGTTAATGTTGAGTTGTGTTGGATTATATAGGTACAGTATGGATTTGGTTTTGATTGTTTTATGTGTTGGTTGATTTAGGGAAGTAAAACAGTGGGTGGTTTATGTTGGGCAACATGATCATTGGTGAATATTAGGTTTTGTTTATTGTGTTTATGATTGTTTTTATTTTAAGGAGAATATTGCCTTGATTTGAAAAATGGCTATATTATTCAACTGTGATAATGTGTCAAATTGATATTTTTGATAATAAAAAGATAAAAAAAAAAAAACACGCCCGATCTCGTCCGATCTCGGAAGCTAAGCAGGTTCGGGCCTGGTTAGTACTTGGATGGGAGACCGCCTGGGAATACCAGGTGCAGTAAGCATTTTGCACAGCAAGGAGGTGCTACTGATCCCTCATAAAACACCCCAAGTCTTTCAACTAGCTTTTGCACATTTGAGTAGTACACTACCTACAAACACTCATTCAAACAGCTTGAAAGTAAGTAACATGCCTAGGTCCTAAAGCTAATGGGATTATGTGTGACTGATTTACAGTAATATTGGCTCATTTAACATAACTAAGCTTTTGAAATTGGCTATCTCAAACCGCCCTCTTTTCTTGATGCAAGTTGTTTTTGGAGGGTGGAGAAAAGGGGGCGGGGCTTGAGAGGTAGCCAATAGGTAATAGCCAATAGGTAATAGCCTAGCGGTGTATAGTGAAGACCATCAGCCAGACTCATATGTGCCAGAAGCACTATCCTCTCCCTGACTTGTACAACTCATACTTACCTGGCAAGGGAGATACCATGATCAAGAAGGTGGTTCACCCATGGCGAGGCTCAGCCATTGCACTCCGGCTGTGCTGACCTATGCGAATTTCTCAAATGTAGAAATCTCGATTGCATAATTTCTGGTAGTGGGGGACTGCGTTCGCGCTCTCCCCTGATATAATATTGTCAAAAGTAAATACAGAACTTGACTAACAATCTATCAACGTGATTTTTTTATAACTCATTGTATATCTTCCTGTACATTATCCATTTACTGTATATTTTTGGACTGTATGTTTTAGGATGTATATCTTTCACTGTGTATTCTTATTCTTTGGAATACCTAAATGTTTATTGTGAGCGATCTGTGGTGCTGAAAGTGAATTTCCCTCAGGATTAATAAAGTACTTCTATGTGTAGAATTATGTGTCATTGAAAAAGGAACTATTTTCAATTGTGTCCAATGAGAAACAAATGATTTCCAGATAGACTGTGTCCTCCACAAGTCCAAACTAATGGCAATTGTTTCTTGCCATCTATATGCTGGCTTTTGTCGGCATGTTATTTCGCTTACGGCCATACCAACCTGAACACGCCCGATCTCGTCCGATCTCGGAAGCTAAGCAGGTTCGGGCCTGGTTAGTACTTGGATGGGAGACCGCCTGGGAATACCAGGTGCAGTAAGCATTTTGCACAGCAAGGAGGTGCTACTGATCCCTCATAAAACACCCCAAGTCTTTCAACTAGCTTTTGCACATTTGAGTAGTACACTACCTACAAACACTCATTCAAACAGCTTGAAAGTAAGTAACATGCCTAGGTCCTAAAGCTAATGGGATTATGTGTGACTGATTTACAGTAATATTGGCTCATTTAACATAACTAAGCTTTTGAAATTGGCTATCTCAAACCGCCCTCTTTTCTTGATGCAAGTTGTTTTTGGAGGGTGGAGAAAAGGGGGCGGGGCTTGAGAGGTAGCCAATAGGTAATAGCCAATAGGTAATAGCCTAGCGGTGTATAGTGAAGACCATCAGCCAGACTCATATGTGCCAGAAGCACTATCCTCTCCCTGACTTGTACAACTCATACTTACCTGGCAAGGGAGATACCATGATCAAGAAGGTGGTTCACCCATGGCGAGGCTCAGCCATTGCACTCCGGCTGTGCTGACCTATGCGAATTTCTCAAATGTAGAAATCTCGATTGCATAATTTCTGGTAGTGGGGGACTGCGTTCGCGCTCTCCCCTGATATAATATTGTCAAAAGTAAATACAGAACTTGACTAACAATCTATCAACGTGATTTTTTTATAACTCATTGTATATCTTCCTGTACATTATCCATTTACTGTATATTTTTGGACTGTATGTTTTAGGATGTATATCTTTCACTGTGTATTCTTATTCTTTGGAATACCTAAATGTTTATTGTGAGCGATCTGTGGTGCTGAAAGTGAATTTCCCTCAGGATTAATAAAGTACTTCTATGTGTAGAATTATGTGTCATTGAAAAAGGAACTATTTTCAATTGTGTCCAATGAGAAACAAATGATTTCCAGATAGACTGTGTCCTCCACAAGTCCAAACTAATGGCAATTGTTTCTTGCCATCTATATGCTGGCTTTTGTCGGCATGTTATTTCGCTTACGGCCATACCAACCTGAACACGCCCGATCTCGTCCGATCTCGGAAGCTAAGCAGGTTCGGGCCTGGTTAGTACTTGGATGGGAGACCGCCTGGGAATACCAGGTGCAGTAAGCATTTTGCACAGCAAGGAGGTGCTACTGATCCCTCATAAAACACCCCAAGTCTTTCAACTAGCTTTTGCACATTTGAGTAGTACACTACCTACAAACACTCATTCAAACAGCTTGAAAGTAAGTAACATGCCTAGGTCCTAAAGCTAATGGGATTATGTGTGACTGATTTACAGTAATATTGGCTCATTTAACATAACTAAGCTTTTGAAATTGGCTATCTCAAACCGCCCTCTTTTCTTGATGCAAGTTGTTTTTGGAGGGTGGAGAAAAGGGGGCGGGGCTTGAGAGGTAGCCAATAGGTAATAGCCAATAGGTAATAGCCTAGCGGTGTATAGTGAAGACCATCAGCCAGACTCATATGTGCCAGAAGCACTATCCTCTCCCTGACTTGTACAACTCATACTTACCTGGCAAGGGAGATACCATGATCAAGAAGGTGGTTCACCCATGGCGAGGCTCAGCCATTGCACTCCGGCTGTGCTGACCTATGCGAATTTCTCAAATGTAGAAATCTCGATTGCATAATTTCTGGTAGTGGGGGACTGCGTTCGCGCTCTCCCCTGATATAATATTGTCAAAAGTAAATACAGAACTTGACTAACAATCTATCAACGTGATTCTTTTATAACTCATTGTATATCTTCCTGTACATTATCCATTTACTGTATATTTTTGGACTGTATGTTTTAGGATGTATATCTTTCACTGTGTATTCTTATTCTTTGGAATACCTAAATGTTTATTGTGAGCGATCTGTGGTGCTGAAAGTGAATTTCCCTCAGGATTAATAAAGTACTTCTATGTGTAGAATTATGTGTCATTGAAAAAGGAACTATTTTCAATTGTGTCCAATGAGAAACAAATGATTTCCAGATAGACTGTGTCCTCCACAAGTCCAAACTAATGGCAATTGTTTCTTGCCATCTATATGCTGGCTTTTGTCGGCATGTTATTTCGCTTACGGCCATACCAACCTGAACACGCCCGATCTCGTCCGATCTCGGAAGCTAAGCAGGTTCGGGCCTGGTTAGTACTTGGATGGGAGACCGCCTGGGAATACCAGGTGCAGTAAGCATTTTGCACAGCAAGGAGGTGCTACTGATCCCTCATAAAACACCCCAAGTCTTTCAACTAGCTTTTGCACATTTGAGTAGTACACTACCTACAAACACTCATTCAAACAGCTTGAAAGTAAGTAACATGCCTAGGTCCTAAAGCTAATGGGATTATGTGTGACTGATTTACAGTAATATTGGCTCATTTAACATAACTAAGCTTTTGAAATTGGCTATCTCAAACCGCCCTCTTTTCTTGATGCAAGTTGTTTTTGGAGGGTGGAGAAAAGGGGGCGGGGCTTGAGAGGTAGCCAATAGGTAATAGGTAATAGCCTAGCGGTGTATAGTGAAGACCATCAGCCAGACTCATATGTGCCAGAAGCACTATCCTCTCCCTGACTTGTACAACTCATACTTACCTGGCAAGGGAGATACCATGATCAAGAAGGTGGTTCACCCATGGCGAGGCTCAGCCATTGCACTCCGGCTGTGCTGACCTATGCGAATTTCTCAAATGTAGAAATCTCGATTGCATAATTTCTGGTAGTGGGGGACTGCGTTCGCGCTCTCCCCTGATATAATATTGTCAAAAGTAAATACAGAACTTGACTAACAATCTATCAACGTGATTTTTTTATAACTCATTGTATATCTTCCTGTACATTATCCATTTACTGTATATTTTTGGACTGTATGTTTTAGGATGTATATCTTTCACTGTGTATTCTTATTCTTTGGAATACCTAAATGTTTATTGTGAGCGATCTGTGGTGCTGAAAGTGAATTTCCCTCAGGATTAATAAAGTACTTCTATGTGTAGAATTATGTGTCATTGAAAAAGGAACTATTTTCAATTGTGTCCAATGAGAAACAAATGATTTCCAGATAGACTGTGTCCTCCACAAGTCCAAACTAATGGCAATTGTTTCTTGCCATCTATATGCTGGCTTTTGTCGGCATGTTATTTCGCTTACGGCCATACCAACCTGAACACGCCCGATCTCGTCCGATCTCGGAAGCTAAGCAGGTTCGGGCCTGGTTAGTACTTGGATGGGAGACCGCCTGGGAATACCAGGTGCAGTAAGCATTTTGCACAGCAAGGAGGTGCTACTGATCCCTCATAAAACACCCCAAGTCTTTCAACTAGCTTTTGCACATTTGAGTAGTACACTACCTACAAACACTCATTCAAACAGCTTGAAAGTAAGTAACATGCCTAGGTCCTAAAGCTAATGGGATTATGTGTGACTGATTTACAGTAATATTGGCTCATTTAACATAACTAAGCTTTTGAAATTGGCTATCTCAAACCGCCCTCTTTTCTTGATGCAAGTTGTTTTTGGAGGGTGGAGAAAAGGGGGCGGGGCTTGAGAGGTAGCCAATAGGTAATAGCCAATAGGTAATAGCCTAGCGGTGTATAGTGAAGACCATCAGCCAGACTCATATGTGCCAGAAGCACTATCCTCTCCCTGACTTGTACAACTCATACTTACCTGGCAAGGGAGATACCATGATCAAGAAGGTGGTTCACCCATGGCGAGGCTCAGCCATTGCACTCCGGCTGTGCTGACCTATGCGAATTTCTCAAATGTAGAAATCTCGATTGCATAATTTCTGGTAGTGGGGGACTGCGTTCGCGCTCTCCCCTGATATAATATTGTCAAAAGTAAATACAGAACTTGACTAACAATCTATCAACGTGATTCTTTTATAACTCATTGTATATCTTCCTGTACATTATCCATTTACTGTATATTTTTGGACTGTATGTTTTAGGATGTATATCTTTCACTGTGTATTCTTATTCTTTGGAATACCTAAATGTTTATTGTGAGCGATCTGTGGTGCTGAAAGTGAATTTCCCTCAGGATTAATAAAGTACTTCTATGTGTAGAATTATGTGTCATTGAAAAAGGAACTATTTTCAATTGTGTCCAATGAGAAACAAATGATTTCCAGATAGACTGTGTCCTCCACAAGTCCAAACTAATGGCAATTGTTTCTTGCCATCTATATGCTGGCTTTTGTCGGCATGTTATTTCGCTTACGGCCATACCAACCTGAACACGCCCGATCTCGTCCGATCTCGGAAGCTAAGCAGGTTCGGGCCTGGTTAGTACTTGGATGGGAGACCGCCTGGGAATACCAGGTGCAGTAAGCATTTTGCACAGCAAGGAGGTGCTACTGATCCCTCATAAAACACCCCAAGTCTTTCAACTAGCTTTTGCACATTTGAGTAGTACACTACCTACAAACACTCATTCAAACAGCTTGAAAGTAAGTAACATGCCTAGGTCCTAAAGCTAATGGGATTATGTGTGACTGATTTACAGTAATATTGGCTCATTTAACATAACTAAGCTTTTGAAATTGGCTATCTCAAACCGCCCTCTTTTCTTGATGCAAGTTGTTTTTGGAGGGTGGAGAAAAGGGGGCGGGGCTTGAGAGGTAGCCAATAGGTAATAGGTAATAGCCTAGCGGTGTATAGTGAAGACCATCAGCCAGACTCATATGTGCCAGAAGCACTATCCTCTCCCTGACTTGTACAACTCATACTTACCTGGCAAGGGAGATACCATGATCAAGAAGGTGGTTCACCCATGGCGAGGCTCAGCCATTGCACTCCGGCTGTGCTGACCTATGCGAATTTCTCAAATGTAGAAATCTCGATTGCATAATTTCTGGTAGTGGGGGACTGCGTTCGCGCTCTCCCCTGATATAATATTGTCAAAAGTAAATACAGAACTTGACTAACAATCTATCAACGTGATTTTTTTATAACTCATTGTATATCTTCCTGTACATTATCCATTTACTGTATATTTTTGGACTGTATGTTTTAGGATGTATATCTTTCACTGTGTATTCTTATTCTTTGGAATACCTAAATGTTTATTGTGAGCGATCTGTGGTGCTGAAAGTGAATTTCCCTCAGGATTAATAAAGTACTTCTATGTGTAGAATTATGTGTCATTGAAAAAGGAACTATTTTCAATTGTGTCCAATGAGAAACAAATGATTTCCAGATAGACTGTGTCCTCCACAAGTCCAAACTAATGGCAATTGTTTCTTGCCATCTATATGCTGGCTTTTGTCGGCATGTTATTTCGCTTACGGCCATACCAACCTGAACACGCCCGGTCTCGTCCGATCTCGGAAGCTAAGCAGGTTCGGGCCTGGTTAGTACTTGGATGGGAGACCGCCTGGGAATACCAGGTGCAGTAAGCATTTTGCACAGCAAGGAGGTGCTACTGATCCCTCATAAAACACCCCAAGTCTTTCAACTAGCTTTTGCACATTTGAGTAGTACACTACCTACAAACACTCATTCAAACAGCTTGAAAGTAAGTAACATGCCTAGGTCCTAAAGCTAATGGGATTATGTGTGACTGATTTACAGTAATATTGGCTCATTTAACATAACTAAGCTTTTGAAATTGGCTATCTCAAACCGCCCTCTTTTCTTGATGCAAGTTGTTTTTGGAGGGTGGAGAAAAGGGGGCGGGGCTTGAGAGGTAGCCAATAGGTAATAGCCAATAGGTAATAGCCTAGCGGTGTATAGTGAAGACCATCAGCCAGACTCATATGTGCCAGAAGCACTATCCTCTCCCTGACTTGTACAACTCATACTTACCTGGCAAGGGAGATACCATGATCAAGAAGGTGGTTCACCCATGGCGAGGCTCAGCCATTGCACTCCGGCTGTGCTGACCTATGCGAATTTCTCAAATGTAGAAATCTCGATTGCATAATTTCTGGTAGTGGGGGACTGCGTTCGCGCTCTCCCCTGATATAATATTGTCAAAAGTAAATACAGAACTTGACTAACAATCTATCAACGTGATTTTTTTATAACTCATTGTATATCTTCCTGTACATTATCCATTTACTGTATATTTTTGGACTGTATGTTTTAGGATGTATATCTTTCACTGTGTATTCTTATTCTTTGGAATACCTAAATGTTTATTGTGAGCGATCTGTGGTGCTGAAAGTGAATTTCCCTCAGGATTAATAAAGTACTTCTATGTGTAGAATTATGTGTCATTGAAAAAGGAACTATTTTCAATTGTGTCCAATGAGAAACAAATGATTTCCAGATAGACTGTGTCCTCCACAAGTCCAAACTAATGGCAATTGTTTCTTGCCATCTATATGCTGGCTTTTGTCGGCATGTTATTTCGCTTACGGCCATACCAACCTGAACACGCCCGATCTCGTCCGATCTCGGAAGCTAAGCAGGTTCGGGCCTGGTTAGTACTTGGATGGGAGACCGCCTGGGAATACCAGGTGCAGTAAGCATTTTGCACAGCAAGGAGGTGCTACTGATCCCTCATAAAACACCCCAAGTCTTTCAACTAGCTTTTGCACATTTGAGTAGTACACTACCTACAAACACTCATTCAAACAGCTTGAAAGTAAGTAACATGCCTAGGTCCTAAAGCTAATGGGATTATGTGTGACTGATTTACAGTAATATTGGCTCATTTAACATAACTAAGCTTTTGAAATTGGCTATCTCAAACCGCCCTCTTTTCTTGATGCAAGTTGTTTTTGGAGGGTGGAGAAAAGGGGGCGGGGCTTGAGAGGTAGCCAATAGGTAATAGCCAATAGGTAATAGCCTAGCGGTGTATAGTGAAGACCATCAGCCAGACTCATATGTGCCAGAAGCACTATCCTCTCCCTGACTTGTACAACTCATACTTACCTGGCAAGGGAGATACCATGATCAAGAAGGTGGTTCACCCATGGCGAGGCTCAGCCATTGCACTCCGGCTGTGCTGACCTATGCGAATTTCTCAAATGTAGAAATCTCGATTGCATAATTTCTGGTAGTGGGGGACTGCGTTCGCGCTCTCCCCTGATATAATATTGTCAAAAGTAAATACAGAACTTGACTAACAATCTATCAACGTGATTTTTTTATAACTCATTGTATATCTTCCTGTACATTATCCATTTACTGTATATTTTTGGACTGTATGTTTTAGGATGTATATCTTTCACTGTGTATTCTTATTCTTTGGAATACCTAAATGTTTATTGTGAGCGATCTGTGGTGCTGAAAGTGAATTTCCCTCAGGATTAATAAAGTACTTCTATGTGTAGAATTATGTGTCATTGAAAAAGGAACTATTTTCAATTGTGTCCAATGAGAAACAAATGATTTCCAGATAGACTGTGTCCTCCACAAGTCCAAACTAATGGCAATTGTTTCTTGCCATCTATATGCTGGCTTTTGTCGGCATGTTATTTCGCTTACGGCCATACCAACCTGAACACGCCCGATCTCGTCCGATCTCGGAAGCTAAGCAGGTTCGGGCCTGGTTAGTACTTGGATGGGAGACCGCCTCGGAATACCAGGTGCAGTAAGCATTTTGCACAGCAAGGAGGTGCTACTGATCCCTCATAAAACACCCCAAGTCTTTCAACTAGCTTTTGCACATTTGAGTAGTACACTACCTACAAACACTCATTCAAACAGCTTGAAAGTAAGTAACATGCCTAGGTCCTAAAGCTAATGGGATTATGTGTGACTGATTTACAGTAATATTGGCTCATTTAACATAACTAAGCTTTTGAAATTGGCTATCTCAAACCGCCCTCTTTTCTTGATGCAAGTTGTTTTTGGAGGGTGGAGAAAAGGGGGCGGGGCTTGAGAGGTAGCCAATAGGTAATAGCCAATAGGTAATAGCCTAGCGGTGTATAGTGAAGACCATCAGCCAGACTCATATGTGCCAGAAGCACTATCCTCTCCCTGACTTGTACAACTCATACTTACCTGGCAAGGGAGATACCATGATCAAGAAGGTGGTTCACCCATGGCGAGGCTCAGCCATTGCACTCCGGCTGTGCTGACCTATGCGAATTTCTCAAATGTAGAAATCTCGATTGCATAATTTCTGGTAGTGGGGTACTGCGTTCGCGCTCTCCCCTGATATAATATTGTCAAAAGTAAATACAGAACTTGACTAACAATCTATCAACGTGATTTTTTTATAACTCATTGTATATCTTCCTGTACATTATCCATTTACTGTATATTTTTGGACTGTATGTTTTAGGATGTATATCTTTCACTGTGTATTCTTATTCTTTGGAATACCTAAATGTTTATTGTGAGCGATCTGTGGTGCTGAAAGTGAATTTCCCTCAGGATTAATAAAGTACTTCTATGTGTAGAATTATGTGTCATTGAAAAAGGAACTATTTTCAATTGTGTCCAATGAGAAACAAATGATTTCCAGATAGACTGTGTCCTCCACAAGTCCAAACTAATGGCAATTGTTTCTTGCCATCTATATGCTGGCTTTTGTCGGCATGTTATTTCGCTTACGGCCATACCAACCTGAACACGCCCGATCTCGTCCGATCTCGGAAGCTAAGCAGGTTCGGGCCTGGTTAGTACTTGGATGGGAGACCGCCTGGGAATACCAGGTGCAGTAAGCATTTTGCACAGCAAGGAGGTGCTACTGATCCCTCATAAAACACCCCAAGTCTTTCAACTAGCTTTTGCACATTTGAGTAGTACACTACCTACAAACACTCATTCAAACAGCTTGAAAGTAAGTAACATGCCTAGGTCCTAAAGCTAATGGGATTATGTGTGACTGATTTACAGTAATATTGGCTCATTTAACATAACTAAGCTTTTGAAATTGGCTATCTCAAACCGCCCTCTTTTCTTGATGCAAGTTGTTTTTGGAGGGTGGAGAAAAGGGGGCGGGGCTTGAGAGGTAGCCAATAGGTAATAGCCAATAGGTAATAGCCTAGCGGTGTATAGTGAAGACCATCAGCCAGACTCATATGTGCCAGAAGCACTATCCTCTCCCTGACTTGTACAACTCATACTTACCTGGCAAGGGAGATACCATGATCAAGAAGGTGGTTCACCCATGGCGAGGCTCAGCCATTGCACTCCGGCTGTGCTGACCTATGCGAATTTCTCAAATGTAGAAATCTCGATTGCATAATTTCTGGTAGTGGGGGACTGCGTTCGCGCTCTCCCCTGATATAATATTGTCAAAAGTAAATACAGAACTTGACTAACAATCTATCAACGTGATTTTTTTATAACTCATTGTATATCTTCCTGTACATTATCCATTTACTGTATATTTTTGGACTGTATGTTTTAGGATGTATATCTTTCACTGTGTATTCTTATTCTTTGGAATACCTAAATGTTTATTGTGAGCGATCTGTGGTGCTGAAAGTGAATTTCCCTCAGGATTAATAAAGTACTTCTATGTGTAGAATTATGTGTCATTGAAAAAGGAACTATTTTCAATTGTGTCCAATGAGAAACAAATGATTTCCAGATAGACTGTGTCCTCCACAAGTCCAAACTAATGGCAATTGTTTCTTGCCATCTATATGCTGGCTTTTGTCGGCATGTTATTTCGCTTACGGCCATACCAACCTGAACACGCCCGATCTCGTCCGATCTCGGAAGCTAAGCAGGTTCGGGCCTGGTTAGTACTTGGATGGGAGACCGCCTGGGAATACCAGGTGCAGTAAGCATTTTGCACAGCAAGGAGGTGCTACTGATCCCTCATAAAACACCCCAAGTCTTTCAACTAGCTTTTGCACATTTGAGTAGTACACTACCTACAAACACTCATTCAAACAGCTTGAAAGTAAGTAACATGCCTAGGTCCTAAAGCTAATGGGATTATGTGTGACTGATTTACAGTAATATTGGCTCATTTAACATAACTAAGCTTTTGAAATTGGCTATCTCAAACCGCCCTCTTTTCTTGATGCAAGTTGTTTTTGGAGGGTGGAGAAAAGGGGGCGGGGCTTGAGAGGTAGCCAATAGGTAATAGCCAATAGGTAATAGCCTAGCGGTGTATAGTGAAGACCATCAGCCAGACTCATATGTGCCAGAAGCACTATCCTCTCCCTGACTTGTACAACTCATACTTACCTGGCAAGGGAGATACCATGATCAAGAAGGTGGTTCACCCATGGCGAGGCTCAGCCATTGCACTCCGGCTGTGCTGACCTATGCGAATTTCTCAAATGTAGAAATCTCGATTGCATAATTTCTGGTAGTGGGGGACTGCGTTCGCGCTCTCCCCTGATATAATATTGTCAAAAGTAAATACAGAACTTGACTAACAATCTATCAACGTGATTTTTTTATAACTCATTGTATATCTTCCTGTACATTATCCATTTACTGTATATTTTTGGACTGTATGTTTTAGGATGTATATCTTTCACTGTGTATTCTTATTCTTTGGAATACCTAAATGTTTATTGTGAGCGATCTGTGGTGCTGAAAGTGAATTTCCCTCAGGATTAATAAAGTACTTCTATGTGTAGAATTATGTGTCATTGAAAAAGGAACTATTTTCAATTGTGTCCAATGAGAAACAAATGATTTCCAGATAGACTGTGTCCTCCACAAGTCCAAACTAATGGCAATTGTTTCTTGCCATCTATATGCTGGCTTTTGTCGGCATGTTATTTCGCTTACGGCCATACCAACCTGAACACGCCCGATCTCGTCCGATCTCGGAAGCTAAGCAGGTTCGGGCCTGGTTAGTACTTGGATGGGAGACCGCCTGGGAATACCAGGTGCAGTAAGCATTTTGCACAGCAAGGAGGTGCTACTGATCCCTCATAAAACACCCCAAGTCTTTCAACTAGCTTTTGCACATTTGAGTAGTACACTACCTACAAACACTCATTCAAACAGCTTGAAAGTAAGTAACATGCCTAGGTCCTAAAGCTAATGGGATTATGTGTGACTGATTTACAGTAATATTGGCTCATTTAACATAACTAAGCTTTTGAAATTGGCTATCTCAAACCG
The DNA here is from genome assembly GCF_963971535.1 of Notolepis coatsorum. Classification (NCBI taxonomy): domain Eukaryota; kingdom Metazoa; phylum Chordata; class Actinopteri; order Aulopiformes; family Paralepididae; genus Notolepis; species Notolepis coatsorum. The sequence continues at coordinate 173,191,619 of NC_140168.1, forward strand.
CCCTCTTTTCTTGATGCAAGTTGTTTTTGGAGGGTGGAGAAAAGGGGGCGGGGCTTGAGAGGTAGCCAATAGGTAATAGCCAATAGGTAATAGCCTAGCGGTGTATAGTGAAGACCATCAGCCAGACTCATATGTGCCAGAAGCACTATCCTCTCCCTGACTTGTACAACTCATACTTACCTGGCAAGGGAGATACCATGATCAAGAAGGTGGTTCACCCATGGCGAGGCTCAGCCATTGCACTCCGGCTGTGCTGACCTATGCGAATTTCTCAAATGTAGAAATCTCGATTGCATAATTTCTGGTAGTGGGGGACTGCGTTCGCGCTCTCCCCTGATATAATATTGTCAAAAGTAAATACAGAACTTGACTAACAATCTATCAACGTGATTTTTTTATAACTCATTGTATATCTTCCTGTACATTATCCATTTACTGTATATTTTTGGACTGTATGTTTTAGGATGTATATCTTTCACTGTGTATTCTTATTCTTTGGAATACCTAAATGTTTATTGTGAGCGATCTGTGGTGCTGAAAGTGAATTTCCCTCAGGATTAATAAAGTACTTCTATGTGTAGAATTATGTGTCATTGAAAAAGGAACTATTTTCAATTGTGTCCAATGAGAAACAAATGATTTCCAGATAGACTGTGTCCTCCACAAGTCCAAACTAATGGCAATTGTTTCTTGCCATCTATATGCTGGCTTTTGTCGGCATGTTATTTCGCTTACGGCCATACCAACCTGAACACGCCCGATCTCGTCCGATCTCGGAAGCTAAGCAGGTTCGGGCCTGGTTAGTACTTGGATGGGAGACCGCCTGGGAATACCAGGTGCAGTAAGCATTTTGCACAGCAAGGAGGTGCTACTGATCCCTCATAAAACACCCCAAGTCTTTCAACTAGCTTTTGCACATTTGAGTAGTACACTACCTACAAACACTCATTCAAACAGCTTGAAAGTAAGTAACATGCCTAGGTCCTAAAGCTAATGGGATTATGTGTGACTGATTTACAGTAATATTGGCTCATTTAACATAACTAAGCTTTTGAAATTGGCTATCTCAAACCGCCCTCTTTTCTTGATGCAAGTTGTTTTTGGAGGGTGGAGAAAAGGGGGCGGGGCTTGAGAGGTAGCCAATAGGTAATAGCCAATAGGTAATAGCCTAGCGGTGTATAGTGAAGACCATCAGCCAGACTCATATGTGCCAGAAGCACTATCCTCTCCCTGACTTGTACAACTCATACTTACCTGGCAAGGGAGATACCATGATCAAGAAGGTGGTTCACCCATGGCGAGGCTCAGCCATTGCACTCCGGCTGTGCTGACCTATGCGAATTTCTCAAATGTAGAAATCTCGATTGCATAATTTCTGGTAGTGGGGGACTGCGTTCGCGCTCTCCCCTGATATAATATTGTCAAAAGTAAATACAGAACTTGACTAACAATCTATCAACGTGATTTTTTTATAACTCATTGTATATCTTCCTGTACATTATCCATTTACTGTATATTTTTGGACTGTATGTTTTAGGATGTATATCTTTCACTGTGTATTCTTATTCTTTGGAATACCTAAATGTTTATTGTGAGCGATCTGTGGTGCTGAAAGTGAATTTCCCTCAGGATTAATAAAGTACTTCTATGTGTAGAATTATGTGTCATTGAAAAAGGAACTATTTTCAATTGTGTCCAATGAGAAACAAATGATTTCCAGATAGACTGTGTCCTCCACAAGTCCAAACTAATGGCAATTGTTTCTTGCCATCTATATGCTGGCTTTTGTCGGCATGTTATTTCGCTTACGGCCATACCAACCTGAACACGCCCGATCTCGTCCGATCTCGGAAGCTAAGCAGGTTCGGGCCTGGTTAGTACTTGGATGGGAGACCGCCTCGGAATACCAGGTGCAGTAAGCATTTTGCACAGCAAGGAGGTGCTACTGATCCCTCATAAAACACCCCAAGTCTTTCAACTAGCTTTTGCACATTTGAGTAGTACACTACCTACAAACACTCATTCAAACAGCTTGAAAGTAAGTAACATGCCTAGGTCCTAAAGCTAATGGGATTATGTGTGACTGATTTACAGTAATATTGGCTCATTTAACATAACTAAGCTTTTGAAATTGGCTATCTCAAACCGCCCTCTTTTCTTGATGCAAGTTGTTTTTGGAGGGTGGAGAAAAGGGGGCGGGGCTTGAGAGGTAGCCAATAGGTAATAGCCAATAGGTAATAGCCTAGCGGTGTATAGTGAAGACCATCAGCCAGACTCATATGTGCCAGAAGCACTATCCTCTCCCTGACTTGTACAACTCATACTTACCTGGCAAGGGAGATACCATGATCAAGAAGGTGGTTCACCCATGGCGAGGCTCAGCCATTGCACTCCGGCTGTGCTGACCTATGCGAATTTCTCAAATGTAGAAATCTCGATTGCATAATTTCTGGTAGTGGGGGACTGCGTTCGCGCTCTCCCCTGATATAATATTGTCAAAAGTAAATACAGAACTTGACTAACAATCTATCAACGTGATTTTTTTATAACTCATTGTATATCTTCCTGTACATTATCCATTTACTGTATATTTTTGGACTGTATGTTTTAGGATGTATATCTTTCACTGTGTATTCTTATTCTTTGGAATACCTAAATGTTTATTGTGAGCGATCTGTGGTGCTGAAAGTGAATTTCCCTCAGGATTAATAAAGTACTTCTATGTGTAGAATTATGTGTCATTGAAAAAGGAACTATTTTCAATTGTGTCCAATGAGAAACAAATGATTTCCAGATAGACTGTGTCCTCCACAAGTCCAAACTAATGGCAATTGTTTCTTGCCATCTATATGCTGGCTTTTGTCGGCATGTTATTTCGCTTACGGCCATACCAACCTGAACACGCCCGATCTCGTCCGATCTCGGAAGCTAAGCAGGTTCGGGCCTGGTTAGTACTTGGATGGGAGACCGCCTGGGAATACCAGGTGCAGTAAGCATTTTGCACAGCAAGGAGGTGCTACTGATCCCTCATAAAACACCCCAAGTCTTTCAACTAGCTTTTGCACATTTGAGTAGTACACTACCTACAAACACTCATTCAAACAGCTTGAAAGTAAGTAACATGCCTAGGTCCTAAAGCTAATGGGATTATGTGTGACTGATTTACAGTAATATTGGCTCATTTAACATAACTAAGCTTTTGAAATTGGCTATCTCAAACCGCCCTCTTTTCTTGATGCAAGTTGTTTTTGGAGGGTGGAGAAAAGGGGGCGGGGCTTGAGAGGTAGCCAATAGGTAATAGCCAATAGGTAATAGCCTAGCGGTGTATAGTGAAGACCATCAGCCAGACTCATATGTGCCAGAAGCACTATCCTCTCCCTGACTTGTACAACTCATACTTACCTGGCAAGGGAGATACCATGATCAAGAAGGTGGTTCACCCATGGCGAGGCTCAGCCATTGCACTCCGGCTGTGCTGACCTATGCGAATTTCTCAAATGTAGAAATCTCGATTGCATAATTTCTGGTAGTGGGGGACTGCGTTCGCGCTCTCCCCTGATATAATATTGTCAAAAGTAAATACAGAACTTGACTAACAATCTATCAACGTGATTTTTTTATAACTCATTGTATATCTTCCTGTACATTATCCATTTACTGTATATTTTTGGACTGTATGTTTTAGGATGTATATCTTTCACTGTGTATTCTTATTCTTTGGAATACCTAAATGTTTATTGTGAGCGATCTGTGGTGCTGAAAGTGAATTTCCCTCAGGATTAATAAAGTACTTCTATGTGTAGAATTATGTGTCATTGAAAAAGGAACTATTTTCAATTGTGTCCAATGAGAAACAAATGATTTCCAGATAGACTGTGTCCTCCACAAGTCCAAACTAATGGCAATTGTTTCTTGCCATCTATATGCTGGCTTTTGTCGGCATGTTATTTCGCTTACGGCCATACCAACCTGAACACGCCCGATCTCGTCCGATCTCGGAAGCTAAGCAGGTTCGGGCCTGGTTAGTACTTGGATGGGAGACCGCCTGGGAATACCAGGTGCAGTAAGCATTTTGCACAGCAAGGAGGTGCTACTGATCCCTCATAAAACACCCCAAGTCTTTCAACTAGCTTTTGCACATTTGAGTAGTACACTACCTACAAACACTCATTCAAACAGCTTGAAAGTAAGTAACATGCCTAGGTCCTAAAGCTAATGGGATTATGTGTGACTGATTTACAGTAATATTGGCTCATTTAACATAACTAAGCTTTTGAAATTGGCTATCTCAAACCGCCCTCTTTTCTTGATGCAAGTTGTTTTTGGAGGGTGGAGAAAAGGGGGCGGCGCTTGAGAGGTAGCCAATAGGTAATAGCCAATAGGTAATAGCCTAGCGGTGTATAGTGAAGACCATCAGCCAGACTCATATGTGCCAGAAGCACTATCCTCTCCCTGACTTGTACAACTCATACTTACCTGGCAAGGGAGATACCATGATCAAGAAGGTGGTTCACCCATGGCGAGGCTCAGCCATTGCACTCCGGCTGTGCTGACCTATGCGAATTTCTCAAATGTAGAAATCTCGATTGCATAATTTCTGGTAGTGGGGGACTGCGTTCGCGCTCTCCCCTGATATAATATTGTCAAAAGTAAATACAGAACTTGACTAACAATCTATCAACGTGATTTTTTTATAACTCATTGTATATCTTCCTGTACATTATCCATTTACTGTATATTTTTGGACTGTATGTTTTAGGATGTATATCTTTCACTGTGTATTCTTATTCTTTGGAATACCTAAATGTTTATTGTGAGCGATCTGTGGTGCTGAAAGTGAATTTCCCTCAGGATTAATAAAGTACTTCTATGTGTAGAATTATGTGTCATTGAAAAAGGAACTATTTTCAATTGTGTCCAATGAGAAACAAATGATTTCCAGATAGACTGTGTCCTCCACAAGTCCAAACTAATGGCAATTGTTTCTTGCCATCTATATGCTGGCTTTTGTCGGCATGTTATTTCGCTTACGGCCATACCAACCTGAACACGCCCGATCTCGTCCGATCTCGGAAGCTAAGCAGGTTCGGGCCTGGTTAGTACTTGGATGGGAGACCGCCTGGGAATACCAGGTGCAGTAAGCATTTTGCACAGCAAGGAGGTGCTACTGATCCCTCATAAAACACCCCAAGTCTTTCAACTAGCTTTTGCACATTTGAGTAGTACACTACCTACAAACACTCATTCAAACAGCTTGAAAGTAAGTAACATGCCTAGGTCCTAAAGCTAATGGGATTATGTGTGACTGATTTACAGTAATATTGGCTCATTTAACATAACTAAGCTTTTGAAATTGGCTATCTCAAACCGCCCTCTTTTCTTGATGCAAGTTGTTTTTGGAGGGTGGAGAAAAGGGGGCGGGGCTTGAGAGGTAGCCAATAGGTAATAGCCAATAGGTAATAGCCTAGCGGTGTATAGTGAAGACCATCAGCCAGACTCATATGTGCCAGAAGCACTATCCTCTCCCTGACTTGTACAACTCATACTTACCTGGCAAGGGAGATACCATGATCAAGAAGGTGGTTCACCCATGGCGAGGCTCAGCCATTGCACTCCGGCTGTGCTGACCTATGCGAATTTCTCAAATGTAGAAATCTCGATTGCATAATTTCTGGTAGTGGGGGACTGCGTTCGCGCTCTCCCCTGATATAATATTGTCAAAAGTAAATACAGAACTTGACTAACAATCTATCAACGTGATTTTTTTATAACTCATTGTATATCTTCCTGTACATTATCCATTTACTGTATATTTTTGGACTGTATGTTTTAGGATGTATATCTTTCACTGTGTATTCTTATTCTTTGGAATACCTAAATGTTTATTGTGAGCGATCTGTGGTGCTGAAAGTGAATTTCCCTCAGGATTAATAAAGTACTTCTATGTGTAGAATTATGTGTCATTGAAAAAGGAACTATTTTCAATTGTGTCCAATGAGAAACAAATGATTTCCAGATAGACTGTGTCCTCCACAAGTCCAAACTAATGGCAATTGTTTCTTGCCATCTATATGCTGGCTTTTGTCGGCATGTTATTTCGCTTACGGCCATACCAACCTGAACACGCCCGATCTCGTCCGATCTCGGAAGCTAAGCAGGTTCGGGCCTGGTTAGTACTTGGATGGGAGACAGCCTGGGAATACCAGGTGCAGTAAGCATTTCGCACAGCAAGGAGGTGCTACTGATCCCTCATAAAACACCCCAAGTCTTTCAACTAGCTTTTGCACATTTGAGTAGTACACTACCTACAAACACTCATTCAAACAGCTTGAAAGTAAGTAACATGCCTAGGTCCTAAAGCTAATGGGATTATGTGTGACTGATTTACAGTAATATTGGCTCATTTAACATAACTAAGCTTTTGAAATTGGCTATCTCAAACCGCCCTCTTTTCTTGATGCAAGTTGTTTTTGGAGGGTGGAGAAAAGGGGGCGGGGCTTGAGAGGTAGCCAATAGGTAATAGCCAATAGGTAATAGCCTAGCGGTGTATAGTGAAGACCATCAGCCAGACTCATATGTGCCAGAAGCACTATCCTCTCCCTGACTTGTACAACTCATACTTACCTGGCAAGGGAGATACCATGATCAAGAAGGTGGTTCACCCATGGCGAGGCTCAGCCATTGCACTCCGGCTGTGCTGACCTATGCGAATTTCTCAAATGTAGAAATCTCGATTGCATAATTTCTGGTAGTGGGGGACTGCGTTCGCGCTCTCCCCTGATATAATATTGTCAAAAGTAAATACAGAACTTGACTAACAATCTATCAACGTGATTTTTTTATAACTCATTGTATATCTTCCTGTACATTATCCATTTACTGTATATTTTTGGACTGTATGTTTTAGGATGTATATCTTTCACTGTGTATTCTTATTCTTTGGAATACCTAAATGTTTATTGTGAGCGATCTGTGGTGCTGAAAGTGAATTTCCCTCAGGATTAATAAAGTACTTCTATGTGTAGAATTATGTGTCATTGAAAAAGGAACTATTTTCAATTGTGTCCAATGAGAAACAAATGATTTCCAGATAGACTGTGTCCTCCACAAGTCCAAACTAATGGCAATTGTTTCTTGCCATCTATATGCTGGCTTTTGTCGGCATGTTATTTCGCTTACGGCCATACCAACCTGAACACGCCCGATCTCGTCCGATCTCGGAAGCTAAGCAGGTTCGGGCCTGGTTAGTACTTGGATGGGAGACAGCCTGGGAATACCAGGTGCAGTAAGCATTTTGCACAGCAAGGAGGTGCTACTGATCCCTCATAAAACACCCCAAGTCTTTCAACTAGCTTTTGCACATTTGAGTAGTACACTACCTACAAACACTCATTCAAACAGCTTGAAAGTAAGTAACATGCCTAGGTCCTAAAGCTAATGGGATTATGTGTGACTGATTTACAGTAATATTGGCTCATTTAACATAACTAAGCTTTTGAAATTGGCTATCTCAAACCGCCCTCTTTTCTTGATGCAAGTTGTTTTTGGAGGGTGGAGAAAAGGGGGCGGGGCTTGAGAGGTAGCCAATAGGTAATAGCCAATAGGTAATAGCCAATAGGTAATAGCCTAGCGGCGTATAGTGAAGACCATCAGCCAGACTCATATGTGCCAGAAGCACTATCCTCTCCCTGACTTGTACAACTCATACTTACCTGGCAAGGGAGATACCATGATCAAGAAGGTGGTTCACCCATGGCGAGGCTCAGCCATTGCACTCCGGCTGTGCTGACCTATGCGAATTTCTCAAATGTAGAAATCTCGATTGCATAATTTCTGGTAGTGGGGGACTGCGTTCGCGCTCTCCCCTGATATAATATTGTCAAAAGTAAATACAGAACTTGACTAACAATCTATCAACGTGATTTTTTTATAACTCATTGTATATCTTCCTGTACATTATCCATTTACTGTATATTTTTGGACTGTATGTTTTAGGATGTATATCTTTCACTGTGTATTCTTATTCTTTGGAATACCTAAATGTTTATTGTGAGCGATCTGTGGTGCTGAAAGTGAATTTCCCTCAGGATTAATAAAGTACTTCTATGTGTAGAATTATGTGTCATTGAAAAAGGAACTATTTTCAATTGTGTCTAATGAGAAACAAATGATTTCCAGATAGACTGTGTCCTCCACAAGTCCAAACTAATGGCAATTGTTTCTTGCCATCTATATGCTGGCTTTTGTCGGCATGTTATTTCGCTTACGGCCATACCAACCTGAACACGCCCGATCTCGTCCGATCTCGGAAGCTAAGCAGGTTCGGGCCTGGTTAGTACTTGGATGGGAGACCGCCTGGGAATACCAGGTGCAGTAAGCATTTTGCACAGCAAGGAGGTGCTACTGATCCCTCATAAAACACCCCAAGTCTTTCAACTAGCTTTTGCACATTTGAGTAGTACACTACCTACAAACACTCATTCAAACAGCTTGAAAGTAAGTAACATGCCTAGGTCCTAAAGCTAATGGGATTATGTGTGACTGATTTACAGTAATATTGGCTCATTTAACATAACTAAGCTTTTGAAATTGGCTATCTCAAACCGCCCTCTTTTCTTGATGCAAGTTGTTTTTGGAGGGTGGAGAAAAGGGGGCGGGGCTTGAGAGGTAGCCAATAGGTAATAGCCAATAGGTAATAGCCTAGCGGTGTATAGTGAAGACCATCAGCCAGACTCATATGTGCCAGAAGCACTATCCTCTCCCTGATTTGTACAACTCATACTTACCTGGCAAGGGAGATACCATGATCAAGAAGGTGGTTCACCCATGGCGAGTCTCAGCCATTGCACTCCGGCTGTGCTGACCTATGCGAATTTCTCAAATGTAGAAATCTCGATTGCATAATTTCTGGTAGTGGGGGACTGCGTTCGCGCTCTCCCCTGATATAATATTGTCAAAAGTAAATACAGAACTTGACTAACAATCTATCAACGTGATTTTTTTATAACTCATTGTATATCTTCCTGTACATTATCCATTTACTGTATATTTTTGGACTGTATGTTTTAGGATGTATATCTTTCACTGTGTATTCTTATTCTTTGGAATACCTAAATGTTTATTGTGAGCGATCTGTGGTGCTGAAAGTGAATTTCCCTCAGGATTAATAAAGTACTTCTATGTGTAGAATTATGTGTCATTGAAAAAGGAACTATTTTCAATTGTGTCCAATGAGAAACAAATGATTTCCAGATAGACTGTGTCCTCCACAAGTCCAAACTAATGGCAATTGTTTCTTGCCATCTATATGCTGGCTTTTGTCGGCATGTTATTTCGCTTACGGCCATACCAACCTGAACACGCCCGATCTCGTCCGATCTCGGAAGCTAAGCAGGTTCGGGCCTGGTTAGTACTTGGATGGGAGACCGCCTGGGAATACCAGGTGCAGTAAGCATTTTGCACAGCAAGGAGGTGCTACTGATCCCTCATAAAACACCCCAAGTCTTTCAACTAGCTTTTGCACATTTGAGTAGTACACTACCTACAAACACTCATTCAAACAGCTTGAAAGTAAGTAACATGCCTAGGTCCTAAAGCTAATGGGATTATGTGTGACTGATTTACAGTAATATTGGCTCATTTAACATAACTAAGCTTTTGAAATTGGCTATCTCAAACCGCCCTCTTTTCTTGATGCAAGTTGTTTTTGGAGGGTGGAGAAAAGGGGGCGGGGCTTGAGAGGTAGCCAATAGGTAATAGCCAATAGGTAATAGCCTAGCGGTGTATAGTGAAGACCATCAGCCAGACTCATATGTGCCAGAAGCACTATCCTCTCCCTGACTTGTACAACTCATACTTACCTGGCAAGGGAGATACCATGATCAAGAAGGTGGTTCACCCATGGCGAGGCTCAGCCATTGCACTCCGGCTGTGCTGACCTATGCGAATTTCTCAAATGTAGAAATCTCGATTGCATAATTTCTGGTAGTGGGGGACTGCGTTCGCGCTCTCCCCTGATATAATATTGTCAAAAGTAAATACAGAACTTGACTAACAATCTATCAACGTGATTTTTTTATAACTCATTGTATATCTTCCTGTACATTATCCATTTACTGTATATTTTTGGACTGTATGTTTTAGGATGTATATCTTTCACTGTGTATTCTTATTCTTTGGAATACCTAAATGTTTATTGTGAGCGATCTGTGGTGCTGAAAGTGAATTTCCCTCAGGATTAATAAAGTACTTCTATGTGTAGAATTATGTGTCATTGAAAAAGGAACTATTTTCAATTGTGTCCAATGAGAAACAAATGATTTCCAGATAGACTGTGTCCTCCACAAGTCCAAACTAATGGCAATTGTTTCTTGCCATCTATATGCTGGCTTTTGTCGGCATGTTATTTCGCTTACGGCCATACCAACCTGAACACGCCCGATCTCGTCCGATCTCGGAAGCTAAGCAGGTTCGGGCCTGGTTAGTACTTGGATGGGAGACCGCCTGGGAATACCAGGTGCAGTAAGCATTTTGCACAGCAAGGAGGTGCTACTGATCCCTCATAAAACACCCCAAGTCTTTCAACTAGCTTTTGCACATTTGAGTAGTACACTACCTACAAACACTCATTCAAACAGCTTGAAAGTAAGTAACATGCCTAGGTCCTAAAGCTAATGGGATTATGTGTGACTGATTTACAGTAATATTGGCTCATTTAACATAACTAAGCTTTTGAAATTGGCTATCTCAAACCGCCCTCTTTTCTTGATGCAAGTTGTTTTTGGAGGGTGGAGAAAAGGGGGCGGGGCTTGAGAGGTAGCCAATAGGTAATAGCCAATAGGTAATAGCCTAGCGGTGTATAGTGAAGACCATCAGCCAGACTCATATGTGCCAGAAGCACTATCCTCTCCCTGACTTGTACAACTCATACTTACCTGGCAAGGGAGATACCATGATCAAGAAGGTGGTTCACCCATGGCGAGGCTCAGCCATTGCACTCCGGCTGTGCTGACCTATGCGAATTTCTCAAATGTAGAAATCTCGATTGCATAATTTCTGGTAGTGGGGGACTGCGTTCGCGCTCTCCCCTGATATAATATTGTCAAAAGTAAATACAGAACTTGACTAACAATCTATCAACGTGATTTTTTTATAACTCATTGTATATCTTCCTGTACATTATCCATTTACTGTATATTTTTGGACTGTATGTTTTAGGATGTATATCTTTCACTGTGTATTCTTATTCTTTGGAATACCTAAATGTTTATTGTGAGCGATCTGTGGTGCTGAAAGTGAATTTCCCTCAGGATTAATAAAGTACTTCTATGTGTAGAATTATGTGTCATTGAAAAAGGAACTATTTTCAATTGTGTCCAATGAGAAACAAATGATTTCCAGATAGACTGTGTCCTCCACAAGTCCAAACTAATGGCAATTGTTTCTTGCCATCTATATGCTGGCTTTTGTCGGCATGTTATTTCGCTTACGGCCATACCAACCTGAACACGCCCGATCTCGTCCGATCTCGGAAGCTAAGCAGGTTCGGGCCTGGTTAGTACTTGGATGGGAGACCGCCTGGGAATACCAGGTGCAGTAAGCATTTTGCACAGCAAGGAGGTGCTACTGATCCCTCATAAAACACCCCAAGTCTTTCAACTAGCTTTTGCACATTTGAGTAGTACACTACCTACAAACACTCATTCAAACAGCTTGAAAGTAAGTAACATGCCTAGGTCCTAAAGCTAATGGGATTATGTGTGACTGATTTACAGTAATATTGGCTCATTTAACATAACTAAGCTTTTGAAATTGGCTATCTCAAACCGCCCTCTTTTCTTGATGCAAGTTGTTTTTGGAGGGTGGAGAAAAGGGGGCGGGGCTTGAGAGGTAGCCAATAGGTAATAGCCAATAGGTAATAGCCTAGCGGTGTATAGTGAAGACCATCAGCCAGACTCATATGTGCCAGAAGCACTATCCTCTCCCTGACTTGTACAACTCATACTTACCTGGCAAGGGAGATACCATGATCAAGAAGGTGGTTCACCCATGGCGAGGCTCAGCCATTGCACTCCGGCTGTGCTGACCTATGCGAATTTCTCAAATGTAGAAATCTCGATTGCATAATTTCTGGTAGTGGGGGACTGCGTTCGCGCTCTCCCCTGATATAATATTGTCAAAAGTAAATACAGAACTTGACTAACAATCTATCAACGTGATTTTTTTATAACTCATTGTATATCTTCCTGTACATTATCCATTTACTGTATATTTTTGGACTGTATGTTTTAGGATGTATATCTTTCACTGTGTATTCTTATTCTTTGGAATACCTAAATGTTTATTGTGAGCGATCTGTGGTGCTGAAAGTGAATTTCCCTCAGGATTAATAAAGTACTTCTATGTGTAGAATTATGTGTCATTGAAAAAGGAACTATTTTCAATTGTGTCCAATGAGAAACAAATGATTTCCAGATAGACTGTGTCCTCCACAAGTCCAAACTAATGGCAATTGTTTCTTGCCATCTATATGCTGGCTTTTGTCGGCATGTTATTTAGCTTACGGCCATACCAACCTGAACACGCCCGATCTCGTCCGATCTCGGAAGCTAAGCAGGTTCGGGCCTGGTTAGTACTTGGATGGGAGACCGCCTGGGAATACCAGGTGCAGTAAGCATTTTGCACAGCAAGGAGGTGCTACTGATCCCTCATAAAACACCCCAAGTCTTTCAACTAGCTTTTGCACATTTGAGTAGTACACTACCTACAAACACTCATTCAAACAGCTTGAAAGTAAGTAACATGCCTAGGTCCTAAAGCTAATGGGATTATGTGTGACTGATTTACAGTAATATTGGCTCATTTAACATAACTAAGCTTTTGAAATTGGCTATCTCAAACCGCCCTCTTTTCTTGATGCAAGTTGTTTTTGGAGGGTGGAGAAAAGGGGGCGGGGCTTGAGAGGTAGCCAATAGGTAATAGGTAATAGCCTAGCGGTGTATAGTGAAGACCATCAGCCAGACTCATATGTGCCAGAAGCACTATCCTCTCCCTGACTTGTACAACTCATACTTACCTGGCAAGGGAGATACCATGATCAAGAAGGTGGTTCACCCATGGCGAGGCTCAGCCATTGCACTCCGGCTGTGCTGACCTATGCGAATTTCTCAAATGTAGAAATCTCGATTGCATAATTTCTGGTAGTGGGGGACTGCGTTCGCGCTCTCCCCTGATATAATATTGTCAAAAGTAAATACAGAACTTGACTAACAATCTATCAACGTGATTTTTTTATAACTCATTGTATATCTTCCTGTACATTATCCATTTACTGTATATTTTTGGACTGTATGTTTTAGGATGTATATCTTTCACTGTGTATTCTTATTCTTTGGAATACCTAAATGTTTATTGTGAGCGATCTGTGGTGCTGAAAGTGAATTTCCCTCAGGATTAATAAAGTACTTCTATGTGTAGAATTATGTGTCATTGAAAAAGGAACTATTTTCAATTGTGTCCAATGAGAAACAAATGATTTCCAGATAGACTGTGTCCTCCACAAGTCCAAACTAATGGCAATTGTTTCTTGCCATCTATATGCTGGCTTTTGTCGGCATGTTATTTTGCTTACGGCCATACCAACCTGAACACGCCCGATCTCGTCCGATCTCGGAAGCTAAGCAGGTTCGGGCCTGGTTAGTACTTGGATGGGAGACCGCCTGGGAATACCAGGTGCAGTAAGCATTTTGCACAGCAAGGAGGTGCTACTGATCCCTCATAAAACACCCCAAGTCTTTCAACTAGCTTTTGCACATTTGAGTAGTACACTACCTACAAACACTCATTCAAACAGCTTGAAAGTAAGTAACATGCCTAGGTCCTAAAGCTAATGGGATTATGTGTGACTGATTTACAGTAATATTGGCTCATTTAACATAACTAAGCTTTTGAAATTGGCTATCTCAAACCGCCCTCTTTTCTTGATGCAAGTTGTTTTTGGAGGGTGGAGAAAAGGGGGCGGGGCTTGAGAGGTAGCCAATAGGTAATAGCCAATAGGTAATAGCCTAGCGGTGTATAGTGAAGACCATCAGCCAGACTCATATGTGCCAGAAGCACTATCCTCTCCCTGACTTGTACAACTCATACTTACCTGGCAAGGGAGATACCATGATCAAGAAGGTGGTTCACCCATGGCGAGGCTCAGCCATTGCACTCCGGCTGTGCTGACCTATGCGAATTTCTCAAATGTAGAAATCTCGATTGCATAATTTCTGGTAGTGGGGGACTGCGTTCGCGCTCTCCCCTGATATAATATTGTCAAAAGTAAATACAGAACTTGACTAACAATCTATCAACGTGATTTTTTTATAACTCATTGTATATCTTCCTGTACATTATCCATTTACTGTATATTTTTGGACTGTATGTTTTAGGATGTATATCTTTCACTGTGTATTCTTATTCTTTGGAATACCTAAATGTTTATTGTGAGCGATCTGTGGTGCTGAAAGTGAATTTCCCTCAGGATTAATAAAGTACTTCTATGTGTAGAATTATGTGTCATTGAAAAAGGAACTATTTTCAATTGTGTCCAATGAGAAACAAATGATTTCCAGATAGACTGTGTCCTCCACAAGTCCAAACTAATGGCAATTGTTTCTTGCCATCTATATGCTGGCTTTTGTCGGCATGTTATTTCGCTTACGGCCATACCAACCTGAACACGCCCGATCTCGTCCGATCTCGGAAGCTAAGCAGGTTCGGGCCTGGTTAGTACTTGGATGGGAGACCGCCTGGGAATACCAGGTGCAGTAAGCATTTTGCACAGCAAGGAGGTGCTACTGATCCCTCATAAAACACCCCAAGTCTTTCAACTAGCTTTTGCACATTTGAGTAGTACACTACCTACAAACACTCATTCAAACAGCTTGAAAGTAAGTAACATGCCTAGGTCCTAAAGCTAATGGGATTATGTGTGACTGATTTACAGTAATATTGGCTCATTTAACATAACTAAGCTTTTGAAATTGGCTATCTCAAACCGCCCTCTTTTCTTGATGCAAGTTGTTTTTGGAGGGTGGAGAAAAGGGGGCGGGGCTTGAGAGGTAGCCAATAGGTAATAGCCAATAGGTAATAGCCTAGCGGTGTATAGTGAAGACCATCAGCCAGACTCATATGTGCCAGAAGCACTATCCTCTCCCTGACTTGTACAACTCATACTTACCTGGCAAGGGAGATACCATGATCAAGAAGGTGGTTCACCCATGGCGAGGCTCAGCCATTGCACTCCGGCTGTGCTGACCTATGCGAATTTCTCAAATGTAGAAATCTCGATTGCATAATTTCTGGTAGTGGGGGACTGCGTTCGCGCTCTCCCCTGATATAATATTGTCAAAAGTAAATACAGAACTTGACTAACAATCTATCAACGTGATTTTTTTATAACTCATTGTATATCTTCCTGTACATTATCCATTTACTGTATATTTTTGGACTGTATGTTTTAGGATGTATATCTTTCACTGTGTATTCTTATTCTTTGGAATACCTAAATGTTTATTGTGAGCGATCTGTGGTGCTGAAAGTGAATTTCCCTCAGGATTAATAAAGTACTTCTATGTGTAGAATTATGTGTCATTGAAAAAGGAACTATTTTCAATTGTGTCCAATGAGAAACAAATGATTTCCAGATAGACTGTGTCCTCCACAAGTCCAAACTAATGGCAATTGTTTCTTGCCATCTATATGCTGGCTTTTGTCGGCATGTTATTTCGCTTACGGCCATACCAACCTGAACACGCCCGATCTCGTCCGATCTCGGAAGCTAAGCAGGTTCGGGCCTGGTTAGTACTTGGATGGGAGACCGCCTGGGAATACCAGGTGCAGTCAGCATTTTGCACAGCAAGGAGGTGCTACTGATCCCTCATAAAACACCCCAAGTCTTTCAACTAGCTTTTGCACATTTGAGTAGTACACTACCTACAAACACTCATTCAAACAGCTTGAAAGTAAGTAACATGCCTAGGTCCTAAAGCTAATGGGATTATGTGTGACTGATTTACAGTAATATTGGCTCATTTAACATAACTAAGCTTTTGAAATTGGCTATCTCAAACCGCCCTCTTTTCTTGATGCAAGTTGTTTTTGGAGGGTGGAGAAAAGGGGGCGGGGCTTGAGAGGTAGCCAATAGGTAATAGCCAATAGGTAATAGCCTAGCGGTGTATAGTGAAGACCATCAGCCAGACTCATATGTGCCAGAAGCACTATCCTCTCCCTGACTTGTACAACTCATACTTACCTGGCAAGGGAGATACCATGATCAAGAAGGTGGTTCACCCATGGCGAGGCTCAGCCATTGCACTCCGGCTGTGCTGACCTATGCGAATTTCTCAAATGTAGAAATCTCGATTGCATAATTTCTGGTAGTGGGGGACTGCGTTCGCGCTCTCCCCTGATATAATATTGTCAAAAGTAAATACAGAACTTGACTAACAATCTATCAACGTGATTTTTTTATAACTCATTGTATATCTTCCTGTACATTATCCATTTACTGTATATTTTTGGACTGTATGTTTTAGGATGTATATCTTTCACTGTGTATTCTTATTCTTTGGAATACCTAAATGTTTATTGTGAGCGATCTGTGGTGCTGAAAGTGAATTTCCCTCAGGATTAATAAAGTACTTCTATGTGTAGAATTATGTGTCATTGAAAAAGGAACTATTTTCAATTGTGTCCAATGAGAAACAAATGATTTCCAGATAGACTGTGTCCTCCACAAGTCCAAACTAATGGCAATTGTTTCTTGCCATCTATATGCTGGCTTTTGTCGGCATGTTATTTCGCTTACGGCCATACCAACCTGAACACGCCCGATCTCGTCCGATCTCGGAAGCTAAGCAGGTTCGGGCCTGGTTAGTACTTGGATGGGAGACCGCCTGGGAATACCAGGTGCAGTAAGCATTTTGCACAGCAAGGAGGTGCTACTGATCCCTCATAAAACACCCCAAGTCTTTCAACTAGCTTTTGCACATTTGAGTAGTACACTACCTACAAACACTCATTCAAACAGCTTGAAAGTAAGTAACATGCCTAGGTCCTAAAGCTAATGGGATTATGTGTGACTGATTTACAGTAATATTGGCTCATTTAACATAACTAAGCTTTTGAAATTGGCTATCTCAAACCGCCCTCTTTTCTTGATGCAAGTTGTTTTTGGAGGGTGGAGAAAAGGGGGCGTGGCTTGAGAGGTAGCCAATAGGTAATAGCCAATAGGTAATAGCCTAGCGGTGTATAGTGAAGACCATCAGCCAGACTCATATGTGCCAGAAGCACTATCCTCTCCCTGACTTGTACAACTCATACTTACCTGGCAAGGGAGATACCATGATCAAGAAGGTGGTTCACCCATGGCGAGGCTCAGCCATTGCACTCCGGCTGTGCTGACCTATGCGAATTTCTCAAATGTAGAAATCTCGATTGCATAATTTCTGGTAGTGGGGGACTGCGTTCGCGCTCTCCCCTGATATAATATTGTCAAAAGTAAATACAGAACTTGACTAACAATCTATCAACGTGATTTTTTTATAACTCATTGTATATCTTCCTGTACATTATCCATTTACTGTATATTTTTGGACTGTATGTTTTAGGATGTATATCTTTCACCGTGTATTCTTATTCTTTGGAATACCTAAATGTTTATTGTGAGCGATCTGTGGTGCTGAAAGTGAATTTCCCTCAGGATTAATAAAGTACTTCTATGTGTAGAATTATGTGTCATTGAAAAAGGAACTATTTTCAATTGTGTCCAATGAGAAACAAATGATTTCCAGATAGACTGTGTCCTCCACAAGTCCAAACTAATGGCAATTGTTTCTTGCCATCTATATGCTGGCTTTTGTCGGCATGTTATTTCGCTTACGGCCATACCAACCTGAACACGCCCGATCTCGTCCGATCTCGGAAGCTAAGCAGGTTCGGGCCTGGTTAGTACTTGGATGGGAGACCGCCTGGGAATACCAGGTGCAGTAAGCATTTTGCACAGCAAGGAGGTGCTACTGATCCCTCATAAAACACCCCAAGTCTTTCAACTAGCTTTTGCACATTTGAGTAGTACACTACCTACAAACACTCATTCAAACAGCTTGAAAGTAAGTAACATGCCTAGGTCCTAAAGCTAATGGGATTATGTGTGACTGATTTACAGTAATATTGGCTCATTTAACATAACTAAGCTTTTGAAATTGGCTATCTCAAACCGCCCTCTTTTCTTGATGCAAGTTGTTTTTGGAGGGTGGAGAAAAGGGGGCGGGGCTTGAGAGGTAGCCAATAGGTAATAGCCAATAGGTAATAGCCTAGCGGTGTATAGTGAAGACCATCAGCCAGACTCATATGTGCCAGAAGCACTATCCTCTCCCTGACTTGTACAACTCATACTTACCTGGCAAGGGAGATACCATGATCAAGAAGGTGGTTCACCCATGGCGAGGCTCAGCCATTGCACTCCGGCTGTGCTGACCTATGCGAATTTCTCAAATGTAGAAATCTCGATTGCATAATTTCTGGTAGTGGGGGACTGCGTTCGCGCTCTCCCCTGATATAATATTGTCAAAAGTAAATACAGAACTTGACTAACAATCTATCAACGTGTTTTTTTTATAACTCATTGTATATCTTCCTGTACATTATCCATTTACTGTATATTTTTGGACTGTATGTTTTAGGATGTATATCTTTCACTGTGTATTCTTATTCTTTGGAATACCTAAATGTTTATTGTGAGCGATCTGTGGTGCTGAAAGTGAATTTCCCTCAGGATTAATAAAGTACTTCTATGTGTAGAATTATGTGTCATTGAAAAAGGAACTATTTTCAATTGTGTCCAATGAGAAACAAATGATTTCCAGATAGACTGTGTCCTCCACAAGTCCAAACTAATGGCAATTGTTTCTTGCCATCTATATGCTGGCTTTTGTCGGCATGTTATTTCGCTTACGGCCATACCAACCTGAACACGCCCGATCTCGTCCGATCTCGGAAGCTAAGCAGGTTCGGGCCTGGTTAGTACTTGGATGGGAGACCGCCTGGGAATACCAGGTGCAGTAAGCATTTTGCACAGCAAGGAGGTGCTACTGATCCCTCATAAAACACCCCAAGTCTTTCAACTAGCTTTTGCACATTTGAGTAGTACACTACCTACAAACACTCATTCAAACAGCTTGAAAGTAAGTAACATGCCTAGGTCCTAAAGCTAATGGGATTATGTGTGACTGATTTACAGTAATATTGGCTCATTTAACATAACTAAGCTTTTGAAATTGGCTATCTCAAACCGCCCTCTTTTCTTGATGCAAGTTGTTTTTGGAGGGTGGAGAAAAGGGGGCGGGGCTTGAGAGGTAGCCAATAGGTAATAGCCAATAGGTAATAGCCTAGCGGTGTATAGTGAAGACCATCAGCCAGACTCATATGTGCCAGAAGCGCTATCCTCTCCCTGACTTGTACAACTCATACTTACCTGGCAAGGGAGATACCATGATCAAGAAGGTGGTTCACCCATGGCGAGGCTCAGCCATTGCACTCCGGCTGTGCTGACCTATGCGAATTTCTCAAATGTAGAAATCTCGATTGCATAATTTCTGGTAGTGGGGGACTGCGTTCGCGCTCTCCCCTGATATAATATTGTCAAAAGTAAATACAGAACTTGACTAACAATCTATCAACGTGTTTTTTTTATAACTCATTGTATATCTTCCTGTACATTATCCATTTACTGTATATTTTTGGACTGTATGTTTTAGGATGTATATCTTTCACTGTGTATTCTTATTCTTTGGAATACCTAAATGTTTATTGTGAGCGATCTGTGGTGCTGAAAGTGAATTTCCCTCAGGATTAATAAAGTACTTCTATGTGTAGAATTATGTGTCATTGAAAAAGGAACTATTTTCAATTGTGTCCAATGAGAAACAAATGATTTCCAGATAGACTGTGTCCTCCACAAGTCCAAACTAATGGCAATTGTTTCTTGCCATCTATATGCTGGCTTTTGTCGGCATGTTATTTCGCTTACGGCCATACCAACCTGAACACGCCCGATCTCGTCCGATCTCGGAAGCTAAGCAGGTTCGGGCCTGGTTAGTACTTGGATGGGAGACCGCCTGGGAATACCAGGTGCAGTAAGCATTTTGCACAGCAAGGAGGTGCTACTGATCCCTCATAAAACACCCCAAGTCTTTCAACTAGCTTTTGCACATTTGAGTAGTACACTACCTACAAACACTCATTCAAACAGCTTGAAAGTAAGTAACATGCCTAGGTCCTAAAGCTAATGGGATTATGTGTGACTGATTTACAGTAATATTGGCTCATTTAACATAACTAAGCTTTTGAAATTGGCTATCTCAAACCGCCCTCTTTTCTTGATGCAAGTTGTTTTTGGAGGGTGGAGAAAAGGGGGCGGGGCTTGAGAGGTAGCCAATAGGTAATAGCCAATAGGTAATAGCCTAGCGGTGTATAGTGAAGACCATCAGCCAGACTCATATGTGCCAGAAGCACTATCCTCTCCCTGACTTGTACAACTCATACTTACCTGGCAAGGGAGATACCATGATCAAGAAGGTGGTTCACCCATGGCGAGGCTCAGCCATTGCACTCCGGCTGTGCTGACCTATGCGAATTTCTCAAATGTAGAAATCTCGATTGCATAATTTCTGGTAGTGGGGGACTGCGTTCGCGCTCTCCCCTGATATAATATTGTCAAAAGTAAATACAGAACTTGACTAACAATCTATCAACGTGATTTTTTTATAACTCATTGTATATCTTCCTGTACATTATCCATTTACTGTATATTTTTGGACTGTATGTTTTAGGATGTATATCTTTCACTGTGTATTCTTATTCTTTGGAATACCTAAATGTTTATTGTGAGCGATCTGTGGTGCTGAAAGTGAATTTCCCTCAGGATTAATAAAGTACTTCTATGTGTAGAATTATGTGTCATTGAAAAAGGAACTATTTTCAATTGTGTCCAATGAGAAACAAATGATTTCCAGATAGACTGTGTCCTCCACAAGTCCAAACTAATGGCAATTGTTTCTTGCCATCTATATGCTGGCTTTTGTCGGCATGTTATTTCGCTTACGGCCATACCAACCTGAACACGCCCGATCTCGTCCGATCTCGGAAGCTAAGCAGGTTCGGGCCTGGTTAGTACTTGGATGGGAGACCGCCTGGGAATACCAGGTGCAGTAAGCATTTTGCACAGCAAGGAGGTGCTACTGATCCCTCATAAAACACCCCAAGTCTTTCAACTAGCTTTTGCACATTTGAGTAGTACACTACCTACAAACACTCATTCAAACAGCTTGAAAGTAAGTAACATGCCTAGGTCCTAAAGCTAATGGGATTATGTGTGACTGATTTACAGTAATATTGGCTCATTTAACATAACTAAGCTTTTGAAATTGGCTATCTCAAACCGCCCTCTTTTCTTGATGCAAGTTGTTTTTGGAGGGTGGAGAAAAGGGGGCGGGGCTTGAGAGGTAGCCAATAGGTAATAGCCAATAGGTAATAGCCTAGCGGTGTATAGTGAAGACCATCAGCCAGACTCATATGTGCCAGAAGCACTATCCTCTCCCTGACTTGTACAACTCATACTTACCTGGCAAGGGAGATACCATGATCAAGAAGGTGGTTCACCCATGGCGAGGCTCAGCCATTGCACTCCGGCTGTGCTGACCTATGCGAATTTCTCAAATGTAGAAATCTCGATTGCATAATTTCTGGTAGTGGGGGACTGCGTTCGCGCTCTCCCCTGATATAATATTGTCAAAAGTAAATACAGAACTTGACTAACAATCTATCAACGTGATTTTTTTATAACTCATTGTATATCTTCCTGTACATTATCCATTTACTGTATATTTTTGGACTGTATGTTTTAGGATGTATATCTTTCACTGTGTATTCTTATTCTTTGGAATACCTAAATGTTTATTGTGAGCGATCTGTGGTGCTGAAAGTGAATTTCCCTCAGGATTAATAAAGTACTTCTATGTGTAGAATTATGTGTCATTGAAAAAGGAACTATTTTCAATTGTGTCCAATGAGAAACAAATGATTTCCAGATAGACTGTGTCCTCCACAAGTCCAAACTAATGGCAATTGTTTCTTGCCATCTATATGCTGGCTTTTGTCGGCATGTTATTTCGCTTACGGCCATACCAACCTGAACACGCCCGATCTCGTCCGATCTCGGAAGCTAAGCAGGTTCGGGCCTGGTTAGTACTTGGATGGGAGACCGCCTGGGAATACCAGGTGCAGTAAGCATTTTGCACAGCAAGGAGGTGCTACTGATCCCTCATAAAACACCCCAAGTCTTTCAACTAGCTTTTGCACATTTGAGTAGTACACTACCTACAAACACTCATTCAAACAGCTTGAAAGTAAGTAACATGCCTAGGTCCTAAAGCTAATGGGATTATGTGTGACTGATTTACAGTAATATTGGCTCATTTAACATAACTAAGCTTTTGAAATTGGCTATCTCAAACCGCCCTCTTTTCTTGATGCAAGTTGTTTTTGGAGGTTGGAGAAAAGGGGGCGGGGCTTGAGAGGTAGCCAATAGGTAATAGCCAATAGGTAATAGCCTAGCGGTGTATAGTGAAGACCATCAGCCAGACTCATATGTGCCAGAAGCACTATCCTCTCCCTGACATGTACAACTCATACTTACCTGGCAAGGGAGATACCATGATCAAGAAGCTGGTTCACCCATGGCGAGGCTCAGCCATTGCACTCCGGCTGTGCTGACCTATGCGAATTTCTCAAATGTAGAAATCTCGATTGCATAATTTCTGGTAGTGGGGGACTGCGTTCGCGCTCTCCCCTGATATAATATTGTCAAAAGTAAATACAGAACTTGACTAACAATCTATCAACGTGATTTTTTTATAACTCATTGTATATCTTCCTGTACATTATCCATTTACTGTATATTTTTGGACTGTATGTTTTAGGATGTATATCTTTCACCGTGTATTCTTATTCTTTGGAATACCTAAATGTTTATTGTGAGCGATCTGTGGTGCTGAAACTGAATTTCCCTCAGGATTAATAAAGTACAGCTATGTGTAGAATTATGTGTCATTGAAAAAGGAACTATTTTCAATTGTGTCCAATGAGAAACAAATGATTTCCAGATAGACTGTGTCCTCCACAAGTCCAAACTAATGGCAATTGTTTCTTGCCATCTATATGCTGGCTTTTGTCGGCATGTTATTTCGCTTACGGCCATACCAACCTGAACACGCCCGATCTCGTCCGATCTCGGAAGCTAAGCAGGTTCGGGCCTGGTTAGTACTTGGATGGGAGACCGCCTGGGAATACCAGGTGCAGTAAGCATTTTGCACAGCAAGGAGGTGCTACTGATCCCTCATAAAACACCCCAAGTCTTTCAACTAGCTTTTGCACATTTGAGTAGTACACTACCTACAAACACTCATTCAAACAGCTTGAAAGTAAGTAACATGCCTAGGTCCTAAAGCTAATGGGATTATGTGTGACTGATTTACAGTAATATTGGCTCATTTAACATAACTAAGCTTTTGAAATTGGCTATCTCAAACCGCCCTCTTTTCTTGATGCAAGTTGTTTTTGGAGGGTGGAGAAAAGGGGGCGGGGCTTGAGAGGTAGCCAATAGGTAATAGCCAATAGGTAATAGCCTAGCGGTGTATAGTGAAGACCATCAGCCAGACTCATATGTGCCAGAAGCACTATCCTCTCCCTGACTTGTACAACTCATACTTACCTGGCAAGGGAGATACCATGATCAAGAAGGTGGTTCACCCATGGCGAGGCTCAGCCATTGCACTCCGGCTGTGCTGACCTATGCGAATTTCTCAAATGTAGAAATCTCGATTGCATAATTTCTGGTAGTGGGGGACTGCGTTCGCGCTCTCCCCTGATATAATATTGTCAAAAGTAAATACAGAACTTGACTAACAATCTATCAACGTGATTTTTTTATAACTCATTGTATATCTTCCTGTACATTATCCATTTACTGTATATTTTTGGACTGTATGTTTTAGGATGTATATCTTTCACCGTGTATTCTTATTCTTTGGAATACCTAAATGTTTATTGTGAGCGATCTGTGGTGCTGAAAGTGAATTTCCCTCAGGATTAATAAAGTACTTCTATGTGTAGAATTATGTGTCATTGAAAAAGGAACTATTTTCAATTGTGTCCAATGAGAAACAAATGATTTCCAGATAGACTGTGTCCTCCACAAGTCCAAACTAATGGCAATTGTTTCTTGCCATCTATATGCTGGCTTTTGTCGGCATGTTATTTCGCTTACGGCCATACCAACCTGAACACGCCCGATCTCGTCCGATCTCGGAAGCTAAGCAGGTTCGGGCCTGGTTAGTACTTGGATGGGAGACCGCCTGGGAATACCAGGTGCAGTAAGCATTTTGCACAGCAAGGAGGTGCTACTGATCCCTCATAAAACACCCCAAGTCTTTCAACTAGCTTTTGCACATTTGAGTAGTACACTACCTACAAACACTCATTCAAACAGCTTGAAAGTAAGTAACATGCCTAGGTCCTAAAGCTAATGGGATTATGTGTGACTGATTTACAGTAATATTGGCTCATTTAACATAACTAAGCTTTTGAAATTGGCTATCTCAAACCGCCCTCTTTTCTTGATGCAAGTTGTTTTTGGAGGGTGGAGAAAAGGGGGCGGGGCTTGAGAGGTAGCCAATAGGTAATAGCCAATAGGTAATAGCCTAGCGGTGTATAGTGAAGACCATCAGCCAGACTCATATGTGCCAGAAGCACTATCCTCTCCCTGACTTGTACAACTCATACTTACCTGGCAAGGGAGATACCATGATCAAGAAGGTGGTTCACCCATGGCGAGGCTCAGCCATTGCACTCCGGCTGTGCTGACCTATGCGAATTTCTCAAATGTAGAAATCTCGATTGCATAATTTCTGGTAGTGGGGGACTGCGTTCGCGCTCTCCCCTGATATAATATTGTCAAAAGTAAATACAGAACTTGACTAACAATCTATCAACGTGATTTTTTTATAACTCATTGTATATCTTCCTGTACATTATCCATTTACTGTATATTTTTGGACTGTATGTTTTAGGATGTATATCTTTCACCGTGTATTCTTATTCTTTGGAATACCTAAATGTTTATTGTGAGCGATCTGTGGTGCTGAAAGTGAATTTCCCTCAGGATTAATAAAGTACTTCTATGTGTAGAATTATGTGTCATTGAAAAAGGAACTATTTTCAATTGTGTCCAATGAGAAACAAATGATTTCCAGATAGACTGTGTCCTCCACAAGTCCAAACTAATGGCAATTGTTTCTTGCCATCTATATGCTGGCTTTTGTCGGCATGTTATTTCGCTTACGGCCATACCAACCTGAACACGCCCGATCTCGTCCGATCTCGGAAGCTAAGCAGGTTCGGGCCTGGTTAGTACTTGGATGGGAGACCGCCTGGGAATACCAGGTGCAGTAAGCATTTTGCACAGCAAGGAGGTGCTACTGATCCCTCATAAAACACCCCAAGTCTTTCAACTAGCTTTTGCACATTTGAGTAGTACACTACCTACAAACACTCATTCAAACAGCTTGAAAGTAAGTAACATGCCTAGGTCCTAAAGCTAATGGGATTATGTGTGACTGATTTACAGTAATATTGGCTCATTTAACATAACTAAGCTTTTGAAATTGGCTATCTCAAACCGCCCTCTTTTCTTGATGCAAGTTGTTTTTGGAGGGTGGAGAAAAGGGGGCGGGGCTTGAGAGGTAGCCAATAGGTAATAGCCAATAGGTAATAGCCTAGCGGTGTATAGTGAAGACCATCAGCCAGACTCATATGTGCCAGAAGCACTATCCTCTCCCTGACTTGTACAACTCATACTTACCTGGCAAGGGAGATACCATGATCAAGAAGGTGGTTCACCCATGGCGAGGCTCAGCCATTGCACTCCGGCTGTGCTGACCTATGCGAATTTCTCAAATGTAGAAATCTCGATTGCATAATTTCTGGTAGTGGGGGACTGCGTTCGCGCTCTCCCCTGATATAATATTGTCAAAAGTAAATACAGAACTTGACTAACAATCTATCAACGTGATTTTTTTATAACTCATTGTATATCTTCCTGTACATTATCCATTTACTGTATATTTTTGGACTGTATGTTTTAGGATGTATATCTTTCACCGTGTATTCTTATTCTTTGGAATACCTAAATGTTTATTGTGAGCGATCTGTGGTGCTGAAAGTGAATTTCCCTCAGGATTAATAAAGTACTTCTATGTGTAGAATTATGTGTCATTGAAAAAGGAACTATTTTCAATTGTGTCCAATGAGAAACAAATGATTTCCAGATAGACTGTGTCCTC
Organism: Notolepis coatsorum; assembly: GCF_963971535.1. NCBI lineage: Eukaryota > Metazoa > Chordata > Actinopteri > Aulopiformes > Paralepididae > Notolepis > Notolepis coatsorum. The sequence goes on from NC_140168.1 coordinate 173,218,063, forward strand.
CACAAGTCCAAACTAATGGCAATTGTTTCTTGCCATCTATATGCTGGCTTTTGTCGGCATGTTATTTCGCTTACGGCCATACCAACCTGAACACGCCCGATCTCGTCCGATCTCGGAAGCTAAGCAGGTTCGGGCCTGGTTAGTACTTGGATGGGAGACCGCCTGGGAATACCAGGTGCAGTAAGCATTTTGCACAGCAAGGAGGTGCTACTGATCCCTCATAAAACACCCCAAGTCTTTCAACTAGCTTTTGCACATTTGAGTAGTACACTACCTACAAACACTCATTCAAACAGCTTGAAAGTAAGTAACATGCCTAGGTCCTAAAGCTAATGGGATTATGTGTGACTGATTTACAGTAATATTGGCTCATTTAACATAACTAAGCTTTTGAAATTGGCTATCTCAAACCGCCCTCTTTTCTTGATGCAAGTTGTTTTTGGAGGGTGGAGAAAAGGGGGCGGGGCTTGAGAGGTAGCCAATAGGTAATAGCCAATAGGTAATAGCCTAGCGGTGTATAGTGAAGACCATCAGCCAGACTCATATGTGCCAGAAGCACTATCCTCTCCCTGACTTGTACAACTCATACTTACCTGGCAAGGGAGATACCATGATCAAGAAGGTGGTTCACCCATGGCGAGGCTCAGCCATTGCACTCCGGCTGTGCTGACCTATGCGAATTTCTCAAATGTAGAAATCTCGATTGCATAATTTCTGGTAGTGGGGGACTGCGTTCGCGCTCTCCCCTGATATAATATTGTCAAAAGTAAATACAGAACTTGACTAACAATCTATCAACGTGATTTTTTTATAACTCATTGTATATCTTCCTGTACATTATCCATTTACTGTATATTTTTGGACTGTATGTTTTAGGATGTATATCTTTCACCGTGTATTCTTATTCTTTGGAATACCTAAATGTTTATTGTGAGCGATCTGTGGTGCTGAAAGTGAATTTCCCTCAGGATTAATAAAGTACTTCTATGTGTAGAATTATGTGTCATTGAAAAAGGAACTATTTTCAATTGTGTCCAATGAGAAACAAATGATTTCCAGATAGACTGTGTCCTCCACAAGTCCAAACTAATGGCAATTGTTTCTTGCCATCTATATGCTGGCTTTTGTCGGCATGTTATTTCGCTTACGGCCATACCAACCTGAACACGCCCGATCTCGTCCGATCTCGGAAGCTAAGCAGGTTCGGGCCTGGTTAGTACTTGGATGGGAGACCGCCTGGGAATACCAGGTGCAGTAAGCATTTTGCACAGCAAGGAGGTGCTACTGATCCCTCATAAAACACCCCAAGTCTTTCAACTAGCTTTTGCACATTTGAGTAGTACACTACCTACAAACACTCATTCAAACAGCTTGAAAGTAAGTAACATGCCTAGGTCCTAAAGCTAATGGGATTATGTGTGACTGATTTACAGTAATATTGGCTCATTTAACATAACTAAGCTTTTGAAATTGGCTATCTCAAACCGCCCTCTTTTCTTGATGCAAGTTGTTTTTGGAGGGTGGAGAAACGGGGGCGGGGCTTGAGAGGTAGCCAATAGGTAATAGCCAATAGGTAATAGCCTAGCGGTGTATAGTGAAGACCATCAGCCAGACTCATATGTGCCAGAAGCACTATCCTCTCCCTGACTTGTACAACTCATACTTACCTGGCAAGGGAGATACCATGATCAAGAAGGTGGTTCACCCATGGCGAGGCTCAGCCATTGCACTCCGGCTGTGCTGACCTATGCGAATTTCTCAAATGTAGAAATCTCGATTGCATAATTTCTGGTAGTGGGGGACTGCGTTCGCGCTCTCCCCTGATATAATATTGTCAAAAGTAAATACAGAACTTGACTAACAATCTATCAACGTGATTTTTTTATAACTCATTGTATATCTTCCTGTACATTATCCATTTACTGTATATTTTTGGACTGTATGTTTTAGGATGTATATCTTTCACCGTGTATTCTTATTCTTTGGAATACCTAAATGTTTATTGTGAGCGATCTGTGGTGCTGAAAGTGAATTTCCCTCAGGATTAATAAAGTACTTCTATGTGTAGAATTATGTGTCATTGAAAAAGGAACTATTTTCAATTGTGTCCAATGAGAAACAAATGATTTCCAGATAGACTGTGTCCTCCACAAGTCCAAACTAATGGCAATTGTTTCTTGCCATCTATATGCTGGCTTTTGTCGGCATGTTATTTCGCTTACGGCCATACCAACCTGAACACGCCCGATCTCGTCCGATCTCGGAAGCCAAGCAGGTTCGGGCCTGGTTAGTACTTGGATGGGAGACCGCCTGGGAATACCAGGTGCAGTAAGCATTTTGCACAGCAAGGAGGTGCTACTGATCCCTCATAAAACACCCCAAGTCTTTCAACTAGCTTTTGCACATTTGAGTAGTACACTACCTACAAACACTCATTCAAACAGCTTGAAAGTAAGTAACATGCCTAGGTCCTAAAGCTAATGGGATTATGTGTGACTGATTTACAGTAATATTGGCTCATTTAACATAACTAAGCTTTTGAAATTGGCTATCTCAAACCGCCCTCTTTTCTTGATGCAAGTTGTTTTTGGAGGGTGGAGAAAAGGGGGCGGGGCTTGAGAGGTAGCCAATAGGTAATAGCCAATAGGTAATAGCCTAGCGGTGTATAGTGAAGACCATCAGCCAGACTCATATGTGCCAGAAGCACTATCCTCTCCCTGACTTGTACAACTCATACTTACCTGGCAAGGGAGATACCATGATCAAGAAGGTGGTTCACCCATGGCGAGGCTCAGCCATTGCACTCCGGCTGTGCTGACCTATGCGAATTTCTCAAATGTAGAAATCTCGATTGCATAATTTCTGGTAGTGGGGGACTGCGTTCGCGCTCTCCCCTGATATAATATTGTCAAAAGTAAATACAGAACTTGACTAACAATCTATCAACGTGATTTTTTTATAACTCATTGTATATCTTCCTGTACATTATCCATTTACTGTATATTTTTGGACTGTATGTTTTAGGATGTATATCTTTCACCGTGTATTCTTATTCTTTGGAATACCTAAATGTTTATTGTGAGCGATCTGTGGTGCTGAAAGTGAATTTCCCTCAGGATTAATAAAGTACTTCTATGTGTAGAATTATGTGTCATTGAAAAAGGAACTATTTTCAATTGTGTCCAATGAGAAACAAATGATTTCCAGATAGACTGTGTCCTCCACAAGTCCAAACTAATGGCAATTGTTTCTTGCCATCTATATGCTGGCTTTTGTCGGCATGTTATTTCGCTTACGGCCATACCAACCTGAACACGCCCGATCTCGTCCGATCTCGGAAGCTAAGCAGGTTCGGGCCTGGTTAGTACTTGGATGGGAGACCGCCTGGGAATACCAGGTGCAGTAAGCATTTTGCACAGCAAGGAGGTGCTACTGATCCCTCATAAAACACCCCAAGTCTTTCAACTAGCTTTTGCACATTTGAGTAGTACACTACCTACAAACACTCATTCAAACAGCTTGAAAGTAAGTAACATGCCTAGGTCCTAAAGCTAATGGGATTATGTGTGACTGATTTACAGTAATATTGGCTCATTTAACATAACTAAGCTTTTGAAATTGGCTATCTCAAACCGCCCTCTTTTCTTGATGCAAGTTGTTTTTGGAGGGTGGAGAAAAGGGGGCGGGGCTTGAGAGGTAGCCAATAGGTAATAGCCAATAGGTAATAGCCTAGCGGTGTATAGTGAAGACCATCAGCCAGACTCATATGTGCCAGAAGCACTATCCTCTCCCTGACTTGTACAACTCATACTTACCTGGCAAGGGAGATACCATGATCAAGAAGGTGGTTCACCCATGGCGAGGCTCAGCCATTGCACTCCGGCTGTGCTGACCTATGCGAATTTCTCAAATGTAGAAATCTCGATTGCATAATTTCTGGTAGTGGGGGACTGCGTTCGCGCTCTCCCCTGATATAATATTGTCAAAAGTAAATACAGAACTTGACTAACAATCTATCAACGTGATTTTTTTATAACTCATTGTATATCTTCCTGTACATTATCCATTTACTGTATATTTTTGGACTGTATGTTTTAGGATGTATATCTTTCACTGTGTATTCTTATTCTTTGGAATACCTAAATGTTTATTGTGAGCGATCTGTGGTGCTGAAAGTGAATTTCCCTCAGGATTAATAAAGTACTTCTATGTGTAGAATTATGTGTCATTGAAAAAGGAACTATTTTCAATTGTGTCCAATGAGAAACAAATGATTTCCAGATAGACTGTGTCCTCCACAAGTCCAAACTAATGGCAATTGTTTCTTGCCATCTATATGCTGGCTTTTGTCGGCATGTTATTTCGCTTACGGCCATACCAACCTGAACACGCCCGATCTCGTCCGATCTCGGAAGCTAAGCAGGTTCGGGCCTGGTTAGTACTTGGATGGGAGACCGCCTGGGAATACCAGGTGCAGTAAGCATTTTGCACAGCAAGGAGGTGCTACTGATCCCTCATAAAACACCCCAAGTCTTTCAACTAGCTTTTGCACATTTGAGTAGTACACTACCTACAAACACTCATTCAAACAGCTTGAAAGTAAGTAACATGCCTAGGTCCTAAAGCTAATGGGATTATGTGTGACTGATTTACAGTAATATTGGCTCATTTAACATAACTAAGCTTTTGAAATTGGCTATCTCAAACCGCCCTCTTTTCTTGATGCAAGTTGTTTTTGGAGGGTGGAGAAAAGGGGGCGGGGCTTGAGAGGTAGCCAATAGGTAATAGCCAATAGGTAATAGCCTAGCGGTGTATAGTGAAGACCATCAGCCAGACTCATATGTGCCAGAAGCACTATCCTCTCCCTGACTTGTACAACTCATACTTACCTGGCAAGGGAGATACCATGATCAAGAAGGTGGTTCACCCATGGCGAGGCTCAGCCATTGCACTCCGGCTGTGCTGACCTATGCGAATTTCTCAAATGTAGAAATCTCGATTGCATAATTTCTGGTAGTGGGGGACTGCGTTCGCGCTCTCCCCTGATATAATATTGTCAAAAGTAAATACAGAACTTGACTAACAATCTATCAACGTGATTTTTTTATAACTCATTGTATATCTTCCTGTACATTATCCATTTACTGTATATTTTTGGACTGTATGTTTTAGGATGTATATCTTTCACTGTGTATTCTTATTCTTTGGAATACCTAAATGTTTATTGTGAGCGATCTGTGGTGCTGAAAGTGAATTTCCCTCAGGATTAATAAAGTACTTCTATGTGTAGAATTATGTGTCATTGAAAAAGGAACTATTTTCAATTGTGTCCAATGAGAAACAAATGATTTCCAGATAGACTGTGTCCTCCACAAGTCCAAACTAATGGCAATTGTTTCTTGCCATCTATATGCTGGCTTTTGTCGGCATGTTATTTCGCTTACGGCCATACCAACCTGAACACGCCCGATCTCGTCCGATCTCGGAAGCTAAGCAGGTTCGGGCCTGGTTAGTACTTGGATGGGAGACCGCCTGGGAATACCAGGTGCAGTAAGCATTTTGCACAGCAAGGAGGTGCTACTGATCCCTCATAAAACACCCCAAGTCTTTCAACTAGCTTTTGCACATTTGAGTAGTACACTACCTACAAACACTCATTCAAACAGCTTGAAAGTAAGTAACATGCCTAGGTCCTAAAGCTAATGGGATTATGTGTGACTGATTTACAGTAATATTGGCTCATTTAACATAACTAAGCTTTTGAAATTGGCTATCTCAAACCGCCCTCTTTTCTTGATGCAAGTTGTTTTTGGAGGGTGGAGAAAAGGGGGCGGGGCTTGAGAGGTAGCCAATAGGTAATAGCCAATAGGTAATAGCCTAGCGGTGTATAGTGAAGACCATCAGCCAGACTCATATGTGCCAGAAGCACTATCCTCTCCCTGACTTGTACAACTCATACTTACCTGGCAAGGGAGATACCATGATCAAGAAGGTGGTTCACCCATGGCGAGGCTCAGCCATTGCACTCCGGCTGTGCTGACCTATGCGAATTTCTCAAATGTAGAAATCTCGATTGCATAATTTCTGGTAGTGGGGGACTGCGTTCGCGCTCTCCCCTGATATAATATTGTCAAAAGTAAATACAGAACTTGACTAACAATCTATCAACGTGATTTTTTTATAACTCATTGTATATCTTCCTGTACATTATCCATTTACTGTATATTTTTGGACTGTATGTTTTAGGATGTATATCTTTCACTGTGTATTCTTATTCTTTGGAATACCTAAATGTTTATTGTGAGCGATCTGTGGTGCTGAAAGTGAATTTCCCTCAGGATTAATAAAGTACTTCTATGTGTAGAATTATGTGTCATTGAAAAAGGAACTATTTTCAATTGTGTCCAATGAGAAACAAATGATTTCCAGATAGACTGTGTCCTCCACAAGTCCAAACTAATGGCAATTGTTTCTTGCCATCTATATGCTGGCTTTTGTCGGCATGTTATTTCGCTTACGGCCATACCAACCTGAACACGCCCGATCTCGTCCGATCTCGGAAGCTAAGCAGGTTCGGGCCTGGTTAGTACTTGGATGGGAGACCGCCTGGGAATACCAGGTGCAGTAAGCATTTTGCACAGCAAGGAGGTGCTACTGATCCCTCATAAAACACCCCAAGTCTTTCAACTAGCTTTTGCACATTTGAGTAGTACACTACCTACAAACACTCATTCAAACAGCTTGAAAGTAAGTAACATGCCTAGGTCCTAAAGCTAATGGGATTATGTGTGACTGATTTACAGTAATATTGGCTCATTTAACATAACTAAGCTTTTGAAACTGGCTATCTCAAACCGCCCTCTTTTCTTGATGCAAGTTGTTTTTGGAGGGTGGAGAAAAGGGGGCGGGGCTTGAGAGGTAGCCAATAGGTAATAGCCAATAGGTAATAGCCTAGCGGTGTATAGTGAAGACCATCAGCCAGACTCATATGTGCCAGAAGCACTATCCTCTCCCTGACTTGTACAACTCATACTTACCTGGCAAGGGAGATACCATGATCAAGAAGGTGGTTCACCCATGGCGAGGCTCAGCCATTGCACTCCGGCTGTGCTGACCTATGCGAATTTCTCAAATGTAGAAATCTCGATTGCATAATTTCTGGTAGTGGGGGACTGCGTTCGCGCTCTCCCCTGATATAATATTGTCAAAAGTAAATACAGAACTTGACTAACAATCTATCAACGTGATTTTTTTATAACTCATTGTATATCTTCCTGTACATTATCCATTTACTGTATATTTTTGGACTGTATGTTTTAGGATGTATATCTTTCACTGTGTATTCTTATTCTTTGGAATACCTAAATGTTTATTGTGAGCGATCTGTGGTGCTGAAAGTGAATTTCCCTCAGGATTAATAAAGTACTTCTATGTGTAGAATTATGTGTCATTGAAAAAGGAACTATTTTCAATTGTGTCCAATGAGAAACAAATGATTTCCAGATAGACTGTGTCCTCCACAAGTCCAAACTAATGGCAATTGTTTCTTGCCATCTATATGCTGGCTTTTGTCGGCATGTTATTTCGCTTACGGCCATACCAACCTGAACACGCCCGATCTCGTCCGATCTCGGAAGCTAAGCAGGTTCGGGCCTGGTTAGTACTTGGATGGGAGACCGCCTGGGAATACCAGGTGCAGTAAGCATTTTGCACAGCAAGGAGGTGCTACTGATCCCTCATAAAACACCCCAAGTCTTTCAACTAGCTTTTGCACATTTGAGTAGTACACTACCTACAAACACTCATTCAAACAGCTTGAAAGTAAGTAACATGCCTAGGTCCTAAAGCTAATGGGATTATGTGTGACTGATTTACAGTAATATTGGCTCATTTAACATAACTAAGCTTTTGAAATTGGCTATCTCAAACCGCCCTCTTTTCTTGATGCAAGTTGTTTTTGGAGGGTGGAGAAAAGGGGGCGGGGCTTGAGAGGTAGCCAATAGGTAATAGCCAATAGGTAATAGCCTAGCGGTGTATAGTGAAGACCATCAGCCAGACTCATATGTGCCAGAAGCACTATCCTCTCCCTGACTTGTACAACTCATACTTACCTGGCAAGGGAGATACCATGATCAAGAAGGTGGTTCACCCATGGCGAGGCTCAGCCATTGCACTCCGGCTGTGCTGACCTATGCGAATTTCTCAAATGTAGAAATCTCGATTGCATAATTTCTGGTAGTGGGGGACTGCGTTCGCGCTCTCCCCTGATATAATATTGTCAAAAGTAAATACAGAACTTGACTAACAATCTATCAACGTGATTTTTTTTATAACTCATTGTATATCTTCCTGTACATTATCCATTTACTGTATATTTTTGGACTGTATGTTTTAGGATGTATATCTTTCACTGTGTATTCTTATTCTTTGGAATACCTAAATGTTTATTGTGAGCGATCTGTGGTGCTGAAAGTGAATTTCCCTCAGGATTAATAAAGTACTTCTATGTGTAGAATTATGTGTCATTGAAAAAGGAACTATTTTCAATTGTGTCCAATGAGAAACAAATGATTTCCAGATAGACTGTGTCCTCCACAAGTCCAAACTAATGGCAATTGTTTCTTGCCATCTATATGCTGGCTTTTGTCGGCATGTTATTTCGCTTACGGCCATACCAACCTGAACACGCCCGATCTCGTCCGATCTCGGAAGCTAAGCAGGTTCGGGCCTGGTTAGTACTTGGATGGGAGACCGCCTGGGAATACCAGGTGCAGTAAGCATTTTGCACAGCAAGGAGGTGCTACTGATCCCTCATAAAACACCCCAAGTCTTTCAACTAGCTTTTGCACATTTGAGTAGTACACTACCTACAAACACTCATTCAAACAGCTTGAAAGTAAGTAACATGCCTAGGTCCTAAAGCTAATGGGATTATGTGTGACTGATTTACAGTAATATTGGCTCATTTAACATAACTAAGCTTTTGAAATTGGCTATCTCAAACCGCCCTCTTTTCTTGATGCAAGTTGTTTTTGGAGGGTGGAGAAAAGGGGGCGGGGCTTGAGAGGTAGCCAATAGGTAATAGCCAATAGGTAATAGCCTAGCGGTGTATAGTGAAGACCATCAGCCAGACTCATATGTGCCAGAAGCACTATCCTCTCCCTGACTTGTACAACTCATACTTACCTGGCAAGGGAGATACCATGATCAAGAAGGTGGTTCACCCATGGCGAGGCTCAGCCATTGCACTCCGGCTGTGCTGACCTATGCGAATTTCTCAAATGTAGAAATCTCGATTGCATAATTTCTGGTAGTGGGGGACTGCGTTCGCGCTCTCCCCTGATATAATATTGTCAAAAGTAAATACAGAACTTGACTAACAATCTATCAACGTGATTTTTTTATAACTCATTGTATATCTTCCTGTACATTATCCATTTACTGTATATTTTTGGACTGTATGTTTTAGGATGTATATCTTTCACCGTGTATTCTTATTCTTTGGAATACCTAAATGTTTATTGTGAGCGATCTGTGGTGCTGAAAGTGAATTTCCCTCAGGATTAATAAAGTACTTCTATGTGTAGAATTATGTGTCATTGAAAAAGGAACTATTTTCAATTGTGTCCAATGAGAAACAAATGATTTCCAGATAGACTGTGTCCTCCACAAGTCCAAACTAATGGCAATTGTTTCTTGCCATCTATATGCTGGCTTTTGTCGGCATGTTATTTCGCTTACGGCCATACCAACCTGAACACGCCCGATCTCGTCCGATCTCGGAAGCTAAGCAGGTTCGGGCCTGGTTAGTACTTGGATGGGAGACCGCCTGGGAATACCAGGTGCAGTAAGCATTTTGCACAGCAAGGAGGTGCTACTGATCCCTCATAAAACACCCCAAGTCTTTCAACTAGCTTTTGCACATTTGAGTAGTACACTACCTACAAACACTCATTCAAACAGCTTGAAAGTAAGTAACATGCCTAGGTCCTAAAGCTAATGGGATTATGTGTGACTGATTTACAGTAATATTGGCTCATTTAACATAACTAAGCTTTTGAAATTGGCTATCTCAAACCGCCCTCTTTTCTTGATGCAAGTTGTTTTTGGAGGGTGGAGAAAAGGGGGCGGGGCTTGAGAGGTAGCCAATAGGTAATAGCCAATAGGTAATAGCCTAGCGGTGTATAGTGAAGACCATCAGCCAGACTCATATGTGCCAGAAGCACTATCCTCTCCCTGACTTGTACAACTCATACTTACCTGGCAAGGGAGATACCATGATCAAGAAGGTGGTTCACCCATGGCGAGGCTCAGCCATTGCACTCCGGCTGTGCTGACCTATGCGAATTTCTCAAATGTAGAAATCTCGATTGCATAATTTCTGGTAGTGGGGGACTGCGTTCGCGCTCTCCCCTGATATAATATTGTCAAAAGTAAATACAGAACTTGACTAACAATCTATCAACGTGATTTTTTTATAACTCATTGTATATCTTCCTGTACATTATCCATTTACTGTATATTTTTGGACTGTATGTTTTAGGATGTATATCTTTCACCGTGTATTCTTATTCTTTGGAATACCTAAATGTTTATTGTGAGCGATCTGTGGTGCTGAAAGTGAATTTCCCTCAGGATTAATAAAGTACTTCTATGTGTAGAATTATGTGTCATTGAAAAAGGAACTATTTTCAATTGTGTCCAATGAGAAACAAATGATTTCCAGATAGACTGTGTCCTCCACAAGTCCAAACTAATGGCAATTGTTTCTTGCCATCTATATGCTGGCTTTTGTCGGCATGTTATTTCGCTTACGGCCATACCAACCTGAACACGCCCGATCTCGTCCGATCTCGGAAGCTAAGCAGGTTCGGGCCTGGTTAGTACTTGGATGGGAGACCGCCTGGGAATACCAGGTGCAGTAAGCATTTTGCACAGCAAGGAGGTGCTACTGATCCCTCATAAAACACCCCAAGTCTTTCAACTAGCTTTTGCACATTTGAGTAGTACACTACCTACAAACACTCATTCAAACAGCTTGAAAGTAAGTAACATGCCTAGGTCCTAAAGCTAATGGGATTATGTGTGACTGATTTACAGTAATATTGGCTCATTTAACATAACTAAGCTTTTGAAATTGGCTATCTCAAACCGCCCTCTTTTCTTGATGCAAGTTGTTTTTGGAGGGTGGAGAAAAGGGGGCGGGGCTTGAGAGGTAGCCAATAGGTAATAGCCAATAGGTAATAGCCTAGCGGTGTATAGTGAAGACCATCAGCCAGACTCATATGTGCCAGAAGCACTATCCTCTCCCTGACTTGTACAACTCATACTTACCTGGCAAGGGAGATACCATGATCAAGAAGGTGGTTCACCCATGGCGAGGCTCAGCCATTGCACTCCGGCTGTGCTGACCTATGCGAATTTCTCAAATGTAGAAATCTCGATTGCATTATTTCTGGTAGTGGGGGACTGCGTTCGCGCTCTCCCCTGATATAATATTGTCAAAAGTAAATACAGAACTTGACTAACAATCTATCAACGTGATTTTTTTATAACTCATTGTATATCTTCCTGTACATTATCCATTTACTGTATATTTTTGGACTGTATGTTTTAGGATGTATATCTTTCACCGTGTATTCTTATTCTTTGGAATACCTAAATGTTTATTGTGAGCGATCTGTGGTGCTGAAAGTGAATTTCCCTCAGGATTAATAAAGTACTTCTATGTGTAGAATTATGTGTCATTGAAAAAGGAACTATTTTCAATTGTGTCCAATGAGAAACAAATGATTTCCAGATAGACTGTGTCCTCCACAAGTCCAAACTAATGGCAATTGTTTCTTGCCATCTATATGCTGGCTTTTGTCGGCATGTTATTTCGCTTACGGCCATACCAACCTGAACACGCCCGATCTCGTCCGATCTCGGAAGCTAAGCAGGTTCGGGCCTGGTTAGTACTTGGATGGGAGACCGCCTGGGAATACCAGGTGCAGTAAGCATTTTGCACAGCAAGGAGGTGCTACTGATCCCTCATAAAACACCCCAAGTCTTTCAACTAGCTTTTGCACATTTGAGTAGTACACTACCTACAAACACTCATTCAAACAGCTTGAAAGTAAGTAACATGCCTAGGTCCTAAAGCTAATGGGATTATGTGTGACTGATTTACAGTAATATTGGCTCATTTAACATAACTAAGCTTTTGAAATTGGCTATCTCAAACCGCCCTCTTTTCTTGATGCAAGTTGTTTTTGGAGGGTGGAGAAAAGGGGGCGGGGCTTGAGAGGTAGCCAATAGGTAATAGCCAATAGGTAATAGCCTAGCGGTGTATAGTGAAGACCATCAGCCAGACTCATATGTGCCAGAAGCACTATCCTCTCCCTGACTTGTACAACTCATACTTACCTGGCAAGGGAGATACCATGATCAAGAAGGTGGTTCACCCATGGCGAGGCTCAGCCATTGCACTCCGGCTGTGCTGACCTATGCGAATTTCTCAAATGTAGAAATCTCGATTGCATAATTTCTGGTAGTGGGGGACTGCGTTCGCGCTCTCCCCTGATATAATATTGTCAAAAGTAAATACAGAACTTGACTAACAATCTATCAACGTGATTTTTTTATAACTCATTGTATATCTTCCTGTACATTATCCATTTACTGTATATTTTTGGACTGTATGTTTTAGGATGTATATCTTTCACCGTGTATTCTTATTCTTTGGAATACCTAAATGTTTATTGTGAGCGATCTGTGGTGCTGAAAGTGAATTTCCCTCAGGATTAATAAAGTACTTCTATGTGTAGAATTATGTGTCATTGAAAAAGGAACTATTTTCAATTGTGTCCAATGAGAAACAAATGATTTCCAGATAGACTGTGTCCTCCACAAGTCCAAACTAATGGCAATTGTTTCTTGCCATCTATATGCTGGCTTTTGTCGGCATGTTATTTCGCTTACGGCCATACCAACCTGAACACGCCCGATCTCGTCCGATCTCGGAAGCTAAGCAGGTTCGGGCCTGGTTAGTACTTGGATGGGAGACCGCCTGGGAATACCAGGTGCAGTAAGCATTTTGCACAGCAAGGAGGTGCTACTGATCCCTCATAAAACACCCCAAGTCTTTCAACTAGCTTTTGCACATTTGAGTAGTACACTACCTACAAACACTCATTCAAACAGCTTGAAAGTAAGTAACATGCCTAGGTCCTAAAGCTAATGGGATTATGTGTGACTGATTTACAGTAATATTGGCTCATTTAACATAACTAAGCTTTTGAAATTGGCTATCTCAAACCGCCCTCTTTTCTTGATGCAAGTTGTTTTTGGAGGGTGGAGAAAAGGGGGCGGGGCTTGAGAGGTAGCCAATAGGTAATAGCCAATAGGTAATAGCCTAGCGGTGTATAGTGAAGACCATCAGCCAGACTCATATGTGCCAGAAGCACTATCCTCTCCCTGACTTGTACAACTCATACTTACCTGGCAAGGGAGATACCATGATCAAGAAGGTGGTTCACCCATGGCGAGGCTCAGCCATTGCACTCCGGCTGTGCTGACCTATGCGAATTTCTCAAATGTAGAAATCTCGATTGCATAATTTCTGGTAGTGGGGGACTGCGTTCGCGCTCTCCCCTGATATAATATTGTCAAAAGTAAATACAGAACTTGACTAACAATCTATCAATGTGATTTTTTTATAACTCATTGTATATCTTCCTGTACATTATCCATTTACTGTATATTTTTGGACTGTATGTTTTAGGATGTATATCTTTCACTGTGTATTCTTATTCTTTGGAATACCTAAATGTTTATTGTGAGCGATCTGTGGTGCTGAAAGTGAATTTCCCTCAGGATTAATAAAGTACTTCTATGTGTAGAATTATGTGTCATTGAAAAAGGAACTATTTTCAATTGTGTCCAATGAGAAACAAATGATTTCCAGATAGACTGTGTCCTCCACAAGTCCAAACTAATGGCAATTGTTTCTTGCCATCTATATGCTGGCTTTTGTCGGCATGTTATTTCGCTTACGGCCATACCAACCTGAACACGCCCGATCTCGTCCGATCTCGGAAGCTAAGCAGGTTCGGGCCTGGTTAGTACTTGGATGGGAGACCGCCTGGGAATACCAGGTGCAGTAAGCATTTTGCACAGCAAGGAGGTGCTACTGATCCCTCATAAAACACCCCAAGTCTTTCAACTAGCTTTTGCACATTTGAGTAGTACACTACCTACAAACACTCATTCAAACAGCTTGAAAGTAAGTAACATGCCTAGGTCCTAAAGCTAATGGGATTATGTGTGACTGATTTACAGTAATATTGGCTCATTTAACATAACTAAGCTTTTGAAATTGGCTATCTCAAACCGCCCTCTTTTCTTGATGCAAGTTGTTTTTGGAGGGTGGAGAAAAGGGGGCGGGGCTTGAGAGGTAGCCAATAGGTAATAGCCAATAGGTAATAGCCTAGCGGTGTATAGTGAAGACCATCAGCCAGACTCATATGTGCCAGAAGCACTATCCTCTCCCTGACTTGTACAACTCATACTTACCTGGCAAGGGAGATACCATGATCAAGAAGGTGGTTCACCCATGGCGAGGCTCAGCCATTGCACTCCGGCTGTGCTGACCTATGCGAATTTCTCAAATGTAGAAATCTCGATTGCATAATTTCTGGTAGTGGGGGACTGCGTTCGCGCTCTCCCCTGATATAATATTGTCAAAAGTAAATACAGAACTTGACTAACAATCTATCAATGTGATTTTTTTATAACTCATTGTATATCTTCCTGTACATTATCCATTTACTGTATATTTTTGGACTGTATGTTTTAGGATGTATATCTTTCACTGTGTATTCTTATTCTTTGGAATACCTAAATGTTTATTGTGAGCGATCTGTGGTGCTGAAAGTGAATTTCCCTCAGGATTAATAAAGTACTTCTATGTGTAGAATTATGTGTCATTGAAAAAGGAACTATTTTCAATTGTGTCCAATGAGAAACAAATGATTTCCAGATAGACTGTGTCCTCCACAAGTCCAAACTAATGGCAATTGTTTCTTGCCATCTATATGCTGGCTTTTGTCGGCATGTTATTTCGCTTACGGCCATACCAACCTGAACACGCCCGATCTCGTCCGATCTCGGAAGCTAAGCAGGTTCGGGCCTGGTTAGTACTTGGATGGGAGACCGCCTGGGAATACCAGGTGCAGTAAGCATTTTGCACAGCAAGGAGGTGCTACTGATCCCTCATAAAACACCCCAAGTCTTTCAACTAGCTTTTGCACATTTGAGTAGTACACTACCTACAAACACTCATTCAAACAGCTTGAAAGTAAGTAACATGCCTAGGTCCTAAAGCTAATGGGATTATGTGTGACTGATTTACAGTAATATTGGCTCATTTAACATAACTAAGCTTTTGAAATTGGCTATCTCAAACCGCCCTCTTTTCTTGATGCAAGTTGTTTTTGGAGGGTGGAGAAAAGGGGGCGGGGCTTGAGAGGTAGCCAATAGGTAATAGCCAATAGGTAATAGCCTAGCGGTGTATAGTGAAGACCATCAGCCAGACTCATATGTGCCAGAAGCACTATCCTCTCCCTGACATGTACAACTCATACTTACCTGGCAAGGGAGATACCATGATCAAGAAGGTGGTTCACCCATGGCGAGGCTCAGCCATTGCACTCCGGCTGTGCTGACCTATGCGAATTTCTCAAATGTAGAAATCTCGATTGCATAATTTCTGGTAGTGGGGGACTGCGTTCGCGCTCTCCCCTGATATAATATTGTCAAAAGTAAATACAGAACTTGACTAACAATCTATCAACGTGATTTTTTTATAACTCATTGTATATCTTCCTGTACATTATCCATTTACTGTATATTTTTGGACTGTATGTTTTAGGATGTATATCTTTCACTGTGTATTCTTATTCTTTGGAATACCTAAATGTTTATTGTGAGCGATCTGTGGTGCTGAAAGTGAATTTCCCTCAGGATTAATAAAGTACTTCTATGTGTAGAATTATGTGTCATTGAAAAAGGAACTATTTTCAATTGTGTCCAATGAGAAACAAATGATTTCCAGATAGACTGTGTCCTCCACAAGTCCAAACTAATGGCAATTGTTTCTTGCCATCTATATGCTGGCTTTTGTCGGCATGTTATTTCGCTTACGGCCATACCAACCTGAACACGCCCGATCTCGTCCGTTCTCGGAAGCTAAGCAGGGTTCGGGCCTGGTTAGTACTTGGATGGGAGACCGCCTGGGAATACCAGGTGCAGTAAGCATTTTGCACAGCAAGGAGGTGCTACTGATCCCTCATAAAACACCCCAAGTCTTTCAACTAGCTTTTGCACATTTGAGTAGTACACTACCTACAAACACTCATTCAAACAGCTTGAAAGTAAGTAACATGCCTAGGTCCTAAAGCTAATGGGATTATGTGTGACTGATTTACAGTAATATTGGCTCATTTAACATAACTAAGCTTTTGAAATTGGCTATCTCAAACCGCCCTCTTTTCTTGATGCAAGTTGTTTTTGGAGGGTGGAGAAAAGGGGGCGGGGCTTGAGAGGTAGCCAATAGGTAATAGCCAATAGGTAATAGCCTAGCGGTGTATAGTGAAGACCATCAGCCAGACTCATATGTGCCAGAAGCACTATCCTCTCCCTGACTTGTACAACTCATACTTACCTGGCAAGGGAGATACCATGATCAAGAAGGTGGTTCACCCATGGCGAGGCTCAGCCATTGCACTCCGGCTGTGCTGACCTATGCGAATTTCTCAAATGTAGAAATCTCGATTGCATAATTTCTGGTAGTGGGGGACTGCGTTCGCGCTCTCCCCTGATATAATATTGTCAAAAGTAAATACAGAACTTGACTAACAATCTATCAACGTGATTTTTTTATAACTCATTGTATATCTTCCTGTACATTATCCATTTACTGTATATTTTTGGACTGTATGTTTTAGGATGTATATCTTTCACTGCGTATTCTTATTCTTTGGAATACCTAAATGTTTATTGTGAGCGATCTGTGGTGCTGAAAGTGAATTTCCCTCAGGATTAATAAAGTACTTCTATGTGTAGAATTATGTGTCATTGAAAAAGGAACTATTTTCAATTGTGTCCAATGAGAAACAAATGATTTCCAGATAGACTGTGTCCTCCACAAGTCCAAACTAATGGCAATTGTTTCTTGCCATCTATATGCTGGCTTTTGTCGGCATGTTATTTCGCTTACGGCCATACCAACCTGAACACGCCCGATCTCGTCCGATCTCGGAAGCTAAGCAGGGTTCGGGCCTGGTTAGTACTTGGATGGGAGACCGCCTGGGAATACCAGGTGCAGTAAGCATTTTGCACAGCAAGGAGGTGCTACTGATCCCTCATAAAACACCCCAAGTCTTTCAACTAGCTTTTGCACATTTGAGTAGTACACTACCTACAAACACTCATTCAAACAGCTTGAAAGTAAGTAACATGCCTAGGTCCTAAAGCTAATGGGATTATGTGTGACTGATTTACAGTAATATTGGCTCATTTAACATAACTAAGCTTTTGAAATTGGCTATCTCAAACCGCCCTCTTTTCTTGATGCAAGTTGTTTTTGGAGGGTGGAGAAAAGGGGGCGGGGCTTGAGAGGTAGCCAATAGGTAATAGCCAATAGGTAATAGCCTAGCGGTGTATAGTGAAGACCATCAGCCAGACTCATATGTGCCAGAAGCACTATCCTCTCCCTGACTTGTACAACTCATACTTACCTGGCAAGGGAGATACCATGATCAAGAAGGTGGTTCACCCATGGCGAGGCTCAGCCATTGCACTCCGGCTGTGCTGACCTATGCGAATTTCTCAAATGTAGAAATCTCGATTGCATAATTTCTGGTAGTGGGGGACTGCGTTCGCGCTCTCCCCTGATATAATATTGTCAAAAGTAAATACAGAACTTGACTAACAATCTATCAACGTGATTTTTTTATAACTCATTGTATATCTTCCTGTACATTATCCATTTACTGTATATTTTTGGACTGTATGTTTTAGGATGTATATCTTTCACTGCGTATTCTTATTCTTTGGAATACCTAAATGTTTATTGTGAGCGATCTGTGGTGCTGAAAGTGAATTTCCCTCAGGATTAATAAAGTACTTCTATGTGTAGAATTATGTGTCATTGAAAAAGGAACTATTTTCAATTGTGTCCAATGAGAAACAAATGATTTCCAGATAGACTGTGTCCTCCACAAGTCCAAACTAATGGCAATTGTTTCTTGCCATCTATATGCTGGCTTTTGTCGGCATGTTATTTCGCTTACGGCCATACCAACCTGAACACGCCCGATCTCGTCCGATCTCGGAAGCTAAGCAGGGTTCGGGCCTGGTTAGTACTTGGATGGGAGACCGCCTGGGAATACCAGGTGCAGTAAGCATTTTGCACAGCAAGGAGGTGCTACTGATCCCTCATAAAACACCCCAAGTCTTTCAACTAGCTTTTGCACATTTGAGTAGTACACTACCTACAAACACTCATTCAAACAGCTTGAAAGTAAGTAACATGCCTAGGTCCTAAAGCTAATGGGATTATGTGTGACTGATTTACAGTAATATTGGCTCATTTAACATAACTAAGCTTTTGAAATTGGCTATCTCAAACCGCCCTCTTTTCTTGATGCAAGTTGTTTTTGGAGGGTGGAGAAAAGGGGGCGGGGCTTGAGAGGTAGCCAATAGGTAATAGCCAATAGGTAATAGCCTAGCGGTGTATAGTGAAGACCATCAGCCAGACTCATATGTGCCAGAAGCACTATCCTCTCCCTGACTTGTACAACTCATACTTACCTGGCAAGGGAGATACCATGATCAAGAAGGTGGTTCACCCATGGCGAGGCTCAGCCATTGCACTCCGGCTGTGCTGACCTATGCGAATTTCTCAAATGTAGAAATCTCGATTGCATAATTTCTGGTAGTGGGGGACTGCGTTCGCGCTCTCCCCTGATATAATATTGTCAAAAGTAAATACAGAACTTGACTAACAATCTATCAACGTGATTTTTTTATAACTCATTGTATATCTTCCTGTACATTATCCATTTACTGTATATTTTTGGACTGTATGTTTTAGGATGTATATCTTTCACTGTGTATTCTTATTCTTTGGAATACCTAAATGTTTATTGTGAGCGATCTGTGGTGCTGAAAGTGAATTTCCCTCAGGATTAATAAAGTACTTCTATGTGTAGAATTATGTGTCATTGAAAAAGGAACTATTTTCAATTGTGTCCAATGAGAAACAAATGATTTCCAGATAGACTGTGTCCTCCACAAGTCCAAACTAATGGCAATTGTTTCTTGCCATCTATATGCTGGCTTTTGTCGGCATGTTATTTCGCTTACGGCCATACCAACCTGAACACGCCCGATCTCGTCCGATCTCGGAAGCTAAGCAGGGTTCGGGCCTGGTTAGTACTTGGATGGGAGACCGCCTGGGAATACCAGGTGCAGTAAGCATTTTGCACAGCAAGGAGGTGCTACTGATCCCTCATAAAACACCCCAAGTCTTTCAACTAGCTTTTGCACATTTGAGTAGTACACTACCTACAAACACTCATTCAAACAGCTTGAAAGTAAGTAACATGCCTAGGTCCTAAAGCTAATGGGATTATGTGTGACTGATTTACAGTAATATTGGCTCATTTAACATAACTAAGCTTTTGAAATTGGCTATCTCAAACCGCCCTCTTTTCTTGATGCAAGTTGTTTTTGGAGGGTGGAGAAAAGGGGGCGGGGCTTGAGAGGTAGCCAATAGGTAATAGCCAATAGGTAATAGCCTAGCGGTGTATAGTGAAGACCATCAGCCAGACTCATATGTGCCAGAAGCACTATCCTCTCCCTGACTTGTACAACTCATACTTACCTGGCAAGGGAGATACCATGATCAAGAAGGTGGTTCACCCATGGCGAGGCTCAGCCATTGCACTCCGGCTGTGCTGACCTATGCGAATTTCTCAAATGTAGAAATCTCGATTGCATAATTTCTGGTAGTGGGGGACTGCGTTCGCGCTCTCCCCTGATATAATATTGTCAAAAGTAAATACAGAACTTGACTAACAATCTATCAACGTGATTTTTTTATAACTCATTGTATATCTTCCTGTACATTATCCATTTACTGTATATTTTTGGACTGTATGTTTTAGGATGTATATCTTTCACTGTGTATTCTTATTCTTTGGAATACCTAAATGTTTATTGTGAGCGATCTGTGGTGCTGAAAGTGAATTTCCCTCAGGATTAATAAAGTACTTCTATGTGTAGAATTATGTGTCATTGAAAAAGGAACTATTTTCAATTGTGTCCAATGAGAAACAAATGATTTCCAGATAGACTGTGTCCTCCACAAGTCCAAACTAATGGCAATTGTTTCTTGCCATCTATATGCTGGCTTTTGTCGGCATGTTATTTCGCTTACGGCCATACCAACCTGAACACGCCCGATCTCGTCCGATCTCGGAAGCTAAGCAGGGTTCGGGCCTGGTTAGTACTTGGATGGGAGACCGCCTGGGAATACCAGGTGCAGTAAGCATTTTGCACAGCAAGGAGGTGCTACTGATCCCTCATAAAACACCCCAAGTCTTTCAACTAGCTTTTGCACATTTGAGTAGTACACTACCTACAAACACTCATTCAAACAGCTTGAAAGTAAGTAACATGCCTAGGTCCTAAAGCTAATGGGATTATGTGTGACTGATTTACAGTAATATTGGCTCATTTAACATAACTAAGCTTTTGAAATTGGCTATCTCAAACCGCCCTCTTTTCTTGATGCAAGTTGTTTTTGGAGGGTGGAGAAAAGGGGGCGGGGCTTGAGAGGTAGCCAATAGGTAATAGCCAATAGGTAATAGCCTAGCGGTGTATAGTGAAGACCATCAGCCAGACTCATATGTGCCAGAAGCACTATCCTCTCCCTGACTTGTACAACTCATACTTACCTGGCAAGGGAGATACCATGATCAAGAAGGTGGTTCACCCATGGCGAGGCTCAGCCATTGCACTCCGGCTGTGCTGACCTATGCGAATTTCTCAAATGTAGAAATCTCGATTGCATAATTTCTGGTAGTGGGGGACTGCGTTCGCGCTCTCCCCTGATATAATATTGTCAAAAGTAAATACAGAACTTGACTAACAATCTATCAACGTGATTTTTTTATAACTCATTGTATATCTTCCTGTACATTATCCATTTACTGTATATTTTTGGACTGTATGTTTTAGGATGTATATCTTTCACTGTGTATTCTTATTCTTTGGAATACCTAAATGTTTATTGTGAGCGATCTGTGGTGCTGAAAGTGAATTTCCCTCAGGATTAATAAAGTACTTCTATGTGTAGAATTATGTGTCATTGAAAAAGGAACTATTTTCAATTGTGTCCAATGAGAAACAAATGATTTCCAGATAGACTGTGTCCTCCACAAGTCCAAACTAATGGCAATTGTTTCTTGCCATCTATATGCTGGCTTTTGTCGGCATGTTATTTCGCTTACGGCCATACCAACCTGAACACGCCCGATCTCGTCCGATCTCGGAAGCTAAGCAGGGTTCGGGCCTGGTTAGTACTTGGATGGGAGACCGCCTGGGAATACCAGGTGCAGTAAGCATTTTGCACAGCAAGGAGGTGCTACTGATCCCTCATAAAACACCCCAAGTCTTTCAACTAGCTTTTGCACATTTGAGTAGTACACTACCTACAAACACTCATTCAAACAGCTTGAAAGTAAGTAACATGCCTAGGTCCTAAAGCTAATGGGATTATGTGTGACTGATTTACAGTAATATTGGCTCATTTAACATAACTAAGCTTTTGAAATTGGCTATCTCAAACCGCCCTCTTTTCTTGATGCAAGTTGTTTTTGGAGGGTGGAGAAAAGGGGGCGGGGCTTGAGAGGTAGCCAATAGGTAATAGCCAATAGGTAATAGCCTAGCGGTGTATAGTGAAGACCATCAGCCAGACTCATATGTGCCAGAAGCACTATCCTCTCCCTGACTTGTACAACTCATACTTACCTGGCAAGGGAGATACCATGATCAAGAAGGTGGTTCACCCATGGCGAGGCTCAGCCATTGCACTCCGGCTGTGCTGACCTATGCGAATTTCTCAAATGTAGAAATCTCGATTGCATAATTTCTGTTAGTGGGGGACTGCGTTCGCGCTCTCCCCTGATATAATATTGTCAAAAGTAAATACAGAACTTGACTAACAATCTATCAACGTGATTTTTTTATAACTCATTGTATATCTTCCTGTACATTATCCATTTACTGTATATTTTTGGACTGTATGTTTTAGGATGTATATCTTTCACTGTGTATTCTTATTCTTTGGAATACCTAAATGTTTATTGTGAGCGATCTGTGGTGCTGAAAGTGAATTTCCCTCAGGATTAATAAAGTACTTTTATGTGTAGAATTATGTGTCATTGAAAAAGGAACTATTTTCAATTGTGTCCAATGAGAAACAAATGATTTCCAGATAGACTGTGTCCTCCACAAGTCCAAACTAATGGCAATTGTTTCTTGCCATCTATATGCTGGCTTTTGTCGGCATGTTATTTCGCTTACGGCCATACCAACCTGAACACGCCCGATCTCGTCCGATCTCGGAAGCTAAGCAGGTTCGGGCCTGGTTAGTACTTGGATGGGAGACCGCCTGGGAATACCAGGTGCAGTAAGCATTTTGCACAGCAAGGAGGTGCTACTGATCCCTCATAAAACACCCCAAGTCTTTCAACTAGCTTTTGCACATTTGAGTAGTACACTACCTACAAACACTCATTCAAACAGCTTGAAAGTAAGTAACATGCCTAGGTCCTAAAGCTAATGGGATTATGTGTGACTGATTTACAGTAATATTGGCTCATTTAACATAACTAAGCTTTTGAAATTGGCTATCTCAAACCGCCCTCTTTTCTTGATGCAAGTTGTTTTTGGAGGGTGGAGAAAAGGGGGCGGGGCTTGAGAGGTAGCCAATAGGTAATAGCCAATAGGTAATAGCCTAGCGGTGTATAGTGAAGACCATCAGCCAGACTCATATGTGCCAGAAGCACTATCCTCTCCCTGACTTGTACAACTCATACTTACCTGGCAAGGGAGATACCATGATCAAGAAGGTGGTTCACCCATGGCGAGGCTCAGCCATTGCACTCCGGCTGTGCTGACCTATGCGAATTTCTCAAATGTAGAAATCTCGATTGCATAATTTCTGGTAGTGGGGGACTGCGTTCGCGCTCTCCCCTGATATAATATTGTCAAAAGTAAATACAGAACTTGACTAACAATCTATCAACGTGATTTTTTTATAACTCATTGTATATCTTCCTGTACATTATCCATTTACTGTATATTTTTGGACTGTATGTTTTAGGATGTATATCTTTCACTGTGTATTCTTATTCTTTGGAATACCTAAATGTTTATTGTGAGCGATCTGTGGTGCTGAAAGTGAATTTCCCTCAGGATTAATAAAGTACTTCTATGTGTAGAATTATGTGTCATTGAAAAAGGAACTATTTTCAATTGTGTCCAATGAGAAACAAATGATTTCCAGATAGACTGTGTCCTCCACAAGTCCAAACTAATGGCAATTGTTTCTTGCCATCTATATGCTGGCTTTTGTCGGCATGTTATTTCGCTTACGGCCATACCAACCTGAACACGCCCGATCTCGTCCGATCTCGGAAGCTAAGCAGGTTCGGGCCTGGTTAGTACTTGGATGGGAGACCGCCTGGGAATACCAGGTGCAGTAAGCATTTTGCACAGCAAGGAGGTGCTACTGATCCCTCATAAAACACCCCAAGTCTTTCAACTAGCTTTTGCACATTTGAGTAGTACACTACCTACAAACACTCATTCAAACAGCTTGAAAGTAAGTAACATGCCTAGGTCCTAAAGCTAATGGGATTATGTGTGACTGATTTACAGTAATATTGGCTCATTTAACATAACTAAGCTTTTGAAATTGGCTATCTCAAACCGCCCTCTTTTCTTGATGCAAGTTGTTTTTGGAGGGTGGAGAAAAGGGGGCGGGGCTTGAGAGGTAGCCAATAGGTAATAGCCAATAGGTAATAGCCTAGCGGTGTATAGTGAAGACCATCAGCCAGACTCATATGTGCCAGAAGCACTATCCTCTCCCTGACTTGTACAACTCATACTTACCTGGCAAGGGAGATACCATGATCAAGAAGGTGGTTCACCCATGGCGAGGCTCAGCCATTGCACTCCGGCTGTGCTGACCTATGCGAATTTCTCAAATGTAGAAATCTCGATTGCATAATTTCTGGTAGTGGGGGACTGCGTTCGCGCTCTCCCCTGATATAATATTGTCAAAAGTAAATACAGAACTTGACTAACAATCTATCAACGTGATTTTTTTATAACTCATTGTATATCTTCCTGTACATTATCCATTTACTGTATATTTTTGGACTGTATGTTTTAGGATGTATATCTTTCACTGTGTATTCTTATTCTTTGGAATACCTAAATGTTTATTGTGAGCGATCTGTGGTGCTGAAAGTGAATTTCCCTCAGGATTAATAAAGTACTTCTATGTGTAGAATTATGTGTCATTGAAAAAGGAACTATTTTCAATTGTGTCCAATGAGAAACAAATGATTTCCAGATAGACTGTGTCCTCCACAAGTCCAAACTAATGGCAATTGTTTCTTGCCATCTATATGCTGGCTTTTGTCGGCATGTTATTTCGCTTACGGCCATACCAACCTGAACACGCCCGATCTCGTCCGATCTCGGAAGCTAAGCAGGGTTCGGGCCTGGTTAGTACTTGGATGGGAGACCGCCTGGGAATACCAGGTGCAGTAAGCATTTTGCACAGCAAGGAGGTGCTACTGATCCCTCATAAAACACCCCAAGTCTTTCAACTAGCTTTTGCACATTTGAGTAGTACACTACCTACAAACACTCATTCAAACAGCTTGAAAGTAAGTAACATGCCTAGGTCCTAAAGCTAATGGGATTATGTGTGACTGATTTACAGTAATATTGGCTCATTTAACATAACTAAGCTTTTGAAATTGGCTATCTCAAACCGCCCTCTTTTCTTGATGCAAGTTGTTTTTGGAGGGTGGAGAAAAGGGGGCGGGGCTTGAGAGGTAGCCAATAGGTAATAGCCAATAGGTAATAGCCTAGCGGTGTATAGTGAAGACCATCAGCCAGACTCATATGTGCCAGAAGCACTATCCTCTCCCTGACTTGTACAACTCATACTTACCTGGCAAGGGAGATACCATGATCAAGAAGGTGGTTCACCCATGGCGAGGCTCAGCCATTGCACTCCGGCTGTGCTGACCTATGCGAATTTCTCAAATGTAGAAATCTCGATTGCATAATTTCTGGTAGTGGGGGACTGCGTTCGCGCTCTCCCCTGATATAATATTGTCAAAAGTAAATACAGAACTTGACTAACAATCTATCAACGTGATTTTTTTATAACTCATTGTATATCTTCCTGTACATTATCCATTTACTGTATATTTTTGGACTGTATGTTTTAGGATGTATATCTTTCACTGTGTATTCTTATTCTTTGGAATACCTAAATGTTTATTGTGAGCGATCTGTGGTGCTGAAAGTGAATTTCCCTCAGGATTAATAAAGTACTTCTATGTGTAGAATTATGTGTCATTGAAAAAGGAACTATTTTCAATTGTGTCCAATGAGAAACAAATGATTTCCAGATAGACTGTGTCCTCCACAAGTCCAAACTAATGGCAATTGTTTCTTGCCATCTATATGCTGGCTTTTGTCGGCATGTTATTTCGCTTACGGCCATACCAACCTGAACACGCCCGATCTCGTCCGATCTCGGAAGCTAAGCAGGGTTCGGGCCTGGTTAGTACTTGGATGGGAGACCGCCTGGGAATACCAGGTGCAGTAAGCATTTTGCACAGCAAGGAGGTGCTACTGATCCCTCATAAAACACCCCAAGTCTTTCAACTAGCTTTTGCACATTTGAGTAGTACACTACCTACAAACACTCATTCAAACAGCTTGAAAGTAAGTAACATGCCTAGGTCCTAAAGCTAATGGGATTATGTGTGACTGATTTACAGTAATATTGGCTCATTTAACATAACTAAGCTTTTGAAATTGGCTATCTCAAACCGCCCTCTTTTCTTGATGCAAGTTGTTTTTGGAGGGTGGAGAAAAGGGGGCGGGGCTTGAGAGGTAGCCAATAGGTAATAGCCAATAGGTAATAGCCTAGCGGTGTATAGTGAAGACCATCAGCCAGACTCATATGTGCCAGAAGCACTATCCTCTCCCTGACTTGTACAACTCATACTTACCTGGCAAGGGAGATACCATGATCAAGAAGGTGGTTCACCCATGGCGAGGCTCAGCCATTGCACTCCGGCTGTGCTGACCTATGCGAATTTCTCAAATGTAGAAATCTCGATTGCATAATTTCTGGTAGTGGGGGACTGCGTTCGCGCTCTCCCCTGATATAATATTGTCAAAAGTAAATACAGAACTTGACTAACAATCTATCAACGTGATTTTTTTATAACTCATTGTATATCTTCCTGTACATTATCCATTTACTGTATATTTTTGGACTGTATGTTTTAGGATGTATATCTTTCACTGTGTATTCTTATTCTTTGGAATACCTAAATGTTTATTGTGAGCGATCTGTGGTGCTGAAAGTGAATTTCCCTCAGGATTAATAAAGTACTTTTATGTGTAGAATTATGTGTCATTGAAAAAGGAACTATTTTCAATTGTGTCCAATGAGAAACAAATGATTTCCAGATAGACTGTGTCCTCCACAAGTCCAAACTAATGGCAATTGTTTCTTGCCATCTATATGCTGGCTTTTGTCGGCATGTTATTTCGCTTACGGCCATACCAACCTGAACACGCCCGATCTCGTCCGATCTCGGAAGCTAAGCAGGTTCGGGCCTGGTTAGTACTTGGATGGGAGACCGCCTGGGAATACCAGGTGCAGTAAGCATTTTGCACAGCAAGGAGGTGCTACTGATCCCTCATAAAACACCCCAAGTCTTTCAACTAGCTTTTGCACATTTGAGTAGTACACTACCTACAAACACTCATTCAAACAGCTTGAAAGTAAGTAACATGCCTAGGTCCTAAAGCTAATGGGATTATGTGTGACTGATTTACAGTAATATTGGCTCATTTAACATAACTAAGCTTTTGAAATTGGCTATCTCAAACCGCCCTCTTTTCTTGATGCAAGTTGTTTTTGGAGGGTGGAGAAAAGGGGGCGGGGCTTGAGAGGTAGCCAATAGGTAATAGCCAATAGGTAATAGCCTAGCGGTGTATAGTGAAGACCATCAGCCAGACTCATATGTGCCAGAAGCACTATCCTCTCCCTGACTTGTACAACTCATACTTACCTGGCAAGGGAGATACCATGATCAAGAAGGTGGTTCACCCATGGCGAGGCTCAGCCATTGCACTCCGGCTGTGCTGACCTATGCGAATTTCTCAAATGTAGAAATCTCGATTGCATAATTTCTGGTAGTGGGGGACTGCGTTCGCGCTCTCCCCTGATATAATATTGTCAAAAGTAAATACAGAACTTGACTAACAATCTATCAACGTGATTTTTTTATAACTCATTGTATATCTTCCTGTACATTATCCATTTACTGTATATTTTTGGACTGTATGTTTTAGGATGTATATCTTTCACTGTGTATTCTTATTCTTTGGAATACCTAAATGTTTATTGTGAGCGATCTGTGGTGCTGAAAGTGAATTTCCCTCAGGATTAATAAAGTACTTCTATGTGTAGAATTATGTGTCATTGAAAAAGGAACTATTTTCAATTGTGTCCAATGAGAAACAAATGATTTCCAGATAGACTGTGTCCTCCACAAGTCCAAACTAATGGCAATTGTTTCTTGCCATCTATATGCTGGCTTTTGTCGGCATGTTATTTCGCTTACGGCCATACCAACCTGAACACGCCCGATCTCGTCCGATCTCGGAAGCTAAGCAGGTTCGGGCCTGGTTAGTACTTGGATGGGAGACCGCCTGGGAATACCAGGTGCAGTAAGCATTTTGCACAGCAAGGAGGTGCTACTGATCCCTCATAAAACACCCCAAGTCTTTCAACTAGCTTTTGCACATTTGAGTAGTACACTACCTACAAACACTCATTCAAACAGCTTGAAAGTAAGTAACATGCCTAGGTCCTAAAGCTAATGGGATTATGTGTGACTGATTTACAGTAATATTGGCTCATTTAACATAACTAAGCTTTTGAAATTGGCTATCTCAAACCGCCCTCTTTTCTTGATGCAAGTTGTTTTTGGAGGGTGGAGAAAAGGGGGCGGGGCTTGAGAGGTAGCCAATAGGTAATAGCCAATAGGTAATAGCCTAGCGGTGTATAGTGAAGACCATCAGCCAGACTCATATGTGCCAGAAGCACTATCCTCTCCCTGACTTGTACAACTCATACTTACCTGGCAAGGGAGATACCATGATCAAGAAGGTGGTTCACCCATGGCGAGGCTCAGCCATTGCACTCCGGCTGTGCTGACCTATGCGAATTTCTCAAATGTAGAAATCTCGATTGCATAATTTCTGGTAGTGGGGGACTGCGTTCGCGCTCTCCCCTGATATAATATTGTCAAAAGTAAATACAGAACTTGACTAACAATCTATCAACGTGATTTTTTTATAACTCATTGTATATCTTCCTGTACATTATCCATTTACTGTATATTTTTGGACTGTATGTTTTAGGATGTATATCTTTCACTGTGTATTCTTATTCTTTGGAATACCTAAATGTTTATTGTGAGCGATCTGTGGTGCTGAAAGTGAATTTCCCTCAGGATTAATAAAGTACTTCTATGTGTAGAATTATGTGTCATTGAAAAAGGAACTATTTTCAATTGTGTCCAATGAGAAACAAATGATTTCCAGATAGACTGTGTCCTCCACAAGTCCAAACTAATGGCAATTGTTTCTTGCCATCTATATGCTGGCTTTTGTCGGCATGTTATTTCGCTTACGGCCATACCAACCTGAACACGCCCGATCTCGTCCGATCTCGGAAGCTAAGCAGGTTCGGGCCTGGTTAGTACTTGGATGGGAGACCGCCTGGGAATACCAGGTGCAGTAAGCATTTTGCACAGCAAGGAGGTGCTACTGATCCCTCATAAAACACCCCAAGTCTTTCAACTAGCTTTTGCACATTTGAGTAGTACACTACCTACAAACACTCATTCAAACAGCTTGAAAGTAAGTAACATGCCTAGGTCCTAAAGCTAATGGGATTATGTGTGACTGATTTACAGTAATATTGGCTCATTTAACATAACTAAGCTTTTGAAATTGGCTATCTCAAACCGCCCTCTTTTCTTGATGCAAGTTGTTTTTGGAGGGTGGAGAAAAGGGGGCGGGGCTTGAGAGGTAGCCAATAGGTAATAGCCAATAGGTAATAGCCTAGCGGTGTATAGTGAAGACCATCAGCCAGACTCATATGTGCCAGAAGCACTATCCTCTCCCTGACTTGTACAACTCATACTTACCTGGCAAGGGAGATACCATGATCAAGAAGGTGGTTCACCCATGGCGAGGCTCAGCCATTGCACTCCGGCTGTGCTGACCTATGCGAATTTCTCAAATGTAGAAATCTCGATTGCATAATTTCTGGTAGTGGGGGACTGCGTTCGCGCTCTCCCCTGATATAATATTGTCAAAAGTAAATACAGAACTTGACTAACAATCTATCAACGTGATTTTTTTATAACTCATTGTATATCTTCCTGTACATTATCCATTTACTGTATATTTTTGGACTGTATGTTTTAGGATGTATATCTTTCACTGTGTATTCTTATTCTTTGGAATACCTAAATGTTTATTGTGAGCGATCTGTGGTGCTGAAAGTGAATTTCCCTCAGGATTAATAAAGTACTTCTATGTGTAGAATTATGTGTCATTGAAAAAGGAACTATTTTCAATTGTGTCCAATGAGAAACAAATGATTTCCAGATAGACTGTGTCCTCCACAAGTCCAAACTAATGGCAATTGTTTCTTGCCATCTATATGCTGGCTTTTGTCGGCATGTTATTTCGCTTACGGCCATACCAACCTGAACACGCCCGATCTCGTCCGATCTCGGAAGCTAAGCAGGTTCGGGCCTGGTTAGTACTTGGATGGGAGACCGCCTGGGAATACCAGGTGCAGTAAGCATTTTGCACAGCAAGGAGGTGCTACTGATCCCTCATAAAACACCCCAAGTCTTTCAACTAGCTTTTGCACATTTGAGTAGTACACTACCTACAAACACTCATTCAAACAGCTTGAAAGTAAGTAACATGCCTAGGTCCTAAAGCTAATGGGATTATGTGTGACTGATTTACAGTAATATTGGCTCATTTAACATAACTAAGCTTTTGAAATTGGCTATCTCAAACCGCCCTCTTTTCTTGATGCAAGTTGTTTTTGGAGGGTGGAGAAAAGGGGGCGGGGCTTGAGAGGTAGCCAATAGGTAATAGCCAATAGGTAATAGCCTAGCGGTGTATAGTGAAGACCATCAGCCAGACTCATATGTGCCAGAAGCACTATCCTCTCCCTGACTTGTACAACTCATACTTACCTGGCAAGGGAGATACCATGATCAAGAAGGTGGTTCACCCATGGCGAGGCTCAGCCATTGCACTCCGGCTGTGCTGACCTATGCGAATTTCTCAAATGTAGAAATCTCGATTGCATAATTTCTGGTAGTGGGGGACTGCGTTCGCGCTCTCCCCTGATATAATATTGTCAAAAGTAAATACAGAACTTGACTAACAATCTATCAACGTGATTTTTTTATAACTCATTGTATATCTTCCTGTACATTATCCATTTACTGTATATTTTTGGACTGTATGTTTTAGGATGTATATCTTTCACTGTGTATTCTTATTCTTTGGAATACCTAAATGTTTATTGTGAGCGATCTGTGGTGCTGAAAGTGAATTTCCCTCAGGATTAATAAAGTACTTCTATGTGTAGAATTATGTGTCATTGAAAAAGGAACTATTTTCAATTGTGTCCAATGAGAAACAAATGATTTCCAGATAGACTGTGTCCTCCACAAGTCCAAACTAATGGCAATTGTTTCTTGCCATCTATATGCTGGCTTTTGTCGGCATGTTATTTCGCTTACGGCCATACCAACCTGAACACGCCCGATCTCGTCCGATCTCGGAAGCTAAGCAGGTTCGGGCCTGGTTAGTACTTGGATGGGAGACCGCCTGGGAATACCAGGTGCAGTAAGCATTTTGCACAGCAAGGAGGTGCTACTGATCCCTCATAAAACACCCCAAGTCTTTCAACTAGCTTTTGCACATTTGAGTAGTACACTACCTACAAACACTCATTCAAACAGCTTGAAAGTAAGTAACATGCCTAGGTCCTAAAGCTAATGGGATTATGTGTGACTGATTTACAGTAATATTGGCTCATTTAACATAACTAAGCTTTTGAAATTGGCTATCTCAAACCGCCCTCTTTTCTTGATGCAAGTTGTTTTTGGAGGGTGGAGAAAAGGGGGCGGGGCTTGAGAGGTAGCCAATAGGTAATAGCCAATAGGTAATAGCCTAGCGGTGTATAGTGAAGACCATCAGCCAGACTCATATGTGCCAGAAGCACTATCCTCTCCCTGACTTGTACAACTCATACTTACCTGGCAAGGGAGATACCATGATCAAGAAGGTGGTTCACCCATGGCGAGGCTCAGCCATTGCACTCCGGCTGTGCTGACCTATGCGAATTTCTCAAATGTAGAAATCTCGATTGCATAATTTCTGGTAGTGGGGGACTGCGTTCGCGCTCTCCCCTGATATAATATTGTCAAAAGTAAATACAGAACTTGACTAACAATCTATCAACGTGATTTTTTTATAACTCATTGTATATCTTCCTGTACATTATCCATTTACTGTATATTTTTGGACTGTATGTTTTAGGATGTATATCTTTCACTGTGTATTCTTATTCTTTGGAATACCTAAATGTTTATTGTGAGCGATCTGTGGTGCTGAAAGTGAATTTCCCTCAGGATTAATAAAGTACTTCTATGTGTAGAATTATGTGTCATTGAAAAAGGAACTATTTTCAATTGTGTCCAATGAGAAACAAATGATTTCCAGATAGACTGTGTCCTCCACAAGTCCAAACTAATGGCAATTGTTTCTTGCCATCTATATGCTGGCTTTTGTCGGCATGTTATTTCGCTTACGGCCATACCAACCTGAACACGCCCGATCTCGTCCGATCTCGGAAGCTAAGCAGGTTCGGGCCTGGTTAGTACTTGGATGGGAGACCGCCTGGGAATACCAGGTGCAGTAAGCATTTTGCACAGCAAGGAGGTGCTACTGATCCCTCATAAAACACCCCAAGTCTTTCAACTAGCTTTTGCACATTTGAGTAGTACACTACCTACAAACACTCATTCAAACAGCTTGAAAGTAAGTAACATGCCTAGGTCCTAAAGCTAATGGGATTATGTGTGACTGATTTACAGTAATATTGGCTCATTTAACATAACTAAGCTTTTGAAATTGGCTATCTCAAACCGCCCTCTTTTCTTGATGCAAGTTGTTTTTGGAGGGTGGCGAAAAGGGGGCGGGGCTTGAGAGGTAGCCAATAGGTAATAGCCAATAGGTAATAGCCTAGCGGTGTATAGTGAAGACCATCAGCCAGACTCATATGTGCCAGAAGCACTATCCTCTCCCTGACTTGTACAACTCATACTTACCTGGCAAGGGAGATACCATGATCAAGAAGGTGGTTCACCCATGGCGAGGCTCAGCCATTGCACTCCGGCTGTGCTGACCTATGCGAATTTCTCAAATGTAGAAATCTCGATTGCATAATTTCTGGTAGTGGGGGACTGCGTTCGCGCTCTCCCCTGATATAATATTGTCAAAAGTAAATACAGAACTTGACTAACAATCTATCAACGTGATTTTTTTATAACTCATTGTATATCTTCCTGTACATTATCCATTTACTGTATATTTTTGGACTGTATGTTTTAGGATGTATATCTTTCACTGTGTATTCTTATTCTTTGGAATACCTAAATGTTTATTGTGAGCGATCTGTGGTGCTGAAAGTGAATTTCCCTCAGGATTAATAAAGTACTTCTATGTGTAGAATTATGTGTCATTGAAAAAGGAACTATTTTCAATTGTGTCCAATGAGAAACAAATGATTTCCAGATAGACTGTGTCCTCCACAAGTCCAAACTAATGGCAATTGTTTCTTGCCATCTATATGCTGGCTTTTGTCGGCATGTTATTTCGCTTACGGCCATACCAACCTGAACACGCCCGATCTCGTCCGATCTCGGAAGCTAAGCAGGTTCGGGCCTGGTTAGTACTTGGATGGGAGACCGCCTGGGAATACCAGGTGCAGTAAGCATTTTGCACAGCAAGGAGGTGCTACTGATCCCTCATAAAACACCCCAAGTCTTTCAACTAGCTTTTGCACATTTGAGTAGTACACTACCTACAAACACTCATTCAAACAGCTTGAAAGTAAGTAACATGCCTAGGTCCTAAAGCTAATGGGATTATGTGTGACTGATTTACAGTAATATTGGCTCATTTAACATAACTAAGCTTTTGAAATTGGCTATCTCAAACCGCCCTCTTTTCTTGATGCAAGTTGTTTTTGGAGGGTGGCGAAAAGGGGGCGGGGCTTGAGAGGTAGCCAATAGGTAATAGCCAATAGGTAATAGCCTAGCGGTGTATAGTGAAGACCATCAGCCAGACTCATATGTGCCAGAAGCACTATCCTCTCCCTGACTTGTACAACTCATACTTACCTGGCAAGGGAGATACCATGATCAAGAAGGTGTTTCACCCATGGCGAGGCTCAGCCATTGCACTCCGGCTGTGCTGACCTATGCGAATTTCTCAAATGTAGAAATCTCGATTGCATAATTTCTGGTAGTGGGGGACTGCGTTCGCGCTCTCCCCTGATATAATATTGTCAAAAGTAAATACAGAACTTGACTAACAATCTATCAACGTGATTTTTTTATAACTCATTGTATATCTTCCTGTACATTATCCATTTACTGTATATTTTTGGACTGTATGTTTTAGGATGTATATCTTTCACTGTGTATTCTTATTCTTTGGAATACCTAAATGTTTATTGTGAGCGATCTGTGGTGCTGAAAGTGAATTTCCCTCAGGATTAATAAAGTACTTCTATGTGTAGAATTATGTGTCATTGAAAAAGGAACTATTTTCAATTGTGTCCAATGAGAAACAAATGATTTCCAGATAGACTGTGTCCTCCACAAGTCCAAACTAATGGCAATTGTTTCTTGCCATCTATATGCTGGCTTTTGTCGGCATGTTATTTCGCTTACGGCCATACCAACCTGAACACGCCCGATGTCGTCCGATCTCGGAAGCTAAGCAGGTTCGGGCCTGGTTAGTACTTGGATGGGAGACCGCCTGGGAATACCAGGTGCAGTAAGCATTTTGCACAGCAAGGAGGTGCTACTGATCCCTCATAAAACACCCCAAGTCTTTCAACTAGCTTTTGCACATTTGAGTAGTACACTACCTACAAACACTCATTCAAACAGCTTGAAAGTAAGTAACATGCCTAGGTCCTAAAGCTAATGGGATTATGTGTGACTGATTTACAGTAATATTGGCTCATTTAACATAACTAAGCTTTTGAAATTGGCTATCTCAAACCGCCCTCTTTTCTTGATGCAAGTTGTTTTTGGAGGGTGGAGAAAAGGGGGCGGGGCTTGAGAGGTAGCCAATAGGTAATAGCCAATAGGTAATAGCCTAGCGGTGTATAGTGAAGACCATCAGCCAGACTCATATGTGCCAGAAGCACTATCCTCTCCCTGACTTGTACAACTCATACTTACCTGGCAAGGGAGATACCATGATCAAGAAGGTGGTTCACCCATGGCGAGGCTCAGCCATTGCACTCCGGCTGTGCTGACCTATGCGAATTTCTCAAATGTAGAAATCTCGATTGCATAATTTCTGGTAGTGGGTGACTGCGTTCGCGCTCTCCCCTGATATAATATTGTCAAAAGTAAATACAGAACTTGACTAACAATCTATCAACGTGATTTTTTTATAACTCATTGTATATCTTCCTGTACATTATCCATTTACTGTATATTTTTGGACTGTATGTTTTAGGATGTATATCTTTCACTGTGTATTCTTATTCTTTGGAATACCTAAATGTTTATTGTGAGCGATCTGTGGTGCTGAAAGTGAATTTCCCTCAGGATTAATAAAGTACTTCTATGTGTAGAATTATGTGTCATTGAAAAAGGAACTATTTTCAATTGTGTCCAATGAGAAACAAATGATTTCCAGATAGACTGTGTCCTCCACAAGTCCAAACTAATGGCAATTGTTTCTTGCCATCTATATGCTGGCTTTTGTCGGCATGTTATTTCGCTTACGGCCATACCAACCTGAACACGCCCGATGTCGTCCGATCTCGGAAGCTAAGCAGGTTCGGGCCTGGTTAGTACTTGGATGGGAGACCGCCTGGGAATACCAGGTGCAGTAAGCATTTTGCACAGCAAGGAGGTGCTACTGATCCCTCATAAAACACCCCAAGTCTTTCAACTAGCTTTTGCACATTTGAGTAGTACACTACCTACAAACACTCATTCAAACAGCTTGAAAGTAAGTAACATGCCTAGGTCCTAAAGCTAATGGGATTATGTGTGACTGATTTACAGTAATATTGGCTCATTTAACATAACTAAGCTTTTGAAATTGGCTATCTCAAACCGCCCTCTTTTCTTGATGCAAGTTGTTTTTGGAGGGTGGAGAAAAGGGGGCGGGGCTTGAGAGGTAGCCAATAGGTAATAGCCAATAGGTAATAGCCTAGCGGTGTATAGTGAAGACCATCAGCCAGACTCATATGTGCCAGAAGCACTATCCTCTCCCTGACTTGTACAACTCATACTTACCTGGCAAGGGAGATACCATGATCAAGAAGGTGGTTCACCCATGGCGAGGCTCAGCCATTGCACTCCGGCTGTGCTGACCTATGCGAATTTCTCAAATGTAGAAATCTCGATTGCATAATTTCTGGTAGTGGGGGACTGCGTTCGCGCTCTCCCCTGATATAATATTGTCAAAAGTAAATACAGAACTTGACTAACAATCTATCAACGTGATTTTTTTATAACTCATTGTATATCTTCCTGTACATTATCCATTTACTGTATATTTTTGGACTGTATGTTTTAGGATGTATATCTTTCACTGTGTATTCTTATTCTTTGGAATACCTAAATGTTTATTGTGAGCGATCTGTGGTGCTGAAAGTGAATTTCCCTCAGGATTAATAAAGTACTTCTATGTGTAGAATTATGTGTCATTGAAAAAGGAACTATTTTCAATTGTGTCCAATGAGAAACAAATGATTTCCAGATAGACTGTGTCCTCCACAAGTCCAAACTAATGGCAATTGTTTCTTGCCATCTATATGCTGGCTTTTGTCGGCATGTTATTTCGCTTACGGCCATACCAACCTGAACACGCCCGATGTCGTCCGATCTCGGAAGCTAAGCAGGTTCGGGCCTGGTTAGTACTTGGATGGGAGACCGCCTGGGAATACCAGGTGCAGTAAGCATTTTGCACAGCAAGGAGGTGCTACTGATCCCTCATAAAACACCCCAAGTCTTTCAACTAGCTTTTGCACATTTGAGTAGTACACTACCTACAAACACTCATTCAAACAGCTTGAAAGTAAGTAACATGCCTAGGTCCTAAAGCTAATGGGATTATGTGTGACTGATTTACAGTAATATTGGCTCATTTAACATAACTAAGCTTTTGAAATTGGCTATCTCAAACCGCCCTCTTTTCTTGATGCAAGTTGTTTTTGGAGGGTGGAGAAAAGGGGGCGGGGCTTGAGAGGTAGCCAATAGGTAATAGCCAATAGGTAATAGCCTAGCGGTGTATAGTGAAGACCATCAGCCAGACTCATATGTGCCAGAAGCACTATCCTCTCCCTGACTTGTACAACTCATACTTACCTGGCAAGGGAGATACCATGATCAAGAAGGTGGTTCACCCATGGCGAGGCTCAGCCATTGCACTCCGGCTGTGCTGACCTATGCGAATTTCTCAAATGTAGAAATCTCGATTGCATAATTTCTGGTAGTGGGGGACTGCGTTCGCGCTCTCCCCTGATATAATATTGTCAAAAGTAAATACAGAACTTGACTAACAATCTATCAATGTGATTTTTTTATAACTCATTGTATATCTTCCTGTACATTATCCATTTACTGTATATTTTTGGACTGTATGTTTTAGGATGTATATCTTTCACTGTGTATTCTTATTCTTTGGAATACCTAAATGTTTATTGTGAGCGATCTGTGGTGCTGAAAGTGAATTTCCCTCAGGATTAATAAAGTACTTCTATGTGTAGAATTATGTGTCATTGAAAAAGGAACTATTTTCAATTGTGTCCAATGAGAAACAAATGATTTCCAGATAGACTGTGTCCTCCACAAGTCCAAACTAATGGCAATTGTTTCTTGCCATCTATATGCTGGCTTTTGTCGGCATGTTATTTCGCTTACGGCCATACCAACCTGAACACGCCCGATGTCGTCCGATCTCGGAAGCTAAGCAGGTTCGGGCCTGGTTAGTACTTGGATGGGAGACCGCCTGGGAATACCAGGTGCAGTAAGCATTTTGCACAGCAAGGAGGTGCTACTGATCCCTCATAAAACACCCCAAGTCTTTCAACTAGCTTTTGCACATTTGAGTAGTACACTACCTACAAACACTCATTCAAACAGCTTGAAAGTAAGTAACATGCCTAGGTCCTAAAGCTAATGGGATTTGTGTGACTGATTTACAGTAATATTGGCTCATTTAACATAACTAAGCTTTTGAAATTGGCTATCTCAAACCGCCCTCTTTTCTTGATGCAAGTTGTTTTTGGAGGGTGGAGAAAAGGGGGCGGGGCTTGAGAGGTAGCCAATAGGTAATAGCCAATAGGTAATAGCCTAGCGGTGTATAGTGAAGACCATCAGCCAGACTCATATGTGCCAGAAGCACTATCCTCTCCCTGACTTGTACAACTCATACTTACCTGGCAAGGGAGATACCATGATCAAGAAGGTGGTTCACCCATGGCGAGGCTCAGCCATTGCACTCCGGCTGTGCTGACCTATGCGAATTTCTCAAATGTAGAAATCTCGATTGCATAATTTCTGGTAGTGGGGGACTGCGTTCGCGCTCTCCCCTGATATAATATTGTCAAAAGTAAATACAGAACTTGACTAACAATCTATCAACGTGATTTTTTTATAACTCATTGTATATCTTCCTGTACATTATCCATTTACTGTATATTTTTGGACTGTATGTTTTAGGATGTATATCTTTCACTGTGTATTCTTATTCTTTGGAATACCTAAATGTTTATTGTGAGCGATCTGTGGTGCTGAAAGTGAATTTCCCTCAGGATTAATAAAGTACTTCTATGTGTAGAATTATGTGTCATTGAAAAAGGAACTATTTTCAATTGTGTCCAATGAGAAACAAATGATTTCCAGATAGACTGTGTCCTCCACAAGTCCAAACTAATGGCAATTGTTTCTTGCCATCTATATGCTGGCTTTTGTCGGCATGTTATTTCGCTTACGGCCATACCAACCTGAACACGCCCGATCTCGTCCGATCTCGGAAGCTAAGCAGGTTCGGGCCTGGTTAGTACTTGGATGGGAGACCGCCTGGGAATACCAGGTGCAGTAAGCATTTTGCACAGCAAGGAGGTGCTACTGATCCCTCATAAAACACCCCAAGTCTTTCAACTAGCTTTTGCACATTTGAGTAGTACACTACCTACAAACACTCATTCAAACAGCTTGAAAGTAAGTAACATGCCTAGGTCCTAAAGCTAATGGGATTATGTGTGACTGATTTACAGTAATATTGGCTCATTTAACATAACTAAGCTTTTGAAATTGGCTATCTCAAACCGCCCTCTTTTCTTGATGCAAGTTGTTTTTGGAGGGTGGAGAAAAGGGGGCGGGGCTTGAGAGGTAGCCAATAGGTAATAGCCAATAGGTAATAGCCTAGCGGTGTATAGTGAAGACCATCAGCCAGACTCATATGTGCCAGAAGCACTATCCTCTCCCTGACTTGTACAACTCATACTTACCTGGCAAGGGAGATACCATGATCAAGAAGGTGGTTCACCCATGGCGAGGCTCAGCCATTGCACTCCGGCTGTGCTGACCTATGCGAATTTCTCAAATGTAGAAATCTCGATTGCATAATTTCTGGTAGTGGGGGACTGCGTTCGCGCTCTCCCCTGATATAATATTGTCAAAAGTAAATACAGAACTTGACTAACAATCTATCAACGTGATTTTTTTATAACTCATTGTATATCTTCCTGTACATTATCCATTTACTGTATATTTTTGGACTGTATGTTTTAGGATGTATATCTTTCACTGTGTATTCTTATTCTTTGGAATACCTAAATGTTTATTGTGAGCGATCTGTGGTGCTGAAAGTGAATTTCCCTCAGGATTAATAAAGTACTTCTATGTGTAGAATTATGTGTCATTGAAAAAGGAACTATTTTCAATTGTGTCCAATGAGAAACAAATGATTTCCAGATAGACTGTGTCCTCCACAAGTCCAAACTAATGGCAATTGTTTCTTGCCATCTATATGCTGGCTTTTGTCGGCATGTTATTTCGCTTACGGCCATACCAACCTGAACACGCCCGATCTCGTCCGATCTCGGAAGCTAAGCAGGTTCGGGCCTGGTTAGTACTTGGATGGGAGACCGCCTGGGAATACCAGGTGCAGTAAGCATTTTGCACAGCAAGGAGGTGCTACTGATCCCTCATAAAACACCCCAAGTCTTTCAACTAGCTTTTGCACATTTGAGTAGTACACTACCTACAAACACTCATTCAAACAGCTTGAAAGTAAGTAACATGCCTAGGTCCTAAAGCTAATGGGATTATGTGTGACTGATTTACAGTAATATTGGCTCATTTAACATAACTAAGCTTTTGAAATTGGCTATCTCAAACCGCCCTCTTTTCTTGATGCAAGTTGTTTTTGGAGGGTGGAGAAAAGGGGGCGGGGCTTGAGAGGTAGCCAATAGGTAATAGCCAATAGGTAATAGCCTAGCGGTGTATAGTGAAGACCATCAGCCAGACTCATATGTGCCAGAAGCACTATCCTCTCCCTGACTTGTACAACTCATACTTACCTGGCAAGGGAGATACCATGATCAAGAAGGTGGTTCACCCATGGCGAGGCTCAGCCATTGCACTCCGGCTGTGCTGACCTATGCGAATTTCTCAAATGTAGAAATCTCGATTGCATAATTTCTGGTAGTGGGGGACTGCGTTCGCGCTCTCCCCTGATATAATATTGTCAAAAGTAAATACAGAACTTGACTAACAATCTATCAACGTGATTTTTTTATAACTCATTGTATATCTTCCTGTACATTATCCATTTACTGTATATTTTTGGACTGTATGTTTTAGGATGTATATCTTTCACTGTGTATTCTTATTCTTTGGAATACCTAAATGTTTATTGTGAGCGATCTGTGGTGCTGAAAGTGAATTTCCCTCAGGATTAATAAAGTACTTCTATGTGTAGAATTATGTGTCATTGAAAAAGGAACTATTTTCAATTGTGTCCAATGAGAAACAAATGATTTCCAGATAGACTGTGTCCTCCACAAGTCCAAACTAATGGCAATTGTTTCTTGCCATCTATATGCTGGCTTTTGTCGGCATGTTATTTCGCTTACGGCCATACCAACCTGAACACGCCCGATCTCGTCCGATCTCGGAAGCTAAGCAGGTTCGGGCCTGGTTAGTACTTGGATGGGAGACCGCCTGGGAATACCAGGTGCAGTAAGCATTTTGCACAGCAAGGAGGTGCTACTGATCCCTCATAAAACACCCCAAGTCTTTCAACTAGCTTTTGCACATTTGAGTAGTACACTACCTACAAACACTCATTCAAACAGCTTGAAAGTAAGTAACATGCCTAGGTCCTAAAGCTAATGGGATTATGTGTGACTGATTTACAGTAATATTGGCTCATTTAACATAACTAAGCTTTTGAAATTGGCTATCTCAAACCGCCCTCTTTTCTTGATGCAAGTTGTTTTTGGAGGGTGGAGAAAAGGGGGCGGGGCTTGAGAGGTAGCCAATAGGTAATAGCCAATAGGTAATAGCCTAGCGGTGTATAGTGAAGACCATCAGCCAGACTCATATGTGCCAGAAGCACTATCCTCTCCCTGACTTGTACAACTCATACTTACCTGGCAAGGGAGATACCATGATCAAGAAGGTGGTTCACCCATGGCGAGGCTCAGCCATTGCACTCCGGCTGTGCTGACCTATGCGAATTTCTCAAATGTAGAAATCTCGATTGCATAATTTCTGGTAGTGGGGGACTGCGTTCGCGCTCTCCCCTGATATACTATTGTCAAAAGTAAATACAGAACTTGACTAACAATCTATCAACGTGATTTTTTTATAACTCATTGTATATCTTCCTGTACATTATCCATTTACTGTATATTTTTGGACTGTATGTTTTAGGATGTATATCTTTCACTGTGTATTCTTATTCTTTGGAATACCTAAATGTTTATTGTGAGCGATCTGTGGTGCTGAAAGTGAATTTCCCTCAGGATTAATAAAGTACTTCTATGTGTAGAATTATGTGTCATTGAAAAAGGAACTATTTTCAATTGTGTCCAATGAGAAACAAATGATTTCCAGATAGACTGTGTCCTCCACAAGTCCAAACTAATGGCAATTGTTTCTTGCCATCTATATGCTGGCTTTTGTCGGCATGTTATTTCGCTTACGGCCATACCAACCTGAACACGCCCGATCTCGTCCGATCTCGGAAGCTAAGCAGGTTCGGGCCTGGTTAGTACTTGGATGGGAGACCGCCTGGGAATACCAGGTGCAGTAAGCATTTTGCACAGCAAGGAGGTGCTACTGATCCCTCATAAAACACCCCAAGTCTTTCAACTAGCTTTTGCACATTTGAGTAGTACACTACCTACAAACACTCATTCAAACAGCTTGAAAGTAAGTAACATGCCTAGGTCCTAAAGCTAATGGGATTATGTGTGACTGATTTACAGTAATATTGGCTCATTTAACATAACTAAGCTTTTGAAATTGGCTATCTCAAACCGCCCTCTTTTCTTGATGC
Source organism: Notolepis coatsorum (assembly GCF_963971535.1). NCBI lineage: Eukaryota > Metazoa > Chordata > Actinopteri > Aulopiformes > Paralepididae > Notolepis > Notolepis coatsorum. The sequence goes on from NC_140168.1 coordinate 173,260,387, forward strand.
AAGTTGTTTTTGGAGGGTGGAGAAAAGGGGGCGGGGCTTGAGAGGTAGCCAATAGGTAATAGCCAATAGGTAATAGCCTAGCGGTGTATAGTGAAGACCATCAGCCAGACTCATATGTGCCAGAAGCACTATCCTCTCCCTGACTTGTACAACTCATACTTACCTGGCAAGGGAGATACCATGATCAAGAAGGTGGTTCACCCATGGCGAGGCTCAGCCATTGCACTCCGGCTGTGCTGACCTATGCGAATTTCTCAAGTGTAGAAATCTCGATTGCATAATTTCTGGTAGTGGGGGACTGCGTTCGCGCTCTCCCCTGATATAATATTGTCAAAAGTAAATACAGAACTTGACTAACAATCTATCAACGTGATTTTTTTATAACTCATTGTATATCTTCCTGTACATTATCCATTTACTGTATATTTTTGGACTGTATGTTTTAGGATGTATATCTTTCACTGTGTATTCTTATTCTTTGGAATACCTAAATGTTTATTGTGAGCGATCTGTGGTGCTGAAAGTGAATTTCCCTCAGGATTAATAAAGTACTTCTATGTGTAGAATTATGTGTCATTGAAAAAGGAACTATTTTCAATTGTGTCCAATGAGAAACAAATGATTTCCAGATAGACTGTGTCCTCCACAAGTCCAAACTAATGGCAATTGTTTCTTGCCATCTATATGCTGGCTTTTGTCGGCATGTTATTTCGCTTACGGCCATACCAACCTGAACACGCCCGATGTCGTCCGATCTCGGAAGCTAAGCAGGTTCGGGCCTGGTTAGTACTTGGATGGGAGACCGCCTGGGAATACCAGGTGCAGTAAGCATTTTGCACAGCAAGGAGGTGCTACTGATCCCTCATAAAACACCCCAAGTCTTTCAACTAGCTTTTGCACATTTGAGTAGTACACTACCTACAAACACTCATTCAAACAGCTTGAAAGTAAGTAACATGCCTAGGTCCTAAAGCTAATGGGATTATGTGTGACTGATTTACAGTAATATTGGCTCATTTAACATAACTAAGCTTTTGAAATTGGCTATCTCAAACCGCCCTCTTTTCTTGATGCAAGTTGTTTTTGGAGGGTGGAGAAAAGGGGGCGGGGCTTGAGAGGTAGCCAATAGGTAATAGCCAATAGGTAATAGCCTAGCGGTGTATAGTGAAGACCATCAGCCAGACTCATATGTGCCAGAAGCACTATCCTCTCCCTGACTTGTACAACTCATACTTACCTGGCAAGGGAGATACCATGATCAAGAAGGTGGTTCACCCATGGCGAGGCTCAGCCATTGCACTCCGGCTGTGCTGACCTATGCGAATTTCTCAAATGTAGAAATCTCGATTGCATAATTTCTGGTAGTGGGGGACTGCGTTCGCGCTCTCCCCTGATATACTATTGTCAAAAGTAAATACAGAACTTGACTAACAATCTATCAACGTGATTTTTTTATAACTCATTGTATATCTTCCTGTACATTATCCATTTACTGTATATTTTTGGACTGTATGTTTTAGGATGTATATCTTTCACTGTGTATTCTTATTCTTTGGAATACCTAAATGTTTATTGTGAGCGATCTGTGGTGCTGAAAGTGAATTTCCCTCAGGATTAATAAAGTACTTCTATGTGTAGAATTATGTGTCATTGAAAAAGGAACTATTTTCAATTGTGTCCAATGAGAAACAAATGATTTCCAGATAGACTGTGTCCTCCACAAGTCCAAACTAATGGCAATTGTTTCTTGCCATCTATATGCTGGCTTTTGTCGGCATGTTATTTCGCTTACGGCCATACCAACCTGAACACGCCCGATCTCGTCCGATCTCGGAAGCTAAGCAGGTTCGGGCCTGGTTAGTACTTGGATGGGAGACCGCCTGGGAATACCAGGTGCAGTAAGCATTTTGCACAGCAAGGAGGTGCTACTGATCCCTCATAAAACACCCCAAGTCTTTCAACTAGCTTTTGCACATTTGAGTAGTACACTACCTACAAACACTCATTCAAACAGCTTGAAAGTAAGTAACATGCCTAGGTCCTAAAGCTAATGGGATTATGTGTGACTGATTTACAGTAATATTGGCTCATTTAACATAACTAAGCTTTTGAAATTGGCTATCTCAAACCGCCCTCTTTTCTTGATGCAAGTTGTTTTTGGAGGGTGGAGAAAAGGGGGCGGGGCTTGAGAGGTAGCCAATAGGTAATAGCCAATAGGTAATAGCCTAGCGGTGTATAGTGAAGACCATCAGCCAGACTCATATGTGCCAGAAGCACTATCCTCTCCCTGACTTGTACAACTCATACTTACCTGGCAAGGGAGATACCATGATCAAGAAGGTGGTTCACCCATGGCGAGGCTCAGCCATTGCACTCCGGCTGTGCTGACCTATGCGAATTTCTCAAGTGTAGAAATCTCGATTGCATAATTTCTGGTAGTGGGGGACTGCGTTCGCGCTCTCCCCTGATATAATATTGTCAAAAGTAAATACAGAACTTGACTAACAATCTATCAACGTGATTTTTTTATAACTCATTGTATATCTTCCTGTACATTATCCATTTACTGTATATTTTTGGACTGTATGTTTTAGGATGTATATCTTTCACTGTGTATTCTTATTCTTTGGAATACCTAAATGTTTATTGTGAGCGATCTGTGGTGCTGAAAGTGAATTTCCCTCAGGATTAATAAAGTACTTCTATGTGTAGAATTATGTGTCATTGAAAAAGGAACTATTTTCAATTGTGTCCAATGAGAAACAAATGATTTCCAGATAGACTGTGTCCTCCACAAGTCCAAACTAATGGCAATTGTTTCTTGCCATCTATATGCTGGCTTTTGTCGGCATGTTATTTCGCTTACGGCCATACCAACCTGAACACGCCCGATGTCGTCCGATCTCGGAAGCTAAGCAGGTTCGGGCCTGGTTAGTACTTGGATGGGAGACCGCCTGGGAATACCAGGTGCAGTAAGCATTTTGCACAGCAAGGAGGTGCTACTGATCCCTCATAAAACACCCCAAGTCTTTCAACTAGCTTTTGCACATTTGAGTAGTACACTACCTACAAACACTCATTCAAACAGCTTGAAAGTAAGTAACATGCCTAGGTCCTAAAGCTAATGGGATTATGTGTGACTGATTTACAGTAATATTGGCTCATTTAACATAACTAAGCTTTTGAAATTGGCTATCTCAAACCGCCCTCTTTTCTTGATGCAAGTTGTTTTTGGAGGGTGGAGAAAAGGGGGCGGGGCTTGAGAGGTAGCCAATAGGTAATAGCCAATAGGTAATAGCCTAGCGGTGTATAGTGAAGACCATCAGCCAGACTCATATGTGCCAGAAGCACTATCCTCTCCCTGACTTGTACAACTCATACTTACCTGGCAAGGGAGATACCATGATCAAGAAGGTGGTTCACCCATGGCGAGGCTCAGCCATTGCACTCCGGCTGTGCTGACCTATGCGAATTTCTCAAGTGTAGAAATCTCGATTGCATAATTTCTGGTAGTGGGGGACTGCGTTCGCGCTCTCCCCTGATATAATATTGTCAAAAGTAAATACAGAACTTGACTAACAATCTATCAACGTGATTTTTTTATAACTCATTGTATATCTTCCTGTACATTATCCATTTACTGTATATTTTTGGACTGTATGTTTTAGGATGTATATCTTTCACTGTGTATTCTTATTCTTTGGAATACCTAAATGTTTATTGTGAGCGATCTGTGGTGCTGAAAGTGAATTTCCCTCAGGATTAATAAAGTACTTCTATGTGTAGAATTATGTGTCATTGAAAAAGGAACTATTTTCAATTGTGTCCAATGAGAAACAAATGATTTCCAGATAGACTGTGTCCTCCACAAGTCCAAACTAATGGCAATTGTTTCTTGCCATCTATATGCTGGCTTTTGTCGGCATGTTATTTCGCTTACGGCCATACCAACCTGAACACGCCCGATGTCGTCCGATCTCGGAAGCTAAGCAGGTTCGGGCCTGGTTAGTACTTGGATGGGAGACCGCCTGGGAATACCAGGTGCAGTAAGCATTTTGCACAGCAAGGAGGTGCTACTGATCCCTCATAAAACACCCCAAGTCTTTCAACTAGCTTTTGCACATTTGAGTAGTACACTACCTACAAACACTCATTCAAACAGCTTGAAAGTAAGTAACATGCCTAGGTCCTAAAGCTAATGGGATTATGTGTGACTGATTTACAGTAATATTGGCTCATTTAACATAACTAAGCTTTTGAAATTGGCTATCTCAAACCGCCCTCTTTTCTTGATGCAAGTTGTTTTTGGAGGGTGGAGAAAAGGGGGCGGGGCTTGAGAGGTAGCCAATAGGTAATAGCCAATAGGTAATAGCCTAGCGGTGTATAGTGAAGACCATCAGCCAGACTCATATGTGCCAGAAGCACTATCCTCTCCCTGACTTGTACAACTCATACTTACCTGGCAAGGGAGATACCATGATCAAGAAGGTGGTTCACCCATGGCGAGGCTCAGCCATTGCACTCCGGCTGTGCTGACCTATGCGAATTTCTCAAATGTAGAAATCTCGATTGCATAATTTCTGGTAGTGGGGGACTGCGTTCGCGCTCTCCCCTGATATAATATTGTCAAAAGTAAATACAGAACTTGACTAACAATCTATCAACGTGATTTTTTTATAACTCATTGTATATCTTCCTGTACATTATCCATTTACTGTATATTTTTGGACTGTATGTTTTAGGATGTATATCTTTCACTGTGTATTCTTATTCTTTGGAATACCTAAATGTTTATTGTGAGCGATCTGTGGTGCTGAAAGTGAATTTCCCTCAGGATTAATAAAGTACTTCTATGTGTAGAATTATGTGTCATTGAAAAAGGAACTATTTTCAATTGTGTCCAATGAGAAACAAATGATTTCCAGATAGACTGTGTCCTCCACAAGTCCAAACTAATGGCAATTGTTTCTTGCCATCTATATGCTGGCTTTTGTCGGCATGTTATTTCGCTTACGGCCATACCAACCTGAACACGCCCGATCTCGTCCGATCTCGGAAGCTAAGCAGGTTCGGGCCTGGTTAGTACTTGGATGGGAGACCGCCTGGGAATACCAGGTGCAGTAAGCATTTTGCACAGCAAGGAGGTGCTACTGATCCCTCATAAAACACCCCAAGTCTTTCAACTAGCTTTTGCACATTTGAGTAGTACACTACCTACAAACACTCATTCAAACAGCTTGAAAGTAAGTAACATGCCTAGGTCCTAAAGCTAATGGGATTATGTGTGACTGATTTACAGTAATATTGGCTCATTTAACATAACTAAGCTTTTGAAATTGGCTATCTCAAACCGCCCTCTTTTCTTGATGCAAGTTGTTTTTGGAGGGTGGAGAAAAGGGGGCGGGGCTTGAGAGGTAGCCAATAGGTAATAGCCAATAGGTAATAGCCTAGCGGTGTATAGTGAAGACCATCAGCCAGACTCATATGTGCCAGAAGCACTATCCTCTCCCTGACTTGTACAACTCATACTTACCTGGCAAGGGAGATACCATGATCAAGAAGGTGGTTCACCCATGGCGAGGCTCAGCCATTGCACTCCGGCTGTGCTGACCTATGCGAATTTCTCAAATGTAGAAATCTCGATTGCATAATTTCTGGTAGTGGGGGACTGCGTTCGCGCTCTCCCCTGATATAATATTGTCAAAAGTAAATACAGAACTTGACTAACAATCTATCAACGTGATTTTTTTATAACTCATTGTATATCTTCCTGTACATTATCCATTTACTGTATATTTTTGGACTGTATGTTTTAGGATGTATATCTTTCACTGTGTATTCTTATTCTTTGGAATACCTAAATGTTTATTGTGAGCGATCTGTGGTGCTGAAAGTGAATTTCCCTCAGGATTAATAAAGTACTTCTATGTGTAGAATTATGTGTCATTGAAAAAGGAACTATTTTCAATTGTGTCCAATGAGAAACAAATGATTTCCAGATAGACTGTGTCCTCCACAAGTCCAAACTAATGGCAATTGTTTCTTGCCATCTATATGCTGGCTTTTGTCGACATGTTATTTCGCTTACGGCCATACCAACCTGAACACGCCCGATCTCGTCCGATCTCGGAAGCTAAGCAGGTTCGGGCCTGGTTAGTACTTGGATGGGAGACCGCCTGGGAATACCAGGTGCAGTAAGCATTTTGCACAGCAAGGAGGTGCTACTGATCCCTCATAAAACACCCCAAGTCTTTCAACTAGCTTTTGCACATTTGAGTAGTACACTACCTACAAACACTCATTCAAACAGCTTGAAAGTAAGTAACATGCCTAGGTCCTAAAGCTAATGGGATTATGTGTGACTGATTTACAGTAATATTGGCTCATTTAACATAACTAAGCTTTTGAAATTGGCTATCTCAAACCGCCCTCTTTTCTTGATGCAAGTTGTTTTTGGAGGGTGGAGAAAAGGGGGCGGGGCTTGAGAGGTAGCCAATAGGTAATAGCCAATAGGTAATAGCCTAGCGGTGTATAGTGAAGACCATCAGCCAGACTCATATGTGCCAGAAGCACTATCCTCTCCCTGACTTGTACAACTCATACTTACCTGGCAAGGGAGATACCATGATCAAGAAGGTGGTTCACCCATGGCGAGGCTCAGCCATTGCACTCCGGCTGTGCTGACCTATGCGAATTTCTCAAATGTAGAAATCTCGATTGCATAATTTCTGGTAGTGGGGGACTGCGTTCGCGCTCTCCCCTGATATAATATTGTCAAAAGTAAATACAGAACTTGACTAACAATCTATCAACGTGATTTTTTTATAACTCATTGTATATCTTCCTGTACATTATCCATTTACTGTATATTTTTGGACTGTATGTTTTAGGATGTATATCTTTCACTGTGTATTCTTATTCTTTGGAATACCTAAATGTTTATTGTGAGCGATCTGTGGTGCTGAAAGTGAATTTCCCTCAGGATTAATAAAGTACTTCTATGTGTAGAATTATGTGTCATTGAAAAAGGAACTATTTTCAATTGTGTCCAATGAGAAACAAATGATTTCCAGATAGACTGTGTCCTCCACAAGTCCAAACTAATGGCAATTGTTTCTTGCCATCTATATGCTGGCTTTTGTCGACATGTTATTTCGCTTACGGCCATACCAACCTGAACACGCCCGATCTCGTCCGATCTCGGAAGCTAAGCAGGTTCGGGCCTGGTTAGTACTTGGATGGGAGACCGCCTGGGAATACCAGGTGCAGTAAGCATTTTGCACAGCAAGGAGGTGCTACTGATCCCTCATAAAACACCCCAAGTCTTTCAACTAGCTTTTGCACATTTGAGTAGTACACTACCTACAAACACTCATTCAAACAGCTTGAAAGTAAGTAACATGCCTAGGTCCTAAAGCTAATGGGATTATGTGTGACTGATTTACAGTAATATTGGCTCATTTAACATAACTAAGCTTTTGAAATTGGCTATCTCAAACCGCCCTCTTTTCTTGATGCAAGTTGTTTTTGGAGGGTGGAGAAAAGGGGGCGGGGCTTGAGAGGTAGCCAATAGGTAATAGCCAATAGGTAATAGCCTAGCGGTGTATAGTGAAGACCATCAGCCAGACTCATATGTGCCAGAAGCACTATCCTCTCCCTGACTTGTACAACTCATACTTACCTGGCAAGGGAGATACCATGATCAAGAAGGTGGTTCACCCATGGCGAGGCTCAGCCATTGCACTCCGGCTGTGCTGACCTATGCGAATTTCTCAAATGTAGAAATCTCGATTGCATAATTTCTGGTAGTGGGGGACTGCGTTCGCGCTCTCCCCTGATATAATATTGTCAAAAGTAAATACAGAACTTGACTAACAATCTATCAACGTGATTTTTTTATAACTCATTGTATATCTTCCTGTACATTATCCATTTACTGTATATTTTTGGACTGTATGTTTTAGGATGTATATCTTTCACTGTGTATTCTTATTCTTTGGAATACCTAAATGTTTATTGTGAGCGATCTGTGGTGCTGAAAGTGAATTTCCCTCAGGATTAATAAAGTACTTCTATGTGTAGAATTATGTGTCATTGAAAAAGGAACTATTTTCAATTGTGTCCAATGAGAAACAAATGATTTCCAGATAGACTGTGTCCTCCACAAGTCCAAACTAATGGCAATTGTTTCTTGCCATCTATATGCTGGCTTTTGTCGGCATGTTATTTCGCTTACGGCCATACCAACCTGAACACGCCCGATCTCGTCCGATCTCGGAAGCTAAGCAGGTTCGGGCCTGGTTAGTACTTGGATGGGAGACCGCCTGGGAATACCAGGTGCAGTAAGCATTTTGCACAGCAAGGAGGTGCTACTGATCCCTCATAAAACACCCCAAGTCTTTCAACTAGCTTTTGCACATTTGAGTAGTACACTACCTACAAACACTCATTCAAACAGCTTGAAAGTAAGTAACATGCCTAGGTCCTAAAGCTAATGGGATTATGTGTGACTGATTTACAGTAATATTGGCTCATTTAACATAACTAAGCTTTTGAAATTGGCTATCTCAAACCGCCCTCTTTTCTTGATGCAAGTTGTTTTTGGAGGGTGGAGAAAAGGGGGCGGGGCTTGAGAGGTAGCCAATAGGTAATAGCCAATAGGTAATAGCCTAGCGGTGTATAGTGAAGACCATCAGCCAGACTCATATGTGCCAGAAGCACTATCCTCTCCCTGACTTGTACAACTCATACTTACCTGGCAAGGGAGATACCATGATCAAGAAGGTGGTTCACCCATGGCGAGGCTCAGCCATTGCACTCCGGCTGTGCTGACCTATGCGAATTTCTCAAATGTAGAAATCTCGATTGCATAATTTCTGGTAGTGGGGGACTGCGTTCGCGCTCTCCCCTGATATAATATTGTCAAAAGTAAATACAGAACTTGACTAACAATCTATCAACGTGATTTTTTTATAACTCATTGTATATCTTCCTGTACATTATCCATTTACTGTATATTTTTGGACTGTATGTTTTAGGATGTATATCTTTCACTGTGTATTCTTATTCTTTGGAATACCTAAATGTTTATTGTGAGCGATCTGTGGTGCTGAAAGTGAATTTCCCTCAGGATTAATAAAGTACTTCTATGTGTAGAATTATGTGTCATTGAAAAAGGAACTATTTTCAATTGTGTCCAATGAGAAACAAATGATTTCCAGATAGACTGTGTCCTCCACAAGTCCAAACTAATGGCAATTGTTTCTTGCCATCTATATGCTGGCTTTTGTCGGCATGTTATTTCGCTTACGGCCATACCAACCTGAACACGCCCGATGTCGTCCGATCTCGGAAGCTAAGCAGGTTCGGGCCTGGTTAGTACTTGGATGGGAGACCGCCTGGGAATACAAGGTGCAGTAAGCATTTTGCACAGCAAGGAGGTGCTACTGATCCCTCATAAAACACCCCAAGTCTTTCAACTAGCTTTTGCACATTTGAGTAGTACACTACCTACAAACACTCATTCAAACAGCTTGAAAGTAAGTAACATGCCTAGGTCCTAAAGCTAATGGGATTATGTGTGACTGATTTACAGTAATATTGGCTCATTTAACATAACTAAGCTTTTGAAATTGGCTATCTCAAACCGCCCTCTTTTCTTGATGCAAGTTGTTTTTGGAGGGTGGAGAAAAGGGGGCGGGGCTTGAGAGGTAGCCAATAGGTAATAGCCAATAGGTAATAGCCTAGCGGTGTATAGTGAAGACCATCAGCCAGACTCATATGTGCCAGAAGCACTATCCTCTCCCTGACTTGTACAACTCATACTTACCTGGCAAGGGAGATACCATGATCAAGAAGGTGGTTCACCCATGGCGAGGCTCAGCCATTGCACTCCGGCTGTGCTGACCTATGTGAATTTCTCAAATGTAGAAATCTCGATTGCATAATTTCTGGTAGTGGGGGACTGCGTTCGCGCTCTCCCCTGATATAATATTGTCAAAAGTAAATACAGAACTTGACTAACAATCTATCAACGTGATTTTTTTATAACTCATTGTATATCTTCCTGTACATTATCCATTTACTGTATATTTTTGGACTGTATGTTTTAGGATGTATATCTTTCACTGTGTATTCTTATTCTTTGGAATACCTAAATGTTTATTGTGAGCGATCTGTGGTGCTGAAAGTGAATTTCCCTCAGGATTAATAAAGTACTTCTATGTGTAGAATTATGTGTCATTGAAAAAGGAACTATTTTCAATTGTGTCCAATGAGAAACAAATGATTTCCAGATAGACTGTGTCCTCCACAAGTCCAAACTAATGGCAATTGTTTCTTGCCATCTATATGCTGGCTTTTGTCGGCATGTTATTTCGCTTACGGCCATACCAACCTGAACACGCCCGATCTCGTCCGATCTCGGAAGCTAAGCAGGTTCGGGCCTGGTTAGTACTTGGATGGGAGACCGCCTGGGAATACCAGGTGCAGTAAGCATTTTGCACAGCAAGGAGGTGCTACTGATCCCTCATAAAACACCCCAAGTCTTTCAACTAGCTTTTGCACATTTGAGTAGTACACTACCTACAAACACTCATTCAAACAGCTTGAAAGTAAGTAACATGCCTAGGTCCTAAAGCTAATGGGATTATGTGTGACTGATTTACAGTAATATTGGCTCATTTAACATAACTAAGCTTTTGAAATTGGCTATCTCAAACCGCCCTCTTTTCTTGATGCAAGTTGTTTTTGGAGGGTGGAGAAAAGGGGGCGGGGCTTGAGAGGTAGCCAATAGGTAATAGCCAATAGGTAATAGCCTAGCGGTGTATAGTGAAGACCATCAGCCAGACTCATATGTGCCAGAAGCACTATCCTCTCCCTGACTTGTACAACTCATACTTACCTGGCAAGGGAGATACCATGATCAAGAAGGTGGTTCACCCATGGCGAGGCTCAGCCATTGCACTCCGGCTGTGCTGACCTATGCGAATTTCTCAAATGTAGAAATCTCGATTGCATAATTTCTGGTAGTGGGGGACTGCGTTCGCGCTCTCCCCTGATATAATATTGTCAAAAGTAAATACAGAACTTGACTAACAATCTATCAACGTGATTTTTTTATAACTCATTGTATATCTTCCTGTACATTATCCATTTACTGTATATTTTTGGACTGTATGTTTTAGGATGTATATCTTTCACTGTGTATTCTTATTCTTTGGAATACCTAAATGTTTATTGTGAGCGATCTGTGGTGCTGAAAGTGAATTTCCCTCAGGATTAATAAAGTACTTCTATGTGTAGAATTATGTGTCATTGAAAAAGGAACTATTTTCAATTGTGTCCAATGAGAAACAAATGATTTCCAGATAGACTGTGTCCTCCACAAGTCCAAACTAATGGCAATTGTTTCTTGCCATCTATATGCTGGCTTTTGTCGGCATGTTATTTCGCTTACGGCCATACCAACCTGAACACGCCCGATGTCGTCCGATCTCGGAAGCTAAGCAGGTTCGGGCCTGGTTAGTACTTGGATGGGAGACCGCCTGGGAATACAAGGTGCAGTAAGCATTTTGCACAGCAAGGAGGTGCTACTGATCCCTCATAAAACACCCCAAGTCTTTCAACTAGCTTTTGCACATTTGAGTAGTACACTACCTACAAACACTCATTCAAACAGCTTGAAAGTAAGTAACATGCCTAGGTCCTAAAGCTAATGGGATTATGTGTGACTGATTTACAGTAATATTGGCTCATTTAACATAACTAAGCTTTTGAAATTGGCTATCTCAAACCGCCCTCTTTTCTTGATGCAAGTTGTTTTTGGAGGGTGGAGAAAAGGGGGCGGGGCTTGAGAGGTAGCCAATAGGTAATAGCCAATAGGTAATAGCCTAGCGGTGTATAGTGAAGACCATCAGCCAGACTCATATGTGCCAGAAGCACTATCCTCTCCCTGACTTGTACAACTCATACTTACCTGGCAAGGGAGATACCATGATCAAGAAGGTGGTTCACCCATGGCGAGGCTCAGCCATTGCACTCCGGCTGTGCTGACCTATGCGAATTTCTCAAATGTAGAAATCTCGATTGCATAATTTCTGGTAGTGGGGGACTGCGTTCGCGCTCTCCCCTGATATAATATTGTCAAAAGTAAATACAGAACTTGACTAACAATCTATCAACGTGATTTTTTTATAACTCATTGTATATCTTCCTGTACATTATCCATTTACTGTATATTTTTGGACTGTATGTTTTAGGATGTATATCTTTCACTGTGTATTCTTATTCTTTGGAATACCTAAATGTTTATTGTGAGCGATCTGTGGTGCTGAAAGTGAATTTCCCTCAGGATTAATAAAGTACTTCTATGTGTAGAATTATGTGTCATTGAAAAAGGAACTATTTTCAATTGTGTCCAATGAGAAACAAATGATTTCCAGATAGACTGTGTCCTCCACAAGTCCAAACTAATGGCAATTGTTTCTTGCCATCTATATGCTGGCTTTTGTCGGCATGTTAATTCGCTTACGGCCATACCAACCTGAACACGCCCGATCTCGTCCGATCTCGGAAGCTAAGCAGGTTCGGGCCTGGTTAGTACTTGGATGGGAGACCGCCTGGGAATACCAGGTGCAGTAAGCATTTTGCACAGCAAGGAGGTGCTACTGATCCCTCATAAAACACCCCAAGTCTTTCAACTAGCTTTTGCACATTTGAGTAGTACACTACCTACAAACACTCATTCAAACAGCTTGAAAGTAAGTAACATGCCTAGGTCCTAAAGCTAATGGGATTATGTGTGACTGATTTACAGTAATATTGGCTCATTTAACATAACTAAGCTTTTGAAATTGGCTATCTCAAACCGCCCTCTTTTCTTGATGCAAGTTGTTTTTGGAGGGTGGAGAAAAGGGGGCGGGGCTTGAGAGGTAGCCAATAGGTAATAGCCAATAGGTAATAGCCTAGCGGTGTATAGTGAAGACCATCAGCCAGACTCATATGTGCCAGAAGCACTATCCTCTCCCTGACTTGTACAACTCATACTTACCTGGCAAGGGAGATACCATGATCAAGAAGGTGGTTCACCCATGGCGAGGCTCAGCCATTGCACTCCGGCTGTGCTGACCTATGCGAATTTCTCAAATGTAGAAATCTCGATTGCATAATTTCTGGTAGTGGGGGACTGCGTTCGCGCTCTCCCCTGATATAATATTGTCAAAAGTAAATACAGAACTTGACTAACAATCTATCAATGTGATTTTTTTATAACTCATTGTATATCTTCCTGTACATTATCCATTTACTGTATATTTTTGGACTGTATGTTTTAGGATGTATATCTTTCACTGTGTATTCTTATTCTTTGGAATACCTAAATGTTTATTGTGAGCGATCTGTGGTGCTGAAAGTGAATTTCCCTCAGGATTAATAAAGTACTTCTATGTGTAGAATTATGTGTCATTGAAAAAGGAACTATTTTCAATTGTGTCCAATGAGAAACAAATGATTTCCAGATAGACTGTGTCCTCCACAAGTCCAAACTAATGGCAATTGTTTCTTGCCATCTATATGCTGGCTTTTGTCGGCATGTTATTTCGCTTACGGCCATACCAACCTGAACACGCCCGATCTCGTCCGATCTCGGAAGCTAAGCAGGTTCGGGCCTGGTTAGTACTTGGATGGGAGACCGCCTGGGAATACCAGGTGCAGTAAGCATTTTGCACAGCAAGGAGGTGCTACTGATCCCTCATAAAACACCCCAAGTCTTTCAACTAGCTTTTGCACATTTGAGTAGTACACTACCTACAAACACTCATTCAAACAGCTTGAAAGTAAGTAACATGCCTAGGTCCTAAAGCTAATGGGATTATGTGTGACTGATTTACAGTAATATTGGCTCATTTAACATAACTAAGCTTTTGAAATTGGCTATCTCAAACCGCCCTCTTTTCTTGATGCAAGTTGTTTTTGGAGGGTGGAGAAAAGGGGGCGGGGCTTGAGAGGTAGCCAATAGGTAATAGCCAATAGGTAATAGCCTAGCGGTGTATAGTGAAGACCATCAGCCAGACTCATATGTGCCAGAAGCACTATCCTCTCCCTGACTTGTACAACTCATACTTACCTGGCAAGGGAGATACCATGATCAAGAAGGTGGTTCACCCATGGCGAGGCTCAGCCATTGCACTCCGGCTGTGCTGACCTATGCGAATTTCTCAAATGTAGAAATCTCGATTGCATAATTTCTGGTAGTGGGGGACTGCGTTCGCGCTCTCCCCTGATATAATATTGTCAAAAGTAAATACAGAACTTGACTAACAATCTATCAACGTGATTTTTTTATAACTCATTGTATATCTTCCTGTACATTATCCATTTACTGTATATTTTTGGACTGTATGTTTTAGGATGTATATCTTTCACTGTGTATTCTTATTCTTTGGAATACCTAAATGTTTATTGTGAGCGATCTGTGGTGCTGAAAGTGAATTTCCCTCAGGATTAATAAAGTACTTCTATGTGTAGAATTATGTGTCATTGAAAAAGGAACTATTTTCAATTGTGTCCAATGAGAAACAAATGATTTCCAGATAGACTGTGTCCTCCACAAGTCCAAACTAATGGCAATTGTTTCTTGCCATCTATATGCTGGCTTTTGTCGGCATGTTATTTCGCTTACGGCCATACCAACCTGAACACGCCCGATCTCGTCCGATCTCGGAAGCTAAGCAGGTTCGGGCCTGGTTAGTACTTGGATGGGAGACCGCCTGGGAATACCAGGTGCAGTAAGCATTTTGCACAGCAAGGAGGTGCTACTGATCCCTCATAAAACACCCCAAGTCTTTCAACTAGCTTTTGCACATTTGAGTAGTACACTACCTACAAACACTCATTCAAACAGCTTGAAAGTAAGTAACATGCCTAGGTCCTAAAGCTAATGGGATTATGTGTGACTGATTTACAGTAATATTGGCTCATTTAACATAACTAAGCTTTTGAAATTGGCTATCTCAAACCGCCCTCTTTTCTTGATGCAAGTTGTTTTTGGAGGGTGGAGAAAAGGGGGCGGGGCTTGAGAGGTAGCCAATAGGTAATAGCCAATAGGTAATAGCCTAGCGGTGTATAGTGAAGACCATCAGCCAGACTCATATGTGCCAGAAGCACTATCCTCTCCCTGACTTGTATAACTCATACTTACCTGGCAAGGGAGATACCATGATCAAGAAGGTGGTTCACCCATGGCGAGGCTCAGCCATTGCACTCCGGCTGTGCTGACCTATGCGAATTTCTCAAATGTAGAAATCTCGATTGCATAATTTCTGGTAGTGGGGGACTGCGTTCGCGCTCTCCCCTGATATAATATTGTCAAAAGTAAATACAGAACTTGACTAACAATCTATCAACGTGATTTTTTTATAACTCATTGTATATCTTCCTGTACATTATCCATTTACTGTATATTTTTGGACTGTATGTTTTAGGATGTATATCTTTCACTGTGTATTCTTATTCTTTGGAATACCTAAATGTTTATTGTGAGCGATCTGTGGTGCTGAAAGTGAATTTCCCTCAGGATTAATAAAGTACTTCTATGTGTAGAATTATGTGTCATTGAAAAAGGAACTATTTTCAATTGTGTCCAATGAGAAACAAATGATTTCCAGATAGACTGTGTCCTCCACAAGTCCAAACTAATGGCAATTGTTTCTTGCCATCTATATGCTGGCTTTTGTCGGCATGTTATTTCGCTTACGGCCATACCAACCTGAACACGCCCGATCTCGTCCGATCTCGGAAGCTAAGCAGGTTCGGGCCTGGTTAGTACTTGGATGGGAGACCGCCTGGGAATACCAGGTGCAGTAAGCATTTTGCACAGCAAGGAGGTGCTACTGATCCCTCATAAAACACCCCAAGTCTTTCAACTAGCTTTTGCACATTTGAGTAGTACACTACCTACAAACACTCATTCAAACAGCTTGAAAGTAAGTAACATGCCTAGGTCCTAAAGCTAATGGGATTATGTGTGACTGATTTACAGTAATATTGGCTCATTTAACATAACTAAGCTTTTGAAATTGGCTATCTCAAACCGCCCTCTTTTCTTGATGCAAGTTGTTTTTGGAGGGTGGAGAAAAGGGGGCGGGGCTTGAGAGGTAGCCAATAGGTAATAGCCAATAGGTAATAGCCTAGCGGTGTATAGTGAAGACCATCAGCCAGACTCATATGTGCCAGAAGCACTATCCTCTCCCTGACTTGTACAACTCATACTTACCTGGCAAGGGAGATACCATGATCAAGAAGGTGGTTCACCCATGGCGAGGCTCAGCCATTGCACTCCGGCTGTGCTGACCTATGCGAATTTCTCAAATGTAGAAATCTCGATTGCATAATTTCTGGTAGTGGGGGACTGCGTTCGCGCTCTCCCCTGATATAATATTGTCAAAAGTAAATACAGAACTTGACTAACCATCTATCAACGTGATTTTTTTATAACTCATTGTATATCTTCCTGTACATTATCCATTTACTGTATATTTTTGGACTGTATGTTTTAGGATGTATATCTTTCACTGTGTATTCTTATTCTTTGGAATACCTAAATGTTTATTGTGAGCGATCTGTGGTGCTGAAAGTGAATTTCCCTCAGGATTAATAAAGTACTTCTATGTGTAGAATTATGTGTCATTGAAAAAGGAACTATTTTCAATTGTGTCCAATGAGAAACAAATGATTTCCAGATAGACTGTGTCCTCCACAAGTCCAAACTAATGGCAATTGTTTCTTGCCATCTATATGCTGGCTTTTGTCGGCATGTTATTTCTCTTACGGCCATACCAACCTGAACACGCCCGATCTCGTCCGATCTCGGAAGCTAAGCAGGTTCGGGCCTGGTTAGTACTTGGATGGGAGACCGCCTGGGAATACCAGGTGCAGTAAGCATTTTGCACAGCAAGGAGGTGCTACTGATCCCTCATAAAACACCCCAAGTCTTTCAACTAGCTTTTGCACATTTGAGTAGTACACTACCTACAAACACTCATTCAAACAGCTTGAAAGTAAGTAACATGCCTAGGTCCTAAAGCTAATGGGATTATGTGTGACTGATTTACAGTAATATTGGCTCATTTAACATAACTAAGCTTTTGAAATTGGCTATCTCAAACCGCCCTCTTTTCTTGATGCAAGTTGTTTTTGGAGGGTGGAGAAAAGGGGGCGGGGCTTGAGAGGTAGCCAATAGGTAATAGCCAATAGGTAATAGCCTAGCGGTGTATAGTGAAGACCATCAGCCAGACTCATATGTGCCAGAAGCACTATCCTCTCCCTGACTTGTACAACTCATACTTACCTGGCAAGGGAGATACCATGATCAAGAAGGTGGTTCACCCATGGCGAGGCTCAGCCATTGCACTCCGGCTGTGCTGACCTATGCGAATTTCTCAAATGTAGAAATCTCGATTGCATAATTTCTGGTAGTGGGGGACTGCGTTCGCGCTCTCCCCTGATATAATATTGTCAAAAGTAAATACAGAACTTGACTAACCATCTATCAACGTGATTTTTTTATAACTCATTGTATATCTTCCTGTACATTATCCATTTACTGTATATTTTTGGACTGTATGTTTTAGGATGTATATCTTTCACTGTGTATTCTTATTCTTTGGAATACCTAAATGTTTATTGTGAGCGATCTGTGGTGCTGAAAGTGAATTTCCCTCAGGATTAATAAAGTACTTCTATGTGTAGAATTATGTGTCATTGAAAAAGGAACTATTTTCAATTGTGTCCAATGAGAAACAAATGATTTCCAGATAGACTGTGTCCTCCACAAGTCCAAACTAATGGCAATTGTTTCTTGCCATCTATATGCTGGCTTTTGTCGGCATGTTATTTCGCTTACGGCCATACCAACCTCAACACGCCCGATCTCGTCCGATCTCGGAAGCTAAGCAGGTTCGGGCCTGGTTAGTACTTGGATGGGAGACCGCCTGGGAATACCAGGTGCAGTAAGCATTTTGCACAGCAAGGAGGTGCTACTGATCCCTCATAAAACACCCCAAGTCTTTCAACTAGCTTTTGCACATTTGAGTAGTACACTACCTACAAACACTCATTCAAACAGCTTGAAAGTAAGTAACATGCCTAGGTCCTAAAGCTAATGGGATTATGTGTGACTGATTTACAGTAATATTGGCTCATTTAACATAACTAAGCTTTTGAAATTGGCTATCTCAAACCGCCCTCTTTTCTTGATGCAAGTTGTTTTTGGAGGGTGGAGAAAAGGGGGCGGGGCTTGAGAGGTAGCCAATAGGTAATAGCCAATAGGTAATAGCCTAGCGGTGTATAGTGAAGACCATCAGCCAGACTCATATGTGCCAGAAGCACTATCCTCTCCCTGACTTGTACAACTCATACTTACCTGGCAAGGGAGATACCATGATCAAGAAGGTGGTTCACCCATGGCGAGGCTCAGCCATTGCACTCCGGCTGTGCTGACCTATGCGAATTTCTCAAATGTAGAAATCTCGATTGCATAATTTCTGGTAGTGGGGGACTGCGTTCGCGCTCTCCCCTGATATAATATTGTCAAAAGTAAATACAGAACTTGACTAACCATCTATCAACGTGATTTTTTTATAACTCATTGTATATCTTCCTGTACATTATCCATTTACTGTATATTTTTGGACTGTATGTTTTACGATGTATATCTTTCACTGTGTATTCTTATTCTTTGGAATACCTAAATGTTTATTGTGAGCGATCTGTGGTGCTGAAAGTGAATTTCCCTCAGGATTAATAAAGTACTTCTATGTGTAGAATTATGTGTCATTGAAAAAGGAACTATTTTCAATTGTGTCCAATGAGAAACAAATGATTTCCAGATAGACTGTGTCCTCCACAAGTCCAAACTAATGGCAATTGTTTCTTGCCATCTATATGCTGGCTTTTGTCGGCATGTTATTTCGCTTACGGCCATACCAACCTGAACACGCCCGATCTCGTCCGATCTCGGAAGCTAAGCAGGTTCGGGCCTGGTTAGTACTTGGATGGGAGACCGCCTGGGAATACCAGGTGCAGTAAGCATTTTGCACAGCAAGGAGGTGCTACTGATCCCTCATAAAACACCCCAAGTCTTTCAACTAGCTTTTGCACATTTGAGTAGTACACTACCTACAAACACTCATTCAAACAGCTTGAAAGTAAGTAACATGCCTAGGTCCTAAAGCTAATGGGATTATGTGTGACTGATTTACAGTAATATTGGCTCATTTAACATAACTAAGCTTTTGAAATTGGCTATCTCAAACCGCCCTCTTTTCTTGATGCAAGTTGTTTTTGGAGGGTGGAGAAAAGGGGGCGGGGCTTGAGAGGTAGCCAATAGGTAATAGCCAATAGGTAATAGCCTAGCGGTGTATAGTGAAGACCATCAGCCAGACTCATATGTGCCAGAAGCACTATCCTCTCCCTGACTTGTACAACTCATACTTACCTGGCAAGGGAGATACCATGATCAAGAAGGTGGTTCACCCATGGCGAGGCTCAGCCATTGCACTCCGGCTGTGCTGACCTATGCGAATTTCTCAAATGTAGAAATCTCGATTGCATAATTTCTGGTAGTGGGGGACTGCGTTCGCGCTCTCCCCTGATATAATATTGTCAAAAGTAAATACAGAACTTGACTAACAATCTATCAACGTGATTTTTTTATAACTCATTGTATATCTTCCTGTACATTATCCATTTACTGTATATTTTTGGACTGTATGTTTTAGGATGTATATCTTTCACTGTGTATTCTTATTCTTTGGAATACCTAAATGTTTATTGTGAGCGATCTGTGGTGCTGAAAGTGAATTTCCCTCAGGATTAATAAAGTACTTCTATGTGTAGAATTATGTGTCATTGAAAAAGGAACTATTTTCAATTGTGTCCAATGAGAAACAAATGATTTCCAGATAGACTGTGTCCTCCACAAGTCCAAACTAATGGCAATTGTTTCTTGCCATCTATATGCTGGCTTTTGTCGGCATGTTATTTCGCTTACGGCCATACCAACCTGAACACGCCCGATCTCGTCCGATCTCGGAAGCTAAGCAGGTTCGGGCCTGGTTAGTACTTGGATGGGAGACCGCCTGGGAATACCATGTGCAGTAAGCATTTTGCACAGCAAGGAGGTGCTACTGATCCCTCATAAAACACCCCAAGTCTTTCAACTAGCTTTTGCACATTTGAGTAGTACACTACCTACAAACACTCATTCAAACAGCTTGAAAGTAAGTAACATGCCTAGGTCCTAAAGCTAATGGGATTATGTGTGACTGATTTACAGTAATATTGGCTCATTTAACATAACTAAGCTTTTGAAATTGGCTATCTCAAACCGCCCTCTTTTCTTGATGCAAGTTGTTTTTGGAGGGTGGAGAAAAGGGGGCGGGGCTTGAGAGGTAGCCAATAGGTAATAGCCAATAGGTAATAGCCTAGCGGTGTATAGTGAAGACCATCAGCCAGACTCATATGTGCCAGAAGCACTATCCTCTCCCTGACTTGTACAACTCATACTTACCTGGCAAGGGAGATACCATGATCAAGAAGGTGGTTCACCCATGGCGAGGCTCAGCCATTGCACTCCGGCTGTGCTGACCTATGCGAATTTCTCAAATGTAGAAATCTCGATTGCATAATTTCTGGTAGTGGGGGACTGCGTTCGCGCTCTCCCCTGATATAATATTGTCAAAAGTAAATACAGAACTTGACTAACAATCTATCAACGTGATTTTTTTATAACTCATTGTATATCTTCCTGTACATTATCCATTTACTGTATATTTTTGGACTGTATATTTTTGGACTGTATGTTTTAGGATGTATATCTTTCACTGTGTATTCTTATTCTTTGGAATACCTAAATGTTTATTGTGAGCGATCTGTGGTGCTGAAAGTGAATTTCCCTCAGGATTAATAAAGTACTTCTATGTGTAGAATTATGTGTCATTGAAAAAGGAACTATTTTCAATTGTGTCCAATGAGAAACAAATGATTTCCAGATAGACTGTGTCCTCCACAAGTCCAAACTAATGGCAATTGTTTCTTGCCATCTATATGCTGGCTTTACGGCCATACCAACCTGAACACGCCCGATCTCGTCCGATCTCGGAAGCTAAGCAGGTTCGGGCCTGGTTAGTACTTGGATGGGAGACCGCCTGGGAATACCAGGTGCAGTAAGCATTTTGCACAGCAAGGAGGTGCTACTGATCCCTCATAAAACACCCCAAGTCTTTCAACTAGCTTTTGCACATTTGAGTAGTACACTACCTACAAACACTCATTCAAACAGCTTGAAAGTAAGTAACATGCCTAGGTCCTAAAGCTAATGGGATTATGTGTGACTGATTTACAGTAATATTGGCTCATTTAACATAACTAAGCTTTTGAAATTGGCTATCTCAAACCGCCCTCTTTTCTTGATGCAAGTTGTTTTTGGAGGGTGGAGAAAAGGGGGCGGGGCTTGAGAGGTAGCCAATAGGTAATAGCCAATAGGTAATAGCCTAGCGGTGTATAGTGAAGACCATCAGCCAGACTCATATGTGCCAGAAGCACTATCCTCTCCCTGACTTGTACAACTCATACTTACCTGGCAAGGGAGATACCATGATCAAGAAGGTGGTTCACCCATGGCGAGGCTCAGCCATTGCACTCCGGCTGTGCTGACCTATGCGAATTTCTCAAATGTAGAAATCTCGATTGCATAATTTCTGGTAGTGGGGGACTGCGTTCGCGCTCTCCCCTGATATAATATTGTCAAAAGTAAATACAGAACTTGACTAACAATCTATCAACGTGATTTTTTTTATAACTCATTGTATATCTTCCTGTACATTATCCATTTACTGTATATTTTTGGACTGTATGTTTTAGGATGTATATCTTTCACTGTGTATTCTTATTCTTTGGAATACCTAAATGTTTATTGTGAGCGATCTGTGGTGCTGAAAGTGAATTTCCCTCAGGATTAATAAAGTACTTCTATGTGTAGAATTATGTGTCATTGAAAAAGGAACTATTTTCAATTGTGTCCAATGAGAAACAAATGATTTCCAGATAGACTGTGTCCTCCACAAGTCCAAACTAATGGCAATTGTTTCTTGCCATCTATATGCTGGCTTTTGTCGGCATGTTATTTCGCTTACGGCCATACCAACCTGAACACGCCCGATCTCGTCCGATCTCGGAAGCTAAGCAGGTTCGGGCCTGGTTAGTACTTGGATGGGAGACCGCCTGGGAATACCAGGTGCAGTAAGCATTTTGCACAGCAAGGAGGTGCTACTGATCCCTCATAAAACACCCCAAGTCTTTCAACTAGCTTTTGCACATTTGAGTAGTACACTACCTACAAACACTCATTCAAACAGCTTGAAAGTAAGTAACATGCCTAGGTCCTAAAGCTAATGGGATTATGTGTGACTGATTTACAGTAATATTGGCTCATTTAACATAACAGCTTTTGAAATTGGCTATCTCAAACCGCCCTCTTTTCTTGATGCAAGTTGTTTTTGGAGGGTGGAGAAAAGGGGGCGGGGCTTGAGAGGTAGCCAATAGGTAATAGCCAATAGGTAATAGCCTAGCGGTGTATAGTGAAGACCATCAGCCAGACTCATATGTGCCAGAAGCACTATCCTCTCCCTGACTTGTACAACTCATACTTACCTGGCAAGGGAGATACCATGATCAAGAAGGTGGTTCACCCATGGCGAGGCTCAGCCATTGCACTCCGGCTGTGCTGACCTATGCGTATTTCTCAAATGTAGAAATCTCGATTGCATAATTTCTGGTAGTGGGGGACTGCGTTCGCGCTCTCCCCTGATATAATATTGTCAAAAGTAAATACAGAACTTGACTAACAATCTATCAACGTGATTTTTTTATAACTCATTGTATATCTTCCTGTACATTATCCATTTACTGTATATTTTTGGACTGTATGTTTTAGGATGTATATCTTTCACTGTGTATTCTTATTCTTTGGAATACCTAAATGTTTATTGTGAGCGATCTGTGGTGCTGAAAGTGAATTTCCCTCAGGATTAATAAAGTACTTCTATGTGTAGAATTATGTGTCATTGAAAAAGGAACTATTTTCAATTGTGTCCAATGAGAAACAAATGATTTCCAGATAGACTGTGTCCTCCACAAGTCCAAACTAATGGCAATTGTTTCTTGCCATCTATATGCTGGCTTTTGTCGGCATGTTATTTCGCTTACGGCCATACCAACCTGAACACGCCCGATCTCGTCCGATCTCGGAAGCTAAGCAGGTTCGGGCCTGGTTAGTACTTGGATGGGAGACCGCCTGGGAATACCAGGTGCAGTAAGCATTTTGCACAGCAAGGAGGTGCTACTGATCCCTCATAAAACACCCCAAGTCTTTCAACTAGCTTTTGCACATTTGAGTAGTACACTACCTACAAACACTCATTCAAACAGCTTGAAAGTAAGTAACATGCCTAGGTCCTAAAGCTAATGGGATTATGTGTGACTGATTTACAGTAATATTGGCTCATTTAACATAACTAAGCTTTTGAAATTGGCTATCTCAAACCGCCCTCTTTTCTTGATGCAAGTTGTTTTTGGAGGGTGGAGAAAAGGGGGCGGGGCTTGAGAGGTAGCCAATAGGTAATAGCCAATAGGTAATAGCCTAGCGGTGTATAGTGAAGACCATCAGCCAGACTCATATGTGCCAGAAGCACTATCCTCTCCCTGACTTGTACAACTCATACTTACCTGGCAAGGGAGATACCATGATCAAGAAGGTGGTTCACCCATGGCGAGGCTCAGCCATTGCACTCCGGCTGTGCTGACCTATGCGAATTTCTCAAATGTAGAAATCTCGATTGCATAATTTCTGGTAGTGGGGGACTGCGTTCGCGCTCTCCCCTGATATAATATTGTCAAAAGTAAATACAGAACTTGACTAACAATCTATCAACGTGATTTTTTTATAACTCATTGTATATCTTCCTGTACATTATCCATTTACTGTATATTTTTGGACTGTATATTTTTGGACTGTATGTTTTAGGATGTATATCTTTCACTGTGTATTCTTATTCTTTGGAATACCTAAATGTTTATTGTGAGCGATCTGTGGTGCTGAAAGTGAATTTCCCTCAGGATTAATAAAGTACTTCTATGTGTAGAATTATGTGTCATTGAAAAAGGAACTATTTTCAATTGTGTCCAATGAGAAACAAATGATTTCCAGATAGACTGTGTCCTCCACAAGTCCAAACTAATGGCAATTGTTTCTTGCCATCTATATGCTGGCTTTACGGCCATACCAACCTGAACACGCCCGATCTCGTCCGATCTCGAAAGCTAAGCAGGTTCGGGCCTGGTTAGTACTTGGATGGGAGACCGCCTGGGAATACCAGGTGCAGTAAGCATTTTGCACAGCAAGGAGGTGCTACTGATCCCTCATAAAACACCCCAAGTCTTTCAACTAGCTTTTGCACATTTGAGTAGTACACTACCTACAAACACTCATTCAAACAGCTTGAAAGTAAGTAACATGCCTAGGTCCTAAAGCTAATGGGATTATGTGTGACTGATTTACAGTAATATTGGCTCATTTAACATAACTAAGCTTTTGAAATTGGCTATCTCAAACCGCCCTCTTTTCTTGATGCAAGTTGTTTTTGGAGGGTGGAGAAAAGGGGGCGGGGCTTGAGAGGTAGCCAATAGGTAATAGCCAATAGGTAATAGCCTAGCGGTGTATAGTGAAGACCATCAGCCAGACTCATATGTGCCAGAAGCACTATCCTCTCCCTGACTTGTACAACTCATACTTACCTGGCAAGGGAGATACCATGATCAAGAAGGTGGTTCACCCATGGCGAGGCTCAGCCATTGCACTCCGGCTGTGCTGACCTATGCGTATTTCTCAAATGTAGAAATCTCGATTGCATAATTTCTGGTAGTGGGGGACTGCGTTCGCGCTCTCCCCTGATATAATATTGTCAAAAGTAAATACAGAACTTGACTAACAATCTATCAACGTGATTTTTTTATAACTCATTGTATATCTTCCTGTACATTATCCATTTACTGTATATTTTTGGACTGTATGTTTTAGGATGTATATCTTTCACTGTGTATTCTTATTCTTTGGAATACCTAAATGTTTATTGTGAGCGATCTGTGGTGCTGAAAGTGAATTTCCCTCAGGATTAATAAAGTACTTCTATGTGTAGAATTATGTGTCATTGAAAAAGGAACTATTTTCAATTGTGTCCAATGAGAAACAAATGATTTCCAGATAGACTGTGTCCTCCACAAGTCCAAACTAATGGCAATTGTTTCTTGCCATCTATATGCTGGCTTTTGTCGGCATGTTATTTCGCTTACGGCCATACCAACCTGAACACGCCCGATCTCGTCCGATCTCGGAAGCTAAGCAGGTTCGGGCCTGGTTAGTACTTGGATGGGAGACCGCCTGGGAATACCAGGTGCAGTAAGCATTTTGCACAGCAAGGAGGTGCTACTGATCCCTCATAAAACACCCCAAGTCTTTCAACTAGCTTTTGCACATTTGAGTAGTACACTACCTACAAACACTCATTCAAACAGCTTGAAAGTAAGTAACATGCCTAGGTCCTAAAGCTAATGGGATTATGTGTGACTGATTTACAGTAATATTGGCTCATTTAACATAACTAAGCTTTTGAAATTGGCTATCTCAAACCGCCCTCTTTTCTTGATGCAAGTTGTTTTTGGAGGGTGGAGAAAAGGGGGCGGGGCTTGAGAGGTAGCCAATAGGTAATAGCCAATAGGTAATAGCCTAGCGGTGTATAGTGAAGACCATCAGCCAGACTCATATGTGCCAGAAGCACTATCCTCTCCCTGACTTGTACAACTCATACTTACCTGGCAAGGGAGATACCATGATCAAGAAGGTGGTTCACCCATGGCGAGGCTCAGCCATTGCACTCCGGCTGTGCTGACCTATGCGAATTTCTCAAATGTAGAAATCTCGATTGCATAATTTCTGGTAGTGGGGGACTGCGTTCGCGCTCTCCCCTGATATAATATTGTCAAAAGTAAATACAGAACTTGACTAACAATCTATCAACGTGATTTTTTTATAACTCATTGTATATCTTCCTGTACATTATCCATTTACTGTATATTTTTGGACTGTATGTTTTAGGATGTATATCTTTCACTGTGTATTCTTATTCTTTGGAATACCTAAATGTTTATTGTGAGCGATCTGTGGTGCTGAAAGTGAATTTCCCTCAGGATTAATAAAGTACTTCTATGTGTAGAATTATGTGTCATTGAAAAAGGAACTATTTTCAATTGTGTCCAATGAGAAACAAATGATTTCCAGATAGACTGTGTCCTCCACAAGTCCAAACTAATGGCAATTGTTTCTTGCCATCTATATGCTGGCTTTTGTCGGCATGTTATTTCGCTTACGGCCATACCAACCTGAACACGCCCGATGTCGTCCGATCTCGGAAGCTAAGCAGGTTCGGGCCTGGTTAGTACTTGGATGGGAGACCGCCTGGGAATACCAGGTGCAGTAAGCATTTTGCACAGCAAGGAGGTGCTACTGATCCCTCATAAAACACCCCAAGTCTTTCAACTAGCTTTTGCACATTTGAGTAGTACACTACCTACAAACACTCATTCAAACAGCTTGAAAGTAAGTAACATGCCTAGGTCCTAAAGCTAATGGGATTATGTGTGACTGATTTACAGTAATATTGGCTCATTTAACATAACTAAGCTTTTGAAATTGGCTATCTCAAACCGCCCTCTTTTCTTGATGCAAGTTGTTTTTGGAGGGTGGAGAAAAGGGGGCAGGGCTTGAGAGGTAGCCAATAGGTAATAGCCAATAGGTAATAGCCTAGCGGTGTATAGTGAAGACCATCAGCCAGACTCATATGTGCCAGAAGCACTATCCTCTCCCTGACTTGTACAACTCATACTTACCTGGCAAGGGAGATACCATGATCAAGAAGGTGGTTCACCCATGGCGAGGCTCAGCCATTGCACTCCGGCTGTGCTGACCTATGCGAATTTCTCAAATGTAGAAATCTCGATTGCATAATTTCTGGTAGTGGGGGACTGCGTTCGCGCTCTCCCCTGATATAATATTGTCAAAAGTAAATACAGAACTTGACTAACAATCTATCAACGTGATTTTTTTATAACTCATTGTATATCTTCCTGTACATTATCCATTTACTGTATATTTTTGGACTGTATGTTTTAGGATGTATATCTTTCACTGTGTATTCTTATTCTTTGGAATACCTAAATGTTTATTGTGAGCGATCTGTGGTGCTGAAAGTGAATTTCCCTCAGGATTAATAAAGTACTTCTATGTGTAGAATTATGTGTCATTGAAAAAGGAACTATTTTCAATTGTGTCCAATGAGAAACAAATGATTTCCAGATAGACTGTGTCCTCCACAAGTCCAAACTAATGGCAATTGTTTCTTGCCATCTATATGCTGGCTTTTGTCGGCATGTTATTTCGCTTACGGCCATACCAACCTGAACACGCCCGATCTCGTCCGATCTCGGAAGCTAAGCAGGTTCGGGCCTGGTTAGTACTTGGATGGGAGACCGCCTGGGAATACCAGGTGCAGTAAGCATTTTGCACAGCAAGGAGGTGCTACTGATCCCTCATAAAACACCCCAAGTCTTTCAACTAGCTTTTGCACATTTGAGTAGTACACTACCTACAAACACTCATTCAAACAGCTTGAAAGTAAGTAACATGCCTAGGTCCTAAAGCTAATGGGATTATGTGTGACTGATTTACAGTAATATTGGCTCATTTAACATAACTAAGCTTTTGAAATTGGCTATCTCAAACCGCCCTCTTTTCTTGATGCAAGTTGTTTTTGGAGGGTGGAGAAAAGGGGGCGGGGCTTGAGAGGTAGCCAATAGGTAATAGCCAATAGGTAATAGCCTAGCGGTGTATAGTGAAGACCATCAGCCAGACTCATATGTGCCAGAAGCACTATCCTCTCCCTGACTTGTACAACTCATACTTACCTGGCAAGGGAGATACCATGATCAAGAAGGTGGTTCACCCATGGCGAGGCTCAGCCATTGCACTCCGGCTGTGCTGACCTATGCGAATTTCTCAAATGTAGAAATCTCGATTGCATAATTTCTGGTAGTGGGGGACTGCGTTCGCGCTCTCCCCTGATATAATATTGTCAAAAGTAAATACAGAACTTGACTAACAATCTATCAACGTGATTTTTTTATAACTCATTGTATATCTTCCTGTACATTATCCATTTACTGTATATTTTTGGACTGTATGTTTTAGGATGTATATCTTTCACTGTGTATTCTTATTCTTTGGAATACCTAAATGTTTATTGTGAGCGATCTGTGGTGCTGAAAGTGAATTTCCCTCAGGATTAATAAAGTACTTCTATGTGTAGAATTATGTGTCATTGAAAAAGGAACTATTTTCAATTGTGTCCAATGAGAAACAAATGATTTCCAGATAGACTGTGTCCTCCACAAGTCCAAACTAATGGCAATTGTTTCTTGCCATCTATATGCTGGCTTTTGTCGGCATGTTATTTTGCTTACGGCCATACCAACCTGAACACGCCCGATCTCGTCCGATCTCGGAAGCTAAGCAGGTTCGGGCCTGGTTAGTACTTGGATGGGAGACCGCCTGGGAATACCAGGTGCAGTAAGCATTTTGCACAGCAAGGAGGTGCTACTGATCCCTCATAAAACACCCCAAGTCTTTCAACTAGCTTTTGCACATTTGAGTAGTACACTACCTACAAACACTCATTCAAACAGCTTGAAAGTAAGTAACATGCCTAGGTCCTAAAGCTAATGGGATTATGTGTGACTGATTTACAGTAATATTGGCTCATTTAACATAACTAAGCTTTTGAAATTGGCTATCTCAAACCGCCCTCTTTTCTTGATGCAAGTTGTTTTTGGAGGGTGGAGAAAAGGGGGCGGGGCTTGAGAGGTAGCCAATAGGTAATAGCCAATAGGTAATAGCCTAGCGGTGTATAGTGAAGACCATCAGCCAGACTCATATGTGCCAGAAGCACTATCCTCTCCCTGACTTGTACAACTCATACTTACCTGGCAAGGGAGATACCATGATCAAGAAGGTGGTTCACCCATGGCGAGGCTCAGCCATTGCACTCCGGCTGTGCTGACCTATGCGAATTTCTCAAATGTAGAAATCTCGATTGCATAATTTCTGGTAGTGGGGGACTGCGTTCGCGCTCTCCCCTGATATAATATTGTCAAAAGTAAATACAGAACTTGACTAACAATCTATCAACGTGATTTTTTTATAACTCATTGTATATCTTCCTGTACATTATCCATTTACTGTATATTTTTGGACTGTATGTTTTAGGATGTATATCTTTCACTGTGTATTCTTATTCTTTGGAATACCTAAATGTTTATTGTGAGCGATCTGTGGTGCTGAAAGTGAATTTCCCTCAGGATTAATAAAGTACTTCTATGTGTAGAATTATGTGTCATTGAAAAAGGAACTATTTTCAATTGTGTCCAATGAGAAACAAATGATTTCCAGATAGACTGTGTCCTCCACAAGTCCAAACTAATGGCAATTGTTTCTTGCCATCTATATGCTGGCTTTTGTCGGCATGTTATTTCGCTTACGGCCATACCAACCTGAACACGCCCGATCTCGTCCGATCTCGGAAGCTAAGCAGGTTCGGGCCTGGTTAGTACTTGGATGGGAGACCGCCTGGGAATACCAGGTGCAGTAAGCATTTTGCACAGCAAGGAGGTGCTACTGATCCCTCATAAAACACCCCAAGTCTTTCAACTAGCTTTTGCACATTTGAGTAGTACACTACCTACAAACACTCATTCAAACAGCTTGAAAGTAAGTAACATGCCTAGGTCCTAAAGCTAATGGGATTATGTGTGACTGATTTACAGTAATATTGGCTCATTTAACATAACAGCTTTTGAAATTGGCTATCTCAAACCGCCCTCTTTTCTTGATGCAAGTTGTTTTTGGAGGGTGGAGAAAAGGGGGCGGGGCTTGAGAGGTAGCCAATAGGTAATAGCCAATAGGTAATAGCCTAGCGGTGTATAGTGAAGACCATCAGCCAGACTCATATGTGCCAGAAGCACTATCCTCTCCCTGACTTGTACAACTCATACTTACCTGGCAAGGGAGATACCATGATCAAGAAGGTGGTTCACCCATGGCGAGGCTCAGCCATTGCACTCCGGCTGTGCTGACCTATGCGTATTTCTCAAATGTAGAAATCTCGATTGCATAATTTCTGGTAGTGGGGGACTGCGTTCGCGCTCTCCCCTGATATAATATTGTCAAAAGTAAATACAGAACTTGACTAACAATCTATCAACGTGATTTTTTTATAACTCATTGTATATCTTCCTGTACATTATCCATTTACTGTATATTTTTGGACTGTATGTTTTAGGATGTATATCTTTCACTGTGTATTCTTATTCTTTGGAATACCTAAATGTTTATTGTGAGCGATCTGTGGTGCTGAAAGTGAATTTCCCTCAGGATTAATAAAGTACTTCTATGTGTAGAATTATGTGTCATTGAAAAAGGAACTATTTTCAATTGTGTCCAATGAGAAACAAATGATTTCCAGATAGACTGTGTCCTCCACAAGTCCAAACTAATGGCAATTGTTTCTTGCCATCTATATGCTGGCTTTTGTCGGCATGTTATTTCGCTTACGGCCATACCAACCTGAACACGCCCGATCTCGTCCGATCTCGGAAGCTAAGCAGGTTCGGGCCTGGTTAGTACTTGGATGGGAGACCGCCTGGGAATACCAGGTGCAGTAAGCATTTTGCACAGCAAGGAGGTGCTACTGATCCCTCATAAAACACCCCAAGTCTTTCAACTAGCTTTTGCACATTTGAGTAGTACACTACCTACAAACACTCATTCAAACAGCTTGAAAGTAAGTAACATGCCTAGGTCCTAAAGCTAATGGGATTATGTGTGACTGATTTACAGTAATATTGGCTCATTTAACATAACTAAGCTTTTGAAATTGGCTATCTCAAACCGCCCTCTTTTCTTGATGCAAGTTGTTTTTGGAGGGTGGAGAAAAGGGGGCGGGGCTTGAGAGGTAGCCAATAGGTAATAGCCAATAGGTAATAGCCTAGCGGTGTATAGTGAAGACCATCAGCCAGACTCATATGTGCCAGAAGCACTATCCTCTCCCTGACTTGTACAACTCATACTTACCTGGCAAGGGAGATACCATGATCAAGAAGGTGGTTCACCCATGGCGAGGCTCAGCCATTGCACTCCGGCTGTGCTGACCTATGCGAATTTCTCAAATGTAGAAATCTCGATTGCATAATTTCTGGTAGTGGGGGACTGCGTTCGTGCTCTCCCCTGATATAATATTGTCAAAAGTAAATACAGAACTTGACTAACAATCTATCAACGTGATTTTTTTATAACTCATTGTATATCTTCCTGTACATTATCCATTTACTGTATATTTTTTGACTGTATATTTTTGGACTGTATGTTTTAGGATGTATATCTTTCACTGTGTATTCTTATTCTTTGGAATACCTAAATGTTTATTGTGAGCGATCTGTGGTGCTGAAAGTGAATTTCCCTCAGGATTAATAAAGTACTTCTATGTGTAGAATTATGTGTCATTGAAAAAGGAACTATTTTCAATTGTGTCCAATGAGAAACAAATTATTTCCAGATAGACTGTGTCCTCCACAAGTCCAAACTAATGGCAATTGTTTCTTGCCATCTATATGCTGGCTTTACGGCCATACCAACCTGAACACGCCCGATCTCGTCCGATCTCGGAAGCTAAGCAGGTTCGGGCCTGGTTAGTACTTGGATGGGAGACCGCCTGGGAATACCAGGTGCAGTAAGCATTTTGCACAGCAAGGAGGTGCTACTGATCCCTCATAAAACACCCCAAGTCTTTCAACTAGCTTTTGCACATTTGAGTAGTACACTACCTACAAACACTCATTCAAACAGCTTGAAAGTAAGTAACATGCCTAGGTCCTAAAGCTAATGGGATTATGTGTGACTGATTTACAGTAATATTGGCTCATTTAACATAACTAAGCTTTTGAAATTGGCTATCTCAAACCGCCCTCTTTTCTTGATGCAAGTTGTTTTTGGAGGGTGGAGAAAAGGGGGCGGGGCTTGAGAGGTAGCCAATAGGTAATAGCCAATAGGTAATAGCCTAGCGGTGTATAGTGAAGACCATCAGCCAGACTCATATGTGCCAGAAGCACTATCCTCTCCCTGACTTGTACAACTCATACTTACCTGGCAAGGGAGATACCATGATCAAGAAGGTGGTTCACCCATGGCGAGGCTCAGCCATTGCACTCCGGCTGTGCTGACCTATGCGAATTTCTCAAATGTAGAAATCTCGATTGCATAATTTCTGGTAGTGGGGGACTGCGTTCGCGCTCTCCCCTGATATAATATTGTCAAAAGTAAATACAGAACTTGACTAACAATCTATCAACGTGATTTTTTTATAACTCATTGTATATCTTCCTGTACATTATCCATTTACTGTATATTTTTGGACTGTGTGTTTTAGGATGTATATCTTTCACTGTGTATTCTTATTCTTTGGAATAC
The DNA here is from genome assembly GCF_963971535.1 of Notolepis coatsorum. Classification (NCBI taxonomy): domain Eukaryota; kingdom Metazoa; phylum Chordata; class Actinopteri; order Aulopiformes; family Paralepididae; genus Notolepis; species Notolepis coatsorum. The sequence continues at coordinate 173,293,073 of NC_140168.1, forward strand.
CTAAATGTTTATTGTGAGCGATCTGTGGTGCTGAAAGTGAATTTCCCTCAGGATTAATAAAGTACTTCTATGTGTAGAATTATGTGTCATTGAAAAAGGAACTATTTTCAATTGTGTCCAATGAGAAACAAATGATTTCCAGATAGACTGTGTCCTCCACAAGTCCAAACTAATGGCAATTGTTTCTTGCCATCTATATGCTGGCTTTTGTCGGCATGTTATTTCGCTTACGGCCATACCAACCTGAACACGCCCGATCTCGTCCGATCTCGGAAGCTAAGCAGGTTCGGGCCTGGTTAGTACTTGGATGGGAGACCGCCTGGGAATACCAGGTGCAGTAAGCATTTTGCACAGCAAGGAGGTGCTACTGATCCCTCATAAAACACCCCAAGTCTTTCAACTAGCTTTTGCACATTTGAGTAGTACACTACCTACAAACACTCATTCAAACAGCTTGAAAGTAAGTAACATGCCTAGGTCCTAAAGCTAATGGGATTATGTGTGACTGATTTACAGTAATATTGGCTCATTTAACATAACTAAGCTTTTGAAATTGGCTATCTCAAACCGCCCTCTTTTCTTGATGCAAGTTGTTTTTGGAGGGTGGAGAAAAGGGGGCGGGGCTTGAGAGGTAGCCAATAGGTAATAGCCAATAGGTAATAGCCTAGCGGTGTATAGTGAAGACCATCAGCCAGACTCATATGTGCCAGAAGCACTATCCTCTCCCTGACTTGTACAACTCATACTTACCTGGCAAGGGAGATACCATGATCAAGAAGGTGGTTCACCCATGGCGAGGCTCAGCCATTGCACTCCGGCTGTGCTGACCTATGCGAATTTCTCAAATGTAGAAATCTCGATTGCATAATTTCTGGTAGTGGGGGACTGCGTTCGCGCTCTCCCCTGATATAATATTGTCAAAAGTAAATACAGAACTTGACTAACAATCTATCAACGTGATTTTTTTATAACTCATTGTATATCTTCCTGTACATTATCCATTTACTGTATATTTTTGGACTGTATGTTTTAGGATGTATATCTTTCACTGTGTATTCTTATTCTTTGGAATACCTAAATGTTTATTGTGAGCGATCTGTGGTGCTGAAAGTGAATTTCCCTCAGGATTAATAAAGTACTTCTATGTGTAGAATTATGTGTCATTGAAAAAGGAACTATTTTCAATTGTGTCCAATGAGAAACAAATGATTTCCAGATAGACTGTGTCCTCCACAAGTCCAAACTAATGGCAATTGTTTCTTGCCATCTATATGCTGGCTTTTGTCGGCATGTTATTTCGCTTACGGCCATACCAACCTGAACACGCCCGATCTCGTCCGATCTCGGAAGCTAAGCAGGTTCGGGCCTGGTTAGTACTTGGATGGGAGACCGCCTGGGAATACCAGGTGCAGTAAGCATTTTGCACAGCAAGGAGGTGCTACTGATCCCTCATAAAACACCCCAAGTCTTTCAACTAGCTTTTGCACATTTGAGTAGTACACTACCTACAAACACTCATTCAAACAGCTTGAAAGTAAGTAACATGCCTAGGTCCTAAAGCTAATGGGATTATGTGTGACTGATTTACAGTAATATTGGCTCATTTAACATAACTAAGCTTTTGAAATTGGCTATCTCAAACCGCCCTCTTTTCTTGATGCAAGTTGTTTTTGGAGGGTGGAGAAAAGGGGGCGGGGCTTGAGAGGTAGCCAATAGGTAATAGCCAATAGGTAATAGCCTAGCGGTGTATAGTGAAGACCATCAGCCAGACTCATATGTGCCAGAAGCACTATCCTCTCCCTGACTTGTACAACTCATACTTACCTGGCAAGGGAGATACCATGATCAAGAAGGTGGTTCACCCATGGCGAGGCTCAGCCATTGCACTCCGGCTGTGCTGACCTATGCGAATTTCTCAAATGTAGAAATCTCGATTGCATAATTTCTGGTAGTGGGGGACTGCGTTCGCGCTCTCCCCTGATATAATATTGTCAAAAGTAAATACAGAACTTGACTAACAATCTATCAACGTGATTTTTTTATAACTCATTGTATATCTTCCTGTACATTATCCATTTACTGTATATTTTTGGACTGTATATTTTTGGACTGTATGTTTTAGGATGTATATCTTTCACTGTGTATTCTTATTCTTTGGAATACCTAAATGTTTATTGTGAGCGATCTGTGGTGCTGAAAGTGAATTTCCCTCAGGATTAATAAAGTACTTCTATGTGTAGAATTATGTGTCATTGAAAAAGGAACTATTTTCAATTGTGTCCAATGAGAAACAAATGATTTCCAGATAGACTGTGTCCTCCACAAGTCCAAACTAATGGCAATTGTTTCTTGCCATCTATATGCTGGCTTTACGGCCATACCAACCTGAACACGCCCGATCTCGTCCGATCTCGGAAGCTAAGCAGGTTCGGGCCTGGTTAGTACTTGGATGGGAGACCGCCTGGGAATACCAGGTGCAGTAAGCATTTTGCACAGCAAGGAGGTGCTACTGATCCCTCATAAAACACCCCAAGTCTTTCAACTAGCTTTTGCACATTTGAGTAGTACACTACCTACAAACACTCATTCAAACAGCTTGAAAGTAAGTAACATGCCTAGGTCCTAAAGCTAATGGGATTATGTGTGACTGATTTACAGTAATATTGGCTCATTTAACATAACTAAGCTTTTGAAATTGGCTATCTCAAACCGCCCTCTTTTCTTGATGCAAGTTGTTTTTGGAGGGTGGAGAAAAGGGGGCGGGGCTTGAGAGGTAGCCAATAGGTAATAGCCAATAGGTAATAGCCTAGCGGTGTATAGTGAAGACCATCAGCCAGACTCATATGTGCCAGAAGCACTATCCTCTCCCTGACTTGTACAACTCATACTTACCTGGCAAGGGAGATACCATGATCAAGAAGGTGGTTCACCCATGGCGAGGCTCAGCCATTGCACTCCGGCTGTGCTGACCTATGCGTATTTCTCAAATGTAGAAATCTCGATTGCATAATTTCTGGTAGTGGGGGACTGCGTTCGCGCTCTCCCCTGATATAATATTGTCAAAAGTAAATACAGAACTTGACTAACAATCTATCAACGTGATTTTTTTATAACTCATTGTATATCTTCCTGTACATTATCCATTTACTGTATATTTTTGGACTGTATGTTTTAGGATGTATATCTTTCACTGTGTATTCTTATTCTTTGGAATACCTAAATGTTTATTGTGAGCGATCTGTGGTGCTGAAAGTGAATTTCCCTCAGGATTAATAAAGTACTTCTATGTGTAGAATTATGTGTCATTGAAAAAGGAACTATTTTCAATTGTGTCCAATGAGAAACAAATGATTTCCAGATAGACTGTGTCCTCCACAAGTCCAAACTAATGGCAATTGTTTCTTGCCATCTATATGCTGGCTTTTGTCGGCATGTTATTTCGCTTACGGCCATACCAACCTGAACACGCCCGATCTCGTCCGATCTCGGAAGCTAAGCAGGTTCGGGCCTGGTTAGTACTTGGATGGGAGACCGCCTGGGAATACCAGGTGCAGTAAGCATTTTGCACAGCAAGGAGGTGCTACTGATCCCTCATAAAACACCCCAAGTCTTTCAACTAGCTTTTGCACATTTGAGTAGTACACTACCTACAAACACTCATTCAAACAGCTTGAAAGTAAGTAACATGCCTAGGTCCTAAAGCTAATGGGATTATGTGTGACTGATTTACAGTAATATTGGCTCATTTAACATAACTAAGCTTTTGAAATTGGCTATCTCAAACCGCCCTCTTTTCTTGATGCAAGTTGTTTTTGGAGGGTGGAGAAAAGGGGGCGGGGCTTGAGAGGTAGCCAATAGGTAATAGCCAATAGGTAATAGCCTAGCGGTGTATAGTGAAGACCATCAGCCAGACTCATATGTGCCAGAAGCACTATCCTCTCCCTGACTTGTACAACTCATACTTACCTGGCAAGGGAGATACCATGATCAAGAAGGTGGTTCACCCATGGCGAGGCTCAGCCATTGCACTCCGGCTGTGCTGACCTATGCGAATTTCTCAAATGTAGAAATCTCGATTGCATAATTTCTGGTAGTGGGGGACTGCGTTCGCGCTCTCCCCTGATATAATATTGTCAAAAGTAAATACAGAACTTGACTAACAATCTATCAACGTGATTTTTTTATAACTCATTGTATATCTTCCTGTACATTATCCATTTACTGTATATTTTTGGACTGTATGTTTTAGGATGTATATCTTTCACTGTGTATTCTTATTCTTTGGAATACCTAAATGTTTATTGTGAGCGATCTGTGGTGCTGAAAGTGAATTTCCCTCAGGATTAATAAAGTACTTCTATGTGTAGAATTATGTGTCATTGAAAAAGGAACTATTTTCAATTGTGTCCAATGAGAAACAAATGATTTCCAGATAGACTGTGTCCTCCACAAGTCCAAACTAATGGCAATTGTTTCTTGCCATCTATATGCTGGCTTTTGTCGGCATGTTATTTCGCTTACGGCCATACCAACCTGAACACGCCCGATGTCGTCCGATCTCGGAAGCTAAGCAGGTTCGGGCCTGGTTAGTACTTGGATGGGAGACCGCCTGGGAATACCAGGTGCAGTAAGCATTTTGCACAGCAAGGAGGTGCTACTGATCCCTCATAAAACACCCCAAGTCTTTCAACTAGCTTTTGCACATTTGAGTAGTACACTACCTACAAACACTCATTCAAACAGCTTGAAAGTAAGTAACATGCCTAGGTCCTAAAGCTAATGGGATTATGTGTGACTGATTTACAGTAATATTGGCTCATTTAACATAACTAAGCTTTTGAAATTGGCTATCTCAAACCGCCCTCTTTTCTTGATGCAAGTTGTTTTTGGAGGGTGGAGAAAAGGGGGCAGGGCTTGAGAGGTAGCCAATAGGTAATAGCCAATAGGTAATAGCCTAGCGGTGTATAGTGAAGACCATCAGCCAGACTCATATGTGCCAGAAGCACTATCCTCTCCCTGACTTGTACAACTCATACTTACCTGGCAAGGGAGATACCATGATCAAGAAGGTGGTTCACCCATGGCGAGGCTCAGCCATTGCACTCCGGCTGTGCTGACCTATGCGAATTTCTCAAATGTAGAAATCTCGATTGCATAATTTCTGGTAGTGGGGGACTGCGTTCGCGCTCTCCCCTGATATAATATTGTCAAAAGTAAATACAGAACTTGACTAACAATCTATCAACGTGATTTTTTTATAACTCATTGTATATCTTCCTGTACATTATCCATTTACTGTATATTTTTGGACTGTATGTTTTAGGATGTATATCTTTCACTGTGTATTCTTATTCTTTGGAATACCTAAATGTTTATTGTGAGCGATCTGTGGTGCTGAAAGTGAATTTCCCTCAGGATTAATAAAGTACTTCTATGTGTAGAATTATGTGTCATTGAAAAAGGAACTATTTTCAATTGTGTCCAATGAGAAACAAATGATTTCCAGATAGACTGTGTCCTCCACAAGTCCAAACTAATGGCAATTGTTTCTTGCCATCTATATGCTGGCTTTTGTCGGCATGTTATTTCGCTTACGGCCATACCAACCTGAACACGCCCGATCTCGTCCGATCTCGGAAGCTAAGCAGGTTCGGGCCTGGTTAGTACTTGGATGGGAGACCGCCTGGGAATACCAGGTGCAGTAAGCATTTTGCACAGCAAGGAGGTGCTACTGATCCCTCATAAAACACCCCAAGTCTTTCAACTAGCTTTTGCACATTTGAGTAGTACACTACCTACAAACACTCATTCAAACAGCTTGAAAGTAAGTAACATGCCTAGGTCCTAAAGCTAATGGGATTATGTGTGACTGATTTACAGTAATATTGGCTCATTTAACATAACTAAGCTTTTGAAATTGGCTATCTCAAACCGCCCTCTTTTCTTGATGCAAGTTGTTTTTGGAGGGTGGAGAAAAGGGGGCGGGGCTTGAGAGGTAGCCAATAGGTAATAGCCAATAGGTAATAGCCTAGCGGTGTATAGTGAAGACCATCAGCCAGACTCATATGTGCCAGAAGCACTATCCTCTCCCTGACTTGTACAACTCATACTTACCTGGCAAGGGAGATACCATGATCAAGAAGGTGGTTCACCCATGGCGAGGCTCAGCCATTGCACTCCGGCTGTGCTGACCTATGCGAATTTCTCAAATGTAGAAATCTCGATTGCATAATTTCTGGTAGTGGGGGACTGCGTTCGCGCTCTCCCCTGATATAATATTGTCAAAAGTAAATACAGAACTTGACTAACAATCTATCAACGTGATTTTTTTATAACTCATTGTATATCTTCCTGTACATTATCCATTTACTGTATATTTTTGGACTGTATGTTTTAGGATGTATATCTTTCACTGTGTATTCTTATTCTTTGGAATACCTAAATGTTTATTGTGAGCGATCTGTGGTGCTGAAAGTGAATTTCCCTCAGGATTAATAAAGTACTTCTATGTGTAGAATTATGTGTCATTGAAAAAGGAACTATTTTCAATTGTGTCCAATGAGAAACAAATGATTTCCAGATAGACTGTGTCCTCCACAAGTCCAAACTAATGGCAATTGTTTCTTGCCATCTATATGCTGGCTTTTGTCGGCATGTTATTTCGCTTACGGCCATACCAACCTGAACACGCCCGATCTCGTCCGATCTCGGAAGCTAAGCAGGTTCGGGCCTGGTTAGTACTTGGATGGGAGACCGCCTGGGAATACCAGGTGCAGTAAGCATTTTGCACAGCAAGGAGGTGCTACTGATCCCTCATAAAACACCCCAAGTCTTTCAACTAGCTTTTGCACATTTGAGTAGTACACTACCTACAAACACTCATTCAAACAGCTTGAAAGTAAGTAACATGCCTAGGTCCTAAAGCTAATGGGATTATGTGTGACTGATTTACAGTAATATTGGCTCATTTAACATAACTAAGCTTTTGAAATTGGCTATCTCAAACCGCCCTCTTTTCTTGATGCAAGTTGTTTTTGGAGGGTGGAGAAAAGGGGGCAGGGCTTGAGAGGTAGCCAATAGGTAATAGCCAATAGGTAATAGCCTAGCGGTGTATAGTGAAGACCATCAGCCAGACTCATATGTGCCAGAAGCACTATCCTCTCCCTGACTTGTACAACTCATACTTACCTGGCAAGGGAGATACCATGATCAAGAAGGTGGTTCACCCATGGCGAGGCTCAGCCATTGCACTCCGGCTGTGCTGACCTATGCGAATTTCTCAAATGTAGAAATCTCGATTGCATAATTTCTGGTAGTGGGGGACTGCGTTCGCGCTCTCCCCTGATATAATATTGTCAAAAGTAAATACAGAACTTGACTAACAATCTATCAACGTGATTTTTTTATAACTCATTGTATATCTTCCTGTACATTATCCATTTACTGTATATTTTTGGACTGTATGTTTTAGGATGTATATCTTTCACTGTGTATTCTTATTCTTTGGAATACCTAAATGTTTATTGTGAGCGATCTGTGGTGCTGAAAGTGAATTTCCCTCAGGATTAATAAAGTACTTCTATGTGTAGAATTATGTGTCATTGAAAAAGGAACTATTTTCAATTGTGTCCAATGAGAAACAAATGATTTCCAGATAGACTGTGTCCTCCACAAGTCCAAACTAATGGCAATTGTTTCTTGCCATCTATATGCTGGCTTTTGTCGGCATGTTATTTCGCTTACGGCCATACCAACCTGAACACGCCCGATCTCGTCCGATCTCGGAAGCTAAGCAGGTTCGGGCCTGGTTAGTACTTGGATGGGAGACCGCCTGGGAATACCAGGTGCAGTAAGCATTTTGCACAGCAAGGAGGTGCTACTGATCCCTCATAAAACACCCCAAGTCTTTCAACTAGCTTTTGCACATTTGAGTAGTACACTACCTACAAACACTCATTCAAACAGCTTGAAAGTAAGTAACATGCCTAGGTCCTAAAGCTAATGGGATTATGTGTGACTGATTTACAGTAATATTGGCTCATTTAACATAACTAAGCTTTTGAAATTGGCTATCTCAAACCGCCCTCTTTTCTTGATGCAAGTTGTTTTTGGAGGGTGGAGAAAAGGGGGCGGGGCTTGAGAGGTAGCCAATAGGTAATAGCCAATAGGTAATAGCCTAGCGGTGTATAGTGAAGACCATCAGCCAGACTCATATGTGCCAGAAGCACTATCCTCTCCCTGACTTGTACAACTCATACTTACCTGGCAAGGGAGATACCATGATCAAGAAGGTGGTTCACCCATGGCGAGGCTCAGCCATTGCACTCCGGCTGTGCTGACCTATGCGAATTTCTCAAATGTAGAAATCTCGATTGCATAATTTCTGGTAGTGGGGGACTGCGTTCGCGCTCTCCCCTGATATAATATTGTCAAAAGTAAATACAGAACTTGACTAACAATCTATCAACGTGATTTTTTTATAACTCATTGTATATCTTCCTGTACATTATCCATTTACTGTATATTTTTGGACTGTATGTTTTAGGATGTATATCTTTCACTGTGTATTCTTATTCTTTGGAATACCTAAATGTTTATTGTGAGCGATCTGTGGTGCTGAAAGTGAATTTCCCTCAGGATTAATAAAGTACTTCTATGTGTAGAATTATGTGTCATTGAAAAAGGAACTATTTTCAATTGTGTCCAATGAGAAACAAATGATTTCCAGATAGACTGTGTCCTCCACAAGTCCAAACTAATGGCAATTGTTTCTTGCCATCTATATGCTGGCTTTTGTCGGCATGTTATTTCGCTTACGGCCATACCAACCTGAACACGCCCGATCTCGTCCGATCTCGGAAGCTAAGCAGGTTCGGGCCTGGTTAGTACTTGGATGGGAGACCGCCTGGGAATACCAGGTGCAGTAAGCATTTTGCACAGCAAGGAGGTGCTACTGATCCCTCATAAAACACCCCAAGTCTTTCAACTAGCTTTTGCACATTTGAGTAGTACACTACCTACAAACACTCATTCAAACAGCTTGAAAGTAAGTAACATGCCTAGGTCCTAAAGCTAATGGGATTATGTGTGACTGATTTACAGTAATATTGGCTCATTTAACATAACTAAGCTTTTGAAATTGGCTATCTCAAACCGCCCTCTTTTCTTGATGCAAGTTGTTTTTGGAGGGTGGAGAAAAGGGGGCGGGGCTTGAGAGGTAGCCAATAGGTAATAGCCAATAGGTAATAGCCTAGCGGTGTATAGTGAAGACCATCAGCCAGACTCATATGTGCCAGAAGCACTATCCTCTCCCTGACTTGTACAACTCATACTTACCTGGCAAGGGAGATACCATGATCAAGAAGGTGGTTCACCCATGGCGAGGCTCAGCCATTGCACTCCGGCTGTGCTGACCTATGCGAATTTCTCAAATGTAGAAATCTCGATTGCATAATTTCTGGTAGTGGGGGACTGCGTTCGCGCTCTCCCCTGATATAATATTGTCAAAAGTAAATACAGAACTTGACTAACAATCTATCAACGTGATTTTTTTATAACTCATTGTATATCTTCCTGTACATTATCCATTTACTGTATATTTTTGGACTGTATGTTTTAGGATGTATATCTTTCACTGTGTATTCTTATTCTTTGGAATACCTAAATGTTTATTGTGAGCGATCTGTGGTGCTGAAAGTGAATTTCCCTCAGGATTAATAAAGTACTTCTATGTGTAGAATTATGTGTCATTGAAAAAGGAACTATTTTCAATTGTGTCCAATGAGAAACAAATGATTTCCAGATAGACTGTGTCCTCCACAAGTCCAAACTAATGGCAATTGTTTCTTGCCATCTATATGCTGGCTTTTGTCGGCATGTTTTTTCGCTTACGGCCATACCAACCTGAACACGCCCGATCTCGTCCGATCTCGGAAGCTAAGCAGGTTCGGGCCTGGTTAGTACTTGGATGGGAGACCGCCTGGGAATACCAGGTGCAGTAAGCATTTTGCACAGCAAGGAGGTGCTACTGATCCCTCATAAAACACCCCAAGTCTTTCAACTAGCTTTTGCACATTTGAGTAGTACACTACCTACAAACACTCATTCAAACAGCTTGAAAGTAAGTAACATGCCTAGGTCCTAAAGCTAATGGGATTATGTGTGACTGATTTACAGTAATATTGGCTCATTTAACATAACAGCTTTTGAAATTGGCTATCTCAAACCGCCCTCTTTTCTTGATGCAAGTTGTTTTTGGAGGGTGGAGAAAAGGGGGCGGGGCTTGAGAGGTAGCCAATAGGTAATAGCCAATAGGTAATAGCCTAGCGGTGTATAGTGAAGACCATCAGCCAGACTCATATGTGCCAGAAGCACTATCCTCTCCCTGACTTGTACAACTCATACTTACCTGGCAAGGGAGATACCATGATCAAGAAGGTGGTTCACCCATGGCGAGGCTCAGCCATTGCACTCCGGCTGTGCTGACCTATGCGTATTTCTCAAATGTAGAAATCTCGATTGCATAATTTCTGGTAGTGGGGGACTGCGTTCGCGCTCTCCCCTGATATAATATTGTCAAAAGTAAATACAGAACTTGACTAACAATCTATCAACGTGATTTTTTTATAACTCATTGTATATCTTCCTGTACATTATCCATTTACTGTATATTTTTGGACTGTATGTTTTAGGATGTATATCTTTCACTGTGTATTCTTATTCTTTGGAATACCTAAATGTTTATTGTGAGCGATCTGTGGTGCTGAAAGTGAATTTCCCTCAGGATTAATAAAGTACTTCTATGTGTAGAATTATGTGTCATTGAAAAAGGAACTATTTTCAATTGTGTCCAATGAGAAACAAATGATTTCCAGATAGACTGTGTCCTCCACAAGTCCAAACTAATGGCAATTGTTTCTTGCCATCTATATGCTGGCTTTTGTCGGCATGTTATTTCGCTTACGGCCATACCAACCTGAACACGCCCGATCTCGTCCGATCTCGGAAGCTAAGCAGGTTCGGGCCTGGTTAGTACTTGGATGGGAGACCGCCTGGGAATACCAGGTGCAGTAAGCATTTTGCACAGCAAGGAGGTGCTACTGATCCCTCATAAAACACCCCAAGTCTTTCAACTAGCTTTTGCACATTTGAGTAGTACACTACCTACAAACACTCATTCAAACAGCTTGAAAGTAAGTAACATGCCTAGGTCCTAAAGCTAATGGGATTATGTGTGACTGATTTACAGTAATATTGGCTCATTTAACATAACTAAGCTTTTGAAATTGGCTATCTCAAACCGCCCTCTTTTCTTGATGCAAGTTGTTTTTGGAGGGTGGAGAAAAGGGGGCGGGGCTTGAGAGGTAGCCAATAGGTAATAGCCAATAGGTAATAGCCTAGCGGTGTATAGTGAAGACCATCAGCCAGACTCATATGTGCCAGAAGCACTATCCTCTCCCTGACTTGTACAACTCATACTTACCTGGCAAGGGAGATACCATGATCAAGAAGGTGGTTCACCCATGGCGAGGCTCAGCCATTGCACTCCGGCTGTGCTGACCTATGCGAATTTCTCAAATGTAGAAATCTCGATTGCATAATTTCTGGTAGTGGGGGACTGCGTTCGTGCTCTCCCCTGATATAATATTGTCAAAAGTAAATACAGAACTTGACTAACAATCTATCAACGTGATTTTTTTATAACTCATTGTATATCTTCCTGTACATTATCCATTTACTGTATATTTTTTGACTGTATATTTTTGGACTGTATGTTTTAGGATGTATATCTTTCACTGTGTATTCTTATTCTTTGGAATACCTAAATGTTTATTGTGAGCGATCTGTGGTGCTGAAAGTGAATTTCCCTCAGGATTAATAAAGTACTTCTATGTGTAGAATTATGTGTCATTGAAAAAGGAACTATTTTCAATTGTGTCCAATGAGAAACAAATGATTTCCAGATAGACTGTGTCCTCCACAAGTCCAAACTAATGGCAATTGTTTCTTGCCATCTATATGCTGGCTTTTGTCGGCATGTTATTTCGCTTACGGCCATACCAACCTGAACACGCCCGATCTCGTCCGATCTCGGAAGCTAAGCAGGTTCGGGCCTGGTTAGTACTTGGATGGGAGACCGCCTGGGAATACCAGGTGCAGTAAGCATTTTGCACAGCAAGGAGGTGCTACTGATCCCTCATAAAACACCCCAAGTCTTTCAACTAGCTTTTGCACATTTGAGTAGTACACTACCTACAAACACTCATTCAAACAGCTTGAAAGTAAGTAACATGCCTAGGTCCTAAAGCTAATGGGATTATGTGTGACTGATTTACAGTAATATTGGCTCATTTAACATAACTAAGCTTTTGAAATTGGCTATCTCAAACCGCCCTCTTTTCTTGATGCAAGTTGTTTTTGGAGGGTGGAGAAAAGGGGGCGGGGCTTGAGAGGTAGCCAATAGGTAATAGCCAATAGGTAATAGCCTAGCGGTGTATAGTGAAGACCATCAGCCAGACTCATATGTGCCAGAAGCACTATCCTCTCCCTGACTTGTACAACTCATACTTACCTGGCAAGGGAGATACCATGATCAAGAAGGTGGTTCACCCATGGCGAGGCTCAGCCATTGCACTCCGGCTGTGCTGACCTATGCGAATTTCTCAAATGTAGAAATCTCGATTGCATAATTTCTGGTAGTGGGGGACTGCGTTCGCGCTCTCCCCTGATATAATATTGTCAAAAGTAAATACAGAACTTGACTAACAATCTATCAACGTGATTTTTTTATAACTCATTGTATATCTTCCTGTACATTATCCATTTACTGTATATTTTTGGACTGTGTGTTTTAGGATGTATATCTTTCACTGTGTATTCTTATTCTTTGGAATACCTAAATGTTTATTGTGAGCGATCTGTGGTGCTGAAAGTGAATTTCCCTCAGGATTAATAAAGTACTTCTATGTGTAGAATTATGTGTCATTGAAAAAGGAACTATTTTCAATTGTGTCCAATGAGAAACAAATGATTTCCAGATAGACTGTGTCCTCCACAAGTCCAAACTAATGGCAATTGTTTCTTGCCATCTATATGCTGGCTTTTGTCGGCATGTTATTTCGCTTACGGCCATACCAACCTGAACACGCCCGATCTCGTCCGATCTCGGAAGCTAAGCAGGTTCGGGCCTGGTTAGTACTTGGATGGGAGACCGCCTGGGAATACCAGGTGCAGTAAGCATTTTGCACAGCAAGGAGGTGCTACTGATCCCTCATAAAACACCCCAAGTCTTTCAACTAGCTTTTGCACATTTGAGTAGTACACTACCTACAAACACTCATTCAAACAGCTTGAAAGTAAGTAACATGCCTAGGTCCTAAAGCTAATGGGATTATGTGTGACTGATTTACAGTAATATTGGCTCATTTAACATAACTAAGCTTTTGAAATTGGCTATCTCAAACCGCCCTCTTTTCTTGATGCAAGTTGTTTTTGGAGGGTGGAGAAAAGGGGGCGGGGCTTGAGAGGTAGCCAATAGGTAATAGCCTAGCGGTGTATAGTGAAGACCATCAGCCAGACTCATATGTGCCAGAAGCACTATCCTCTCCCTGACTTGTACAACTCATACTTACCTGGCAAGGGAGATACCATGATCAAGAAGGTGGTTCACCCATGGCGAGGCTCAGCCATTGCACTCCGGCTGTGCTGACCTATGCGAATTTCTCAAATGTAGAAATCTCGATTGCATAATTTCTGGTAGTGGGGGACTGCGTTCGCGCTCTCCCCTGATATAATATTGTCAAAAGTAAATACAGAACTTGACTAACAATCTATCAACGTGATTTTTTTATAACTCATTGTATATCTTCCTGTACATTATCCATTTACTGTATATTTTTGGACTGTATGTTTTAGGATGTATATCTTTCACTGTGTATTCTTATTCTTTGGAATACCTAAATGTTTATTGTGAGCGATCTGTGGTGCTGAAAGTGAATTTCCCTCAGGATTAATAAAGTACTTCTATGTGTAGAATTATGTGTCATTGAAAAAGGAACTATTTTCAATTGTGTCCAATGAGAAACAAATGATTTCCAGATAGACTGTGTCCTCCACAAGTCCAAACTAATGGCAATTGTTTCTTGCCATCTATATGCTGGCTTTTGTCGGCATGTTATTTCGCTTACGGCCATACCAACCTGAACACGCCCGATCTCGTCCGATCTCGGAAGCTAAGCAGGTTCGGGCCTGGTTAGTACTTGGATGGGAGACCGCCTGGGAATACCAGGTGCAGTAAGCATTTTGCACAGCAAGGAGGTGCTACTGATCCCTCATAAAACACCCCAAGTCTTTCAACTAGCTTTTGCACATTTGAGTAGTACACTACCTACAAACACTCATTCAAACAGCTTGAAAGTAAGTAACATGCCTAGGTCCTAAAGCTAATGGGATTATGTGTGACTGATTTACAGTAATATTGGCTCATTTAACATAACTAAGCTTTTGAAATTGGCTATCTCAAACCGCCCTCTTTTCTTGATGCAAGTTGTTTTTGGAGGGTGGAGAAAAGGGGGCGGGGCTTGAGAGGTAGCCAATAGGTAATAGCCAATAGGTAATAGCCTAGCGGTGTATAGTGAAGACCATCAGCCAGACTCATATGTGCCAGAAGCACTATCCTCTCCCTGACTTGTACAACTCATACTTACCTGGCAAGGGAGATACCATGATCAAGAAGGTGGTTCACCCATGGCGAGGCTCAGCCATTGCACTCCGGCTGTGCTGACCTATGCGAATTTCTCAAATGTAGAAATCTCGATTGCATAATTTCTGGTAGTGGGGGACTGCGTTCGCGCTCTCCCCTGATATAATATTGTCAAAAGTAAATACAGAACTTGACTAACAATCTATCAACGTGATTTTTTTATAACTCATTGTATATCTTCCTGTACATTATCCATTTACTGTATATTTTTGGACTGTATGTTTTAGGATGTATATCTTTCACTGTGTATTCTTATTCTTTGGAATACCTAAATGTTTATTGTGAGCGATCTGTGGTGCTGAAAGTGAATTTCCCTCAGGATTAATAAAGTACTTCTATGTGTAGAATTATGTGTCATTGAAAAAGGAACTATTTTCAATTGTGTCCAATGAGAAACAAATGATTTCCAGATAGACTGTGTCCTCCACAAGTCCAAACTAATGGCAATTGTTTCTTGCCATCTATATGCTGGCTTTTGTCGGCATGTTATTTCGCTTACGGCCATACCAACCTGAACACGCCCGATGTCGTCCGATCTCGGAAGCTAAGCAGGTTCGGGCCTGGTTAGTACTTGGATGGGAGACCGCCTGGGAATACCAGGTGCAGTAAGCATTTTGCACAGCAAGGAGGTGCTACTGATCCCTCATAAAACACCCCAAGTCTTTCAACTAGCTTTTGCACATTTGAGTAGTACACTACCTACAAACACTCATTCAAACAGCTTGAAAGTAAGTAACATGCCTAGGTCCTAAAGCTAATGGGATTATGTGTGACTGATTTACAGTAATATTGGCTCATTTAACATAACTAAGCTTTTGAAATTGGCTATCTCAAACCGCCCTCTTTTCTTGATGCAAGTTGTTTTTGGAGGGTGGAGAAAAGGGGGCGGGGCTTGAGAGGTAGCCAATAGGTAATAGCCAATAGGTAATAGCCTAGCGGTGTATAGTGAAGACCATCAGCCAGACTCATATGTGCCAGAAGCACTATCCTCTCCCTGACTTGTACAACTCATACTTACCTGGCAAGGGAGATACCATGATCAAGAAGGTGGTTCACCCATGGCGAGGCTCAGCCATTGCACTCCGGCTGTGCTGACCTATGCGAATTTCTCAAATGTAGAAATCTCGATTGCATAATTTCTGGTAGTGGGGGACTGCGTTCGCGCTCTCCCCTGATATAATATTGTCAAAAGTAAATACAGAACTTGACTAACAATCTATCAACGTGATTTTTTTATAACTCATTGTATATCTTCCTGTACATTATCCATTTACTGTATATTTTTGGACTGTATGTTTTAGGATGTATATCTTTCACTGTGTATTCTTATTCTTTGGAATACCTAAATGTTTATTGTGAGCGATCTGTGGTGCTGAAAGTGAATTTCCCTCAGGATTAATAAAGTACTTCTATGTGTAGAATTATGTGTCATTGAAAAAGGAACTATTTTCAATTGTGTCCAATGAGAAACAAATGATTTCCAGATAGACTGTGTCCTCCACAAGTCCAAACTAATGGCAATTGTTTCTTGCCATCTATATGCTGGCTTTTGTCGGCATGTTATTTCGCTTACGGCCATACCAACCTGAACACGCCCGATCTCGTCCGATCTCGGAAGCTAAGCAGGTTCGGGCCTGGTTAGTACTTGGATGGGAGACCGCCTGGGAATACCAGGTGCAGTAAGCATTTTGCACAGCAAGGAGGTGCTACTGATCCCTCATAAAACACCCCAAGTCTTTCAACTAGCTTTTGCACATTTGAGTAGTACACTACCTACAAACACTCATTCAAACAGCTTGAAAGTAAGTAACATGCCTAGGTCCTAAAGCTAATGGGATTATGTGTGACTGATTTACAGTAATATTGGCTCATTTAACATAACTAAGCTTTTGAAATTGGCTATCTCAAACCGCCCTCTTTTCTTGATGCAAGTTGTTTTTGGAGGGTGGAGAAAAGGGGGCGGGGCTTGAGAGGTAGCCAATAGGTAATAGCCAATAGGTAATAGCCTAGCGGTGTATAGTGAAGACCATCAGCCAGACTCATATGTGCCAGAAGCACTATCCTCTCCCTGACTTGTACAACTCATACTTACCTGGCAAGGGAGATACCATGATCAAGAAGGTGGTTCACCCATGGCGAGGCTCAGCCATTGCACTCCGGCTGTGCTGACCTATGCGAATTTCTCAAATGTAGAAATCTCGATTGCATAATTTCTGGTAGTGGGGGACTGCGTTCGCGCTCTCCCCTGATATAATATTGTCAAAAGTAAATACAGAACTTGACTAACAATCTATCAACGTGATTTTTTTATAACTCATTGTATATCTTCCTGTACATTATCCATTTACTGTATATTTTTGGACTGTATGTTTTAGGATGTATATCTTTCACTGTGTATTCTTATTCTTTGGAATACCTAAATGTTTATTGTGAGCGATCTGTGGTGCTGAAAGTGAATTTCCCTCAGGATTAATAAAGTACTTCTATGTGTAGAATTATGTGTCATTGAAAAAGGAACTATTTTCAATTGTGTCCAATGAGAAACAAATGATTTCCAGATAGACTGTGTCCTCCACAAGTCCAAACTAATGGCAATTGTTTCTTGCCATCTATATGCTGGCTTTTGTCGGCATGTTATTTCACTTACGGCCATACCAACCTGAACACGCCCGATCTCGTCCGATCTCGGAAGCTAAGCAGGTTCGGGCCTGGTTAGTACTTGGATGGGAGACCGCCTGGGAATACCAGGTGCAGTAAGCATTTTGCACAGCAAGGAGGTGCTACTGATCCCTCATAAAACACCCCAAGTCTTTCAACTAGCTTTTGCACATTTGAGTAGTACACTACCTACAAACACTCATTCAAACAGCTTGAAAGTAAGTAACATGCCTAGGTCCTAAAGCTAATGGGATTATGTGTGACTGATTTACAGTAATATTGGCTCATTTAACATAACTAAGCTTTTGAAATTGGCTATCTCAAACCGCCCTCTTTTCTTGATGCAAGTTGTTTTTGGAGGGTGGAGAAAAGGGGGCGGGGCTTGAGAGGTAGCCAATAGGTAATAGCCAATAGGTAATAGCCTAGCGGTGTATAGTGAAGACCATCAGCCAGACTCATATGTGCCAGAAGCACTATCCTCTCCCTGACTTGTACAACTCATACTTACCTGGCAAGGGAGATACCATGATCAAGAAGGTGGTTCACCCATGGCGAGGCTCAGCCATTGCACTCCGGCTGTGCTGACCTATGCGAATTTCTCAAATGTAGAAATCTCGATTGCATAATTTCTGGTAGTGGGGGACTGCGTTCGCGCTCTCCCCTGATATAATATTGTCAAAAGTAAATACAGAACTTGACTAACAATCTATCAACGTGATTTTTTTATAACTCATTGTATATCTTCCTGTACATTATCCATTTACTGTATATTTTTGGACTGTATGTTTTAGGATGTATATCTTTCACTGTGTATTCTTATTCTTTGGAATACCTAAATGTTTATTGTGAGCGATCTGTGGTGCTGAAAGTGAATTTCCCTCAGGATTAATAAAGTACTTCTATGTGTAGAATTATGTGTCATTGAAAAAGGAACTATTTTCAATTGTGTCCAATGAGAAACAAATGATTTCCAGATAGACTGTGTCCTCCACAAGTCCAAACTAATGGCAATTGTTTCTTGCCATCTATATGCTGGCTTTTGTCGGCATGTTATTTCGCTTACGGCCATACCAACCTGAACACGCCCGATCTCGTCCGATCTCGGAAGCTAAGCAGGTTCGGGCCTGGTTAGTACTTGGATGGGAGACCGCCTGGGAATACCAGGTGCAGTAAGCATTTTGCACAGCAAGGAGGTGCTACTGATCCCTCATAAAACACCCCAAGTCTTTCAACTAGCTTTTGCACATTTGAGTAGTACACTACCTACAAACACTCATTCAAACAGCTTGAAAGTAAGTAACATGCCTAGGTCCTAAAGCTAATGGGATTATGTGTGACTGATTTACAGTAATATTGGCTCATTTAACATAACAGCTTTTGAAATTGGCTATCTCAAACCGCCCTCTTTTCTTGATGCAAGTTGTTTTTGGAGGGTGGAGAAAAGGGGGCGGGGCTTGAGAGGTAGCCAATAGGTAATAGCCAATAGGTAATAGCCTAGCGGTGTATAGTGAAGACCATCAGCCAGACTCATATGTGCCAGAAGCACTATCCTCTCCCTGACTTGTACAACTCATACTTACCTGGCAAGGGAGATACCATGATCAAGAAGGTGGTTCACCCATGGCGAGGCTCAGCCATTGCACTCCGGCTGTGCTGACCTATGCGTATTTCTCAAATGTAGAAATCTCGATTGCATAATTTCTGGTAGTGGGGGACTGCGTTCGCGCTCTCCCCTGATATAATATTGTCAAAAGTAAATACAGAACTTGACTAACAATCTATCAACGTGATTTTTTTATAACTCATTGTATATCTTCCTGTACATTATCCATTTACTGTATATTTTTGGACTGTATGTTTTAGGATGTATATCTTTCACTGTGTATTCTTATTCTTTGGAATACCTAAATGTTTATTGTGAGCGATCTGTGGTGCTGAAAGTGAATTTCCCTCAGGATTAATAAAGTACTTCTATGTGTAGAATTATGTGTCATTGAAAAAGGAACTATTTTCAATTGTGTCCAATGAGAAACAAATGATTTCCAGATAGACTGTGTCCTCCACAAGTCCAAACTAATGGCAATTGTTTCTTGCCATCTATATGCTGGCTTTTGTCGGCATGTTATTTCGCTTACGGCCATACCAACCTGAACACGCCCGATCTCGTCCGATCTCGGAAGCTAAGCAGGTTCGGGCCTGGTTAGTACTTGGATGGGAGACCGCCTGGGAATACCAGGTGCAGTAAGCATTTTGCACAGCAAGGAGGTGCTACTGATCCCTCATAAAACACCCCAAGTCTTTCAACTAGCTTTTGCACATTTGAGTAGTACACTACCTACAAACACTCATTCAAACAGCTTGAAAGTAAGTAACATGCCTAGGTCCTAAAGCTAATGGGATTATGTGTGACTGATTTACAGTAATATTGGCTCATTTAACATAACTAAGCTTTTGAAATTGGCTATCTCAAACCGCCCTCTTTTCTTGATGCAAGTTGTTTTTGGAGGGTGGAGAAAAGGGGGCGGGGCTTGAGAGGTAGCCAATAGGTAATAGCCAATAGGTAATAGCCTAGCGGTGTATAGTGAAGACCATCAGCCAGACTCATATGTGCCAGAAGCACTATCCTCTCCCTGACTTGTACAACTCATACTTACCTGGCAAGGGAGATACCATGATCAAGAAGGTGGTTCACCCATGGCGAGGCTCAGCCATTGCACTCCGGCTGTGCTGACCTATGCGAATTTCTCAAATGTAGAAATCTCGATTGCATAATTTCTGGTAGTGGGGGACTGCGTTCGTGCTCTCCCCTGATATAATATTGTCAAAAGTAAATACAGAACTTGACTAACAATCTATCAACGTGATTTTTTTATAACTCATTGTATATCTTCCTGTACATTATCCATTTACTGTATATTTTTTGACTGTATATTTTTGGACTGTATGTTTTAGGATGTATATCTTTCACTGTGTATTCTTATTCTTTGGAATACCTAAATGTTTATTGTGAGCGATCTGTGGTGCTGAAAGTGAATTTCCCTCAGGATTAATAAAGTACTTCTATGTGTAGAATTATGTGTCATTGAAAAAGGAACTATTTTCAATTGTGTCCAATGAGAAACAAATGATTTCCAGATAGACTGTGTCCTCCACAAGTCCAAACTAATGGCAATTGTTTCTTGCCATCTATATGCTGGCTTTACGGCCATACCAACCTGAACACGCCCGATCTCGTCCGATCTCGGAAGCTAAGCAGGTTCGGGCCTGGTTAGTACTTGGATGGGAGACCGCCTGGGAATACCAGGTGCAGTAAGCATTTTGCACAGCAAGGAGGTGCTACTGATCCCTCATAAAACACCCCAAGTCTTTCAACTAGCTTTTGCACATTTGAGTAGTACACTACCTACAAACACTCATTCAAACAGCTTGAAAGTAAGTAACATGCCTAGGTCCTAAAGCTAATGGGATTATGTGTGACTGATTTACAGTAATATTGGCTCATTTAACATAACTAAGCTTTTGAAATTGGCTATCTCAAACCGCCCTCTTTTCTTGATGCAAGTTGTTTTTGGAGGGTGGAGAAAAGGGGGCGGGGCTTGAGAGGTAGCCAATAGGTAATAGCCAATAGGTAATAGCCTAGCGGTGTATAGTGAAGACCATCAGCCAGACTCATATGTGCCAGAAGCACTATCCTCTCCCTGACTTGTACAACTCATACTTACCTGGCAAGGGAGATACCATGATCAAGAAGGTGGTTCACCCATGGCGAGGCTCAGCCATTGCACTCCGGCTGTGCTGACCTATGCGAATTTCTCAAATGTAGAAATCTCGATTGCATAATTTCTGGTAGTGGGGGACTGCGTTCGCGCTCTCCCCTGATATAATATTGTCAAAAGTAAATACAGAACTTGACTAACAATCTATCAACGTGATTTTTTTATAACTCATTGTATATCTTCCTGTACATTATCCATTTACTGTATATTTTTGGACTGTGTGTTTTAGGATGTATATCTTTCACTGTGTATTCTTATTCTTTGGAATACCTAAATGTTTATTGTGAGCGATCTGTGGTGCTGAAAGTGAATTTCCCTCAGGATTAATAAAGTACTTCTATGTGTAGAATTATGTGTCATTGAAAAAGGAACTATTTTCAATTGTGTCCAATGAGAAACAAATGATTTCCAGATAGACTGTGTCCTCCACAAGTCCAAACTAATGGCAATTGTTTCTTGCCATCTATATGCTGGCTTTTGTCGGCATGTTATTTCGCTTACGGCCATACCAACCTGAACACGCCCGATCTCGTCCGATCTCGGAAGCTAAGCAGGTTCGGGCCTGGTTAGTACTTGGATGGGAGACCGCCTGGGAATACCAGGTGCAGTAAGCATTTTGCACAGCAAGGAGGTGCTACTGATCCCTCATAAAACACCCCAAGTCTTTCAACTAGCTTTTGCACATTTGAGTAGTACACTACCTACAAACACTCATTCAAACAGCTTGAAAGTAAGTAACATGCCTAGGTCCTAAAGCTAATGGGATTATGTGTGACTGATTTACAGTAATATTGGCTCATTTAACATAACTAAGCTTTTGAAATTGGCTATCTCAAACCGCACTCTTTTCTTGATGCAAGTTGTTTTTGGAGGGTGGAGAAAAGGGGGCGGGGCTTGAGAGGTAGCCAATAGGTAATAGCCAATAGGTAATAGCCTAGCGGTGTATAGTGAAGACCATCAGCCAGACTCATATGTGCCAGAAGCACTATCCTCTCCCTGACTTGTACAACTCATACTTACCTGGCAAGGGAGATACCATGATCAAGAAGGTGGTTCACCCATGGCGAGGCTCAGCCATTGCACTCCGGCTGTGCTGACCTATGCGAATTTCTCAAATGTAGAAATCTCGATTGCATAATTTCTGGTAGTGGGGGACTGCGTTCGCGCTCTCCCCTGATATAATATTGTCAAAAGTAAATACAGAACTTGACTAACAATCTATCAACGTGATTTTTTTATAACTCATTGTATATCTTCCTGTACATTATCCATTTACTGTATATTTTTGGACTGTGTGTTTTAGGATGTATATCTTTCACTGTGTATTCTTATTCTTTGGAATACCTAAATGTTTATTGTGAGCGATCTGTGGTGCTGAAAGTGAATTTCCCTCAGGATTAATAAAGTACTTCTATGTGTAGAATTATGTGTCATTGAAAAAGGAACTATTTTCAATTGTGTCCAATGAGAAACAAATGATTTCCAGATAGACTGTGTCCTCCACAAGTCCAAACTAATGGCAATTGTTTCTTGCCATCTATATGCTGGCTTTTGTCGGCATGTTATTTCGCTTACGGCCATACCAACCTGAACACGCCCGATCTCGTCCGATCTCGGAAGCTAAGCAGGTTCGGGCCTGGTTAGTACTTGGATGGGAGACCGCCTGGGAATACCAGGTGCAGTAAGCATTTTGCACAGCAAGGAGGTGCTACTGATCCCTCATAAAACACCCCAAGTCTTTCAACTAGCTTTTGCACATTTGAGTAGTACACTACCTACAAACACTCATTCAAACAGCTTGAAAGTAAGTAACATGCCTAGGTCCTAAAGCTAATGGGATTATGTGTGACTGATTTACAGTAATATTGGCTCATTTAACATAACTAAGCTTTTGAAATTGGCTATCTCAAACCGCCCTCTTTTCTTGATGCAAGTTGTTTTTGGAGGGTGGAGAAAAGGGGGCGGGGCTTGAGAGGTAGCCAATAGGTAATAGCCAATAGGTAATAGCCTAGCGGTGTATAGTGAAGACCATCAGCCAGACTCATATGTGCCAGAAGCACTATCCTCTCCCTGACTTGTACAACTCATACTTACCTGGCAAGGGAGATACCATGATCAAGAAGGTGGTTCACCCATGGCGAGGCTCAGCCATTGCACTCCGGCTGTGCTGACCTATGCGAATTTCTCAAATGTAGAAATCTCGATTGCATAATTTCTGGTAGTGGGGGACTGCGTTCGCGCTCTCCCCTGATATAATATTGTCAAAAGTAAATACAGAACTTGACTAACAATCTATCAACGTGATTTTTTTATAACTCATTGTATATCTTCCTGTACATTATCCATTTACTGTATATTTTTGGACTGTATATTTTTGGACTGTATGTTTTAGGATGTATATCTTTCACTGTGTATTCTTATTCTTTGGAATACCTAAATGTTTATTGTGAGCGATCTGTGGTGCTGAAAGTGAATTTCCCTCAGGATTAATAAAGTACTTCTATGTGTAGAATTATGTGTCATTGAAAAAGGAACTATTTTCAATTGTGTCCAATGAGAAACAAATGATTTCCAGATAGACTGTGTCCTCCACAAGTCCAAACTAATGGCAATTGTTTCTTGCCATCTATATGCTGGCTTTACGGCCATACCAACCTGAACACGCCCGATCTCGTCCGATCTCGGAAGCTAAGCAGGTTCGGGCCTGGTTAGTACTTGGATGGGAGACCGCCTGGGAATACCAGGTGCAGTAAGCATTTTGCACAGCAAGGAGGTGCTACTGATCCCTCATAAAACACCCCAAGTCTTTCAACTAGCTTTTGCACATTTGAGTAGTACACTACCTACAAACACTCATTCAAACAGCTTGAAAGTAAGTAACATGCCTAGGTCCTAAAGCTAATGGGATTATGTGTGACTGATTTACAGTAATATTGGCTCATTTAACATAACTAAGCTTTTGAAATTGGCTATCTCAAACCGCCCTCTTTTCTTGATGCAAGTTGTTTTTGGAGGGTGGAGAAAAGGGGGCGGGGCTTGAGAGGTAGCCAATAGGTAATAGCCAATAGGTAATAGCCTAGCGGTGTATAGTGAAGACCATCAGCCAGACTCATATGTGCCAGAAGCACTATCCTCTCCCTGACTTGTACAACTCATACTTACCTGGCAAGGGAGATACCATGATCAAGAAGGTGGTTCACCCATGGCGAGGCTCAGCCATTGCACTCCGGCTGTGCTGACCTATGCGTATTTCTCAAATGTAGAAATCTCGATTGCATAATTTCTGGTAGTGGGGGACTGCGTTCGCGCTCTCCCCTGATATAATATTGTCAAAAGTAAATACAGAACTTGACTAACAATCTATCAACGTGATTTTTTTATAACTCATTGTATATCTTCCTGTACATTATCCATTTACTGTATATTTTTGGACTGTATGTTTTAGGATGTATATCTTTCACTGTGTATTCTTATTCTTTGGAATACCTAAATGTTTATTGTGAGCGATCTGTGGTGCTGAAAGTGAATTTCCCTCAGGATTAATAAAGTACTTCTATGTGTAGAATTATGTGTCATTGAAAAAGGAACTATTTTCAATTGTGTCCAATGAGAAACAAATGATTTCCAGATAGACTGTGTCCTCCACAAGTCCAAACTAATGGCAATTGTTTCTTGCCATCTATATGCTGGCTTTTGTCGGCATGTTATTTCGCTTACGGCCATACCAACCTGAACACGCCCGATCTCGTCCGATCTCGGAAGCTAAGCAGGTTCGGGCCTGGTTAGTACTTGGATGGGAGACCGCCTGGGAATACCAGGTGCAGTAAGCATTTTGCACAGCAAGGAGGTGCTACTGATCCCTCATAAAACACCCCAAGTCTTTCAACTAGCTTTTGCACATTTGAGTAGTACACTACCTACAAACACTCATTCAAACAGCTTGAAAGTAAGTAACATGCCTAGGTCCTAAAGCTAATGGGATTATGTGTGACTGATTTACAGTAATATTGGCTCATTTAACATAACTAAGCTTTTGAAATTGGCTATCTCAAACCGCCCTCTTTTCTTGATGCAAGTTGTTTTTGGAGGGTGGAGAAAAGGGGGCGGGGCTTGAGAGGTAGCCAATAGGTAATAGCCAATAGGTAATAGCCTAGCGGTGTATAGTGAAGACCATCAGCCAGACTCATATGTGCCAGAAGCACTATCCTCTCCCTGACTTGTACAACTCATACTTACCTGGCAAGGGAGATACCATGATCAAGAAGGTGGTTCACCCATGGCGAGGCTCAGCCATTGCACTCCGGCTGTGCTGACCTATGCGAATTTCTCAAATGTAGAAATCTCGATTGCATAATTTCTGGTAGTGGGGGACTGCGTTCGCGCTCTCCCCTGATATAATATTGTCAAAAGTAAATACAGAACTTGACTAACAATCTATCAACGTGATTTTTTTATAACTCATTGTATATCTTCCTGTACATTATCCATTTACTGTATATTTTTGGACTGTATGTTTTAGGATGTATATCTTTCACTGTGTATTCTTATTCTTTGGAATACCTAAATGTTTATTGTGAGCGATCTGTGGTGCTGAAAGTGAATTTCCCTCAGGATTAATAAAGTACTTCTATGTGTAGAATTATGTGTCATTGAAAAAGGAACTATTTTCAATTGTGTCCAATGAGAAACAAATGATTTCCAGATAGACTGTGTCCTCCACAAGTCCAAACTAATGGCAATTGTTTCTTGCCATCTATATGCTGGCTTTTGTCGGCATGTTATTTCGCTTACGGCCATACCAACCTGAACACGCCCGATGTCGTCCGATCTCGGAAGCTAAGCAGGTTCGGGCCTGGTTAGTACTTGGATGGGAGACCGCCTGGGAATACCAGGTGCAGTAAGCATTTTGCACAGCAAGGAGGTGCTACTGATCCCTCATAAAACACCCCAAGTCTTTCAACTAGCTTTTGCACATTTGAGTAGTACACTACCTACAAACACTCATTCAAACAGCTTGAAAGTAAGTAACATGCCTAGGTCCTAAAGCTAATGGGATTATGTGTGACTGATTTACAGTAATATTGGCTCATTTAACATAACTAAGCTTTTGAAATTGGCTATCTCAAACCGCCCTCTTTTCTTGATGCAAGTTGTTTTTGGAGGGTGGAGAAAAGGGGGCAGGGCTTGAGAGGTAGCCAATAGGTAATAGCCAATAGGTAATAGCCTAGCGGTGTATAGTGAAGACCATCAGCCAGACTCATATGTGCCAGAAGCACTATCCTCTCCCTGACTTGTACAACTCATACTTACCTGGCAAGGGAGATACCATGATCAAGAAGGTGGTTCACCCATGGCGAGGCTCAGCCATTGCACTCCGGCTGTGCTGACCTATGCGAATTTCTCAAATGTAGAAATCTCGATTGCATAATTTCTGGTAGTGGGGGACTGCGTTCGCGCTCTCCCCTGATATAATATTGTCAAAAGTAAATACAGAACTTGACTAACAATCTATCAACGTGATTTTTTTATAACTCATTGTATATCTTCCTGTACATTATCCATTTACTGTATATTTTTGGACTGTATGTTTTAGGATGTATATCTTTCACTGTGTATTCTTATTCTTTGGAATACCTAAATGTTTATTGTGAGCGATCTGTGGTGCTGAAAGTGAATTTCCCTCAGGATTAATAAAGTACTTCTATGTGTAGAATTATGTGTCATTGAAAAAGGAACTATTTTCAATTGTGTCCAATGAGAAACAAATGATTTCCAGATAGACTGTGTCCTCCACAAGTCCAAACTAATGGCAATTGTTTCTTGCCATCTATATGCTGGCTTTTGTCGGCATGTTATTTCGCTTACGGCCATACCAACCTGAACACGCCCGATCTCGGAAGCTAAGCAGGTTCGGGCCTGGTTAGTACTTGGATGGGAGACCGCCTGGGAATACCAGGTGCAGTAAGCATTTTGCACAGCAAGGAGGTGCTACTGATCCCTCATAAAACACCCCAAGTCTTTCAACTAGCTTTTGCACATTTGAGTAGTACACTACCTACAAACACTCATTCAAACAGCTTGAAAGTAAGTAACATGCCTAGGTCCTAAAGCTAATGGGATTATGTGTGACTGATTTACAGTAATATTGGCTCATTTAACATAACTAAGCTTTTGAAATTGGCTATCTCAAACCGCCCTCTTTTCTTGATGCAAGTTGTTTTTGGAGGGTGGAGAAAAGGGGGCGGGGCTTGAGAGGTAGCCAATAGGTAATAGCCAATAGGTAATAGCCTAGCGGTGTATAGTGAAGACCATCAGCCAGACTCATATGTGCCAGAAGCACTATCCTCTCCCTGACTTGTACAACTCATACTTACCTGGCAAGGGAGATACCATGATCAAGAAGGTGGTTCACCCATGGCGAGGCTCAGCCATTGCACTCCGGCTGTGCTGACCTATGCGAATTTCTCAAATGTAGAAATCTCGATTGCATAATTTCTGGTAGTGGGGGACTGCGTTCGCGCTCTCCCCTGATATAATATTGTCAAAAGTAAATACAGAACTTGACTAACAATCTATCAACGTGATTTTTTTATAACTCATTGTATATCTTCCTGTACATTATCCATTTACTGTATATTTTTGGACTGTATGTTTTAGGATGTATATCTTTCACTGTGTATTCTTATTCTTTGGAATACCTAAATGTTTATTGTGAGCGATCTGTGGTGCTGAAAGTGAATTTCCCTCAGGATTAATAAAGTACTTCTATGTGTAGAATTATGTGTCATTGAAAAAGGAACTATTTTCAATTGTGTCCAATGAGAAACAAATGATTTCCAGATAGACTGTGTCCTCCACAAGTCCAAACTAATGGCAATTGTTTCTTGCCATCTATATGCTGGCTTTTGTCGGCATGTTATTTCGCTTACGGCCATACCAACCTGAACACGCCCGATCTCGTCCGATCTCGGAAGCTAAGCAGGTTCGGGCCTGGTTAGTACTTGGATGGGAGACCGCCTGGGAATACCAGGTGCAGTAAGCATTTTGCACAGCAAGGAGGTGCTACTGATCCCTCATAAAACACCCCAAGTCTTTCAACTAGCTTTTGCACATTTGAGTAGTACACTACCTACAAACACTCATTCAAACAGCTTGAAAGTAAGTAACATGCCTAGGTCCTAAAGCTAATGGGATTATGTGTGACTGATTTACAGTAATATTGGCTCATTTAACATAACAGCTTTTGAAATTGGCTATCTCAAACCGCCCTCTTTTCTTGATGCAAGTTGTTTTTGGAGGGTGGAGAAAAGGGGGCGGGGCTTGAGAGGTAGCCAATAGGTAATAGCCAATAGGTAATAGCCTAGCGGTGTATAGTGAAGACCATCAGCCAGACTCATATGTGCCAGAAGCACTATCCTCTCCCTGACTTGTACAACTCATACTTACCTGGCAAGGGAGATACCATGATCAAGAAGGTGGTTCACCCATGGCGAGGCTCAGCCATTGCACTCCGGCTGTGCTGACCTATGCGTATTTCTCAAATGTAGAAATCTCGATTGCATAATTTCTGGTAGTGGGGGACTGCGTTCGCGCTCTCCCCTGATATAATATTGTCAAAAGTAAATACAGAACTTGACTAACAATCTATCAACGTGATTTTTTTATAACTCATTGTATATCTTCCTGTACATTATCCATTTACTGTATATTTTTGGACTGTATGTTTTAGGATGTATATCTTTCACTGTGTATTCTTATTCTTTGGAATACCTAAATGTTTATTGTGAGCGATCTGTGGTGCTGAAAGTGAATTTCCCTCAGGATTAATAAAGTACTTCTATGTGTAGAATTATGTGTCATTGAAAAAGGAACTATTTTCAATTGTGTCCAATGAGAAACAAATGATTTCCAGATAGACTGTGTCCTCCACAAGTCCAAACTAATGGCAATTGTTTCTTGCCATCTATATGCTGGCTTTTGTCGGCATGTTATTTCGCTTACGGCCATACCAACCTGAACACGCCCGATCTCGTCCGATCTCGGAAGCTAAGCAGGTTCGGGCCTGGTTAGTACTTGGATGGGAGACCGCCTGGGAATACCAGGTGCAGTAAGCATTTTGCACAGCAAGGAGGTGCTACTGATCCCTCATAAAACACCCCAAGTCTTTCAACTAGCTTTTGCACATTTGAGTAGTACACTACCTACAAACACTCATTCAAACAGCTTGAAAGTAAGTAACATGCCTAGGTCCTAAAGCTAATGGGATTATGTGTGACTGATTTACAGTAATATTGGCTCATTTAACATAACTAAGCTTTTGAAATTGGCTATCTCAAACCGCCCTCTTTTCTTGATGCAAGTTGTTTTTGGAGGGTGGAGAAAAGGGGGCGGGGCTTGAGAGGTAGCCAATAGGTAATAGCCAATAGGTAATAGCCTAGCGGTGTATAGTGAAGACCATCAGCCAGACTCATATGTGCCAGAAGCACTATCCTCTCCCTGACTTGTACAACTCATACTTACCTGGCAAGGGAGATACCATGATCAAGAAGGTGGTTCACCCATGGCGAGGCTCAGCCATTGCACTCCGGCTGTGCTGACCTATGCGAATTTCTCAAATGTAGAAATCTCGATTGCATAATTTCTGGTAGTGGGGGACTGCGTTCGTGCTCTCCCCTGATATAATATTGTCAAAAGTAAATACAGAACTTGACTAACAATCTATCAACGTGATTTTTTTATAACTCATTGTATATCTTCCTGTACATTATCCATTTACTGTATATTTTTTGACTGTATATTTTTGGACTGTATGTTTTAGGATGTATATCTTTCACTGTGTATTCTTATTCTTTGGAATACCTAAATGTTTATTGTGAGCGATCTGTGGTGCTGAAAGTGAATTTCCCTCAGGATTAATAAAGTACTTCTATGTGTAGAATTATGTGTCATTGAAAAAGGAACTATTTTCAATTGTGTCCAATGAGAAACAAATGATTTCCAGATAGACTGTGTCCTCCACAAGTCCAAACTAATGGCAATTGTTTCTTGCCATCTATATGCTGGCTTTACGGCCATACCAACCTGAACACGCCCGATCTCGTCCGATCTCGGAAGCTAAGCAGGTTCGGGCCTGGTTAGTACTTGGATGGGAGACCGCCTGGGAATACCAGGTGCAGTAAGCATTTTGCACAGCAAGGAGGTGCTACTGATCCCTCATAAAACACCCCAAGTCTTTCAACTAGCTTTTGCACATTTGAGTAGTACACTACCTACAAACACTCATTCAAACAGCTTGAAAGTAAGTAACATGCCTAGGTCCTAAAGCTAATGGGATTATGTGTGACTGATTTACAGTAATATTGGCTCATTTAACATAACTAAGCTTTTGAAATTGGCTATCTCAAACCGCCCTCTTTTCTTGATGCAAGTTGTTTTTGGAGGGTGGAGAAAAGGGGGCGGGGCTTGAGAGGTAGCCAATAGGTAATAGCCAATAGGTAATAGCCTAGCGGTGTATAGTGAAGACCATCAGCCAGACTCATATGTGCCAGAAGCACTATCCTCTCCCTGACTTGTACAACTCATACTTACCTGGCAAGGGAGATACCATGATCAAGAAGGTGGTTCACCCATGGCGAGGCTCAGCCATTGCACTCCGGCTGTGCTGACCTATGCGAATTTCTCAAATGTAGAAATCTCGATTGCATAATTTCTGGTAGTGGGGGACTGCGTTCGCGCTCTCCCCTGATATAATATTGTCAAAAGTAAATACAGAACTTGACTAACAATCTATCAACGTGATTTTTTTATAACTCATTGTATATCTTCCTGTACATTATCCATTTACTGTATATTTTTGGACTGTGTGTTTTAGGATGTATATCTTTCACTGTGTATTCTTATTCTTTGGAATACCTAAATGTTTATTGTGAGCGATCTGTGGTGCTGAAAGTGAATTTCCCTCAGGATTAATAAAGTACTTCTATGTGTAGAATTATGTGTCATTGAAAAAGGAACTATTTTCAATTGTGTCCAATGAGAAACAAATGATTTCCAGATAGACTGTGTCCTCCACAAGTCCAAACTAATGGCAATTGTTTCTTGCCATCTATATGCTGGCTTTTGTCGGCATGTTATTTCGCTTACGGCCATACCAACCTGAACACGCCCGATCTCGTCCGATCTCGGAAGCTAAGCAGGTTCGGGCCTGGTTAGTACTTGGATGGGAGACCGCCTGGGAATACCAGGTGCAGTAAGCATTTTGCACAGCAAGGAGGTGCTACTGATCCCTCATAAAACACCCCAAGTCTTTCAACTAGCTTTTGCACATTTGAGTAGTACACTACCTACAAACACTCATTCAAACAGCTTGAAAGTAAGTAACATGCCTAGGTCCTAAAGCTAATGGGATTATGTGTGACTGATTTACAGTAATATTGGCTCATTTAACATAACTAAGCTTTTGAAATTGGCTATCTCAAACCGCCCTCTTTTCTTGATGCAAGTTGTTTTTGGAGGGTGGAGAAAAGGGGGCGGGGCTTGAGAGGTAGCCAATAGGTAATAGCCAATAGGTAATAGCCTAGCGGTGTATAGTGAAGACCATCAGCCAGACTCATATGTGCCAGAAGCACTATCCTCTCCCTGACTTGTACAACTCATACTTACCTGGCAAGGGAGATACCATGATCAAGAAGGTGGTTCACCCATGGCGAGGCTCAGCCATTGCACTCCGGCTGTGCTGACCTATGCGAATTTCTCAAATGTAGAAATCTCGATTGCATAATTTCTGGTAGTGGGGGACTGCGTTCGCGCTCTCCCCTGATATAATATTGTCAAAAGTAAATACAGAACTTGACTAACAATCTATCAACGTGATTTTTTTATAACTCATTGTATATCTTCCTGTACATTATCCATTTACTGTATATTTTTGGACTGTGTGTTTTAGGATGTATATCTTTCACTGTGTATTCTTATTCTTTGGAATACCTAAATGTTTATTGTGAGCGATCTGTGGTGCTGAAAGTGAATTTCCCTCAGGATTAATAAAGTACTTCTATGTGTAGAATTATGTGTCATTGAAAAAGGAACTATTTTCAATTGTGTCCAATGAGAAACAAATGATTTCCAGATAGACTGTGTCCTCCACAAGTCCAAACTAATGGCAATTGTTTCTTGCCATCTATATGCTGGCTTTTGTCGGCATGTTATTTCGCTTACGGCCATACCAACCTGAACACGCCCGATCTCGTCCGATCTCGGAAGCTAAGCAGGTTCGGGCCTGGTTAGTACTTGGATGGGAGACCGCCTGGGAATACCAGGTGCAGTAAGCATTTTGCACAGCAAGGAGGTGCTACTGATCCCTCATAAAACACCCCAAGTCTTTCAACTAGCTTTTGCACATTTGAGTAGTACACTACCTACAAACACTCATTCAAACAGCTTGAAAGTAAGTAACATGCCTAGGTCCTAAAGCTAATGGGATTATGTGTGACTGATTTACAGTAATATTGGCTCATTTAACATAACTAAGCTTTTGAAATTGGCTATCTCAAACCGCCCTCTTTTCTTGATGCAAGTTGTTTTTGGAGGGTGGAGAAAAGGGGGCGGGGCTTGAGAGGTAGCCAATAGGTAATAGCCTAGCGGTGTATAGTGAAGACCATCAGCCAGACTCATATGTGCCAGAAGCACTATCCTCTCCCTGACTTGTACAACTCATACTTACCTGGCAAGGGAGATACCATGATCAAGAAGGTGGTTCACCCATGGCGAGGCTCAGCCATTGCACTCCGGCTGTGCTGACCTATGCGAATTTCTCAAATGTAGAAATCTCGATTGCATAATTTCTGGTAGTGGGGGACTGCGTTCGCGCTCTCCCCTGATATAATATTGTCAAAAGTAAATACAGAACTTGACTAACAATCTATCAACGTGATTTTTTTATAACTCATTGTATATCTTCCTGTACATTATCCATTTACTGTATATTTTTGGACTGTATGTTTTAGGATGTATATCTTTCACTGTGTATTCTTATTCTTTGGAATACCTAAATGTTTATTGTGAGCGATCTGTGGTGCTGAAAGTGAATTTCCCTCAGGATTAATAAAGTACTTCTATGTGTAGAATTATGTGTCATTGAAAAAGGAACTATTTTCAATTGTGTCCAATGAGAAACAAATGATTTCCAGATAGACTGTGTCCTCCACAAGTCCAAACTAATGGCAATTGTTTCTTGCCATCTATATGCTGGCTTTTGTCGGCATGTTATTTCGCTTACGGCCATACCAACCTGAACACGCCCGATCTCGTCCGATCTCGGAAGCTAAGCAGGTTCGGGCCTGGTTAGTACTTGGATGGGAGACCGCCTGGGAATACCAGGTGCAGTAAGCATTTTGCACAGCAAGGAGGTGCTACTGATCCCTCATAAAACACCCCAAGTCTTTCAACTAGCTTTTGCACATTTGAGTAGTACACTACCTACAAACACTCATTCAAACAGCTTGAAAGTAAGTAACATGCCTAGGTCCTAAAGCTAATGGGATTATGTGTGACTGATTTACAGTAATATTGGCTCATTTAACATAACTAAGCTTTTGAAATTGGCTATCTCAAACCGCCCTCTTTTCTTGATGCAAGTTGTTTTTGGAGGGTGGAGAAAAGGGGGCGGGGCTTGAGAGGTAGCCAATAGGTAATAGCCAATAGGTAATAGCCTAGCGGTGTATAGTGAAGACCATCAGCCAGACTCATATGTGCCAGAAGCACTATCCTCTCCCTGACTTGTACAACTCATACTTACCTGGCAAGGGAGATACCATGATCAAGAAGGTGGTTCACCCATGGCGAGGCTCAGCCATTGCACTCCGGCTGTGCTGACCTATGCGAATTTCTCAAATGTAGAAATCTCGATTGCATAATTTCTGGTAGTGGGGGACTGCGTTCGCGCTCTCCCCTGATATAATATTGTCAAAAGTAAATACAGAACTTGACTAACAATCTATCAACGTGATTTTTTTATAACTCATTGTATATCTTCCTGTACATTATCCATTTACTGTATATTTTTGGACTGTATGTTTTAGGATGTATATCTTTCACTGTGTATTCTTATTCTTTGGAATACCTAAATGTTTATTGTGAGCGATCTGTGGTGCTGAAAGTGAATTTCCCTCAGGATTAATAAAGTACTTCTATGTGTAGAATTATGTGTCATTGAAAAAGGAACTATTTTCAATTGTGTCCAATGAGAAACAAATGATTTCCAGATAGACTGTGTCCTCCACAAGTCCAAACTAATGGCAATTGTTTCTTGCCATCTATATGCTGGCTTTTGTCGGCATGTTATTTCGCTTACGGCCATACCAACCTGAACACGCCCGATGTCGTCCGATCTCGGAAGCTAAGCAGGTTCGGGCCTGGTTAGTACTTGGATGGGAGACCGCCTGGGAATACCAGGTGCAGTAAGCATTTTGCACAGCAAGGAGGTGCTACTGATCCCTCATAAAACACCCCAAGTCTTTCAACTAGCTTTTGCACATTTGAGTAGTACACTACCTACAAACACTCATTCAAACAGCTTGAAAGTAAGTAACATGCCTAGGTCCTAAAGCTAATGGGATTATGTGTGACTGATTTACAGTAATATTGGCTCATTTAACATAACTAAGCTTTTGAAATTGGCTATCTCAAACCGCCCTCTTTTCTTGATGCAAGTTGTTTTTGGAGGGTGGAGAAAAGGGGGCGGGGCTTGAGAGGTAGCCAATAGGTAATAGCCAATAGGTAATAGCCTAGCGGTGTATAGTGAAGACCATCAGCCAGACTCATATGTGCCAGAAGCACTATCCTCTCCCTGACTTGTACAACTCATACTTACCTGGCAAGGGAGATACCATGATCAAGAAGGTGGTTCACCCATGGCGAGGCTCAGCCATTGCACTCCGGCTGTGCTGACCTATGCGAATTTCTCAAATGTAGAAATCTCGATTGCATAATTTCTGGTAGTGGGGGACTGCGTTCGCGCTCTCCCCTGATATAATATTGTCAAAAGTAAATACAGAACTTGACTAACAATCTATCAACGTGATTTTTTTATAACTCATTGTATATCTTCCTGTACATTATCCATTTACTGTATATTTTTGGACTGTATGTTTTAGGATGTATATCTTTCACTGTGTATTCTTATTCTTTGGAATACCTAAATGTTTATTGTGAGCGATCTGTGGTGCTGAAAGTGAATTTCCCTCAGGATTAATAAAGTACTTCTATGTGTAGAATTATGTGTCATTGAAAAAGGAACTATTTTCAATTGTGTCCAATGAGAAACAAATGATTTCCAGATAGACTGTGTCCTCCACAAGTCCAAACTAATGGCAATTGTTTCTTGCCATCTATATGCTGGCTTTTGTCGGCATGTTATTTCGCTTACGGCCATACCAACCTGAACACGCCCGATCTCGTCCGATCTCGGAAGCTAAGCAGGTTCGGGCCTGGTTAGTACTTGGATGGGAGACCGCCTGGGAATACCAGGTGCAGTAAGCATTTTGCACAGCAAGGAGGTGCTACTGATCCCTCATAAAACACCCCAAGTCTTTCAACTAGCTTTTGCACATTTGAGTAGTACACTACCTACAAACACTCATTCAAACAGCTTGAAAGTAAGTAACATGCCTAGGTCCTAAAGCTAATGGGATTATGTGTGACTGATTTACAGTAATATTGGCTCATTTAACATAACTAAGCTTTTGAAATTGGCTATCTCAAACCGCCCTCTTTTCTTGATGCAAGTTGTTTTTGGAGGGTGGAGAAAAGGGGGCGGGGCTTGAGAGGTAGCCAATAGGTAATAGCCAATAGGTAATAGCCTAGCGGTGTATAGTGAAGACCATCAGCCAGACTCATATGTGCCAGAAGCACTATCCTCTCCCTGACTTGTACAACTCATACTTACCTGGCAAGGGAGATACCATGATCAAGAAGGTGGTTCACCCATGGCGAGGCTCAGCCATTGCACTCCGGCTGTGCTGACCTATGCGAATTTCTCAAATGTAGAAATCTCGATTGCATAATTTCTGGTAGTGGGGGACTGCGTTCGCGCTCTCCCCTGATATAATATTGTCAAAAGTAAATACAGAACTTGACTAACAATCTATCAACGTGATTTTTTTATAACTCATTGTATATCTTCCTGTACATTATCCATTTACTGTATATTTTTGGACTGTATGTTTTAGGATGTATATCTTTCACTGTGTATTCTTATTCTTTGGAATACCTAAATGTTTATTGTGAGCGATCTGTGGTGCTGAAAGTGAATTTCCCTCAGGATTAATAAAGTACTTCTATGTGTAGAATTATGTGTCATTGAAAAAGGAACTATTTTCAATTGTGTCCAATGAGAAACAAATGATTTCCAGATAGACTGTGTCCTCCACAAGTCCAAACTAATGGCAATTGTTTCTTGCCATCTATATGCTGGCTTTTGTCGGCATGTTATTTCGCTTACGGCCATACCAACCTGAACACGCCCGATCTCGTCCGATCTCGGAAGCTAAGCAGGTTCGGGCCTGGTTAGTACTTGGATGGGAGACCGCCTGGGAATACCAGGTGCAGTAAGCATTTTGCACAGCAAGGAGGTGCTACTGATCCCTCATAAAACACCCCAAGTCTTTCAACTAGCTTTTGCACATTTGAGTAGTACACTACCTACAAACACTCATTCAAACAGCTTGAAAGTAAGTAACATGCCTAGGTCCTAAAGCTAATGGGATTATGTGTGACTGATTTACAGTAATATTGGCTCATTTAACATAACTAAGCTTTTGAAATTGGCTATCTCAAACCGCCCTCTTTTCTTGATGCAAGTTGTTTTTGGAGGGTGGAGAAAAGGGGGCGGGGCTTGAGAGGTAGCCAATAGGTAATAGCCAATAGGTAATAGCCTAGCGGTGTATAGTGAAGACCATCAGCCAGACTCATATGTGCCAGAAGCACTATCCTCTCCCTGACTTGTACAACTCATACTTACCTGGCAAGGGAGATACCATGATCAAGAAGGTGGTTCACCCATGGCGAGGCTCAGCCATTGCACTCCGGCTGTGCTGACCTATGCGAATTTCTCAAATGTAGAAATCTCGATTGCATAATTTCTGGTAGTGGGGGACTGCGTTCGCGCTCTCCCCTGATATAATATTGTCAAAAGTAAATACAGAACTTGACTAACAATCTATCAACGTGATTTTTTTATAACTCATTGTATATCTTCCTGTACATTATCCATTTACTGTATATTTTTGGACTGTATGTTTTAGGATGTATATCTTTCACTGTGTATTCTTATTCTTTGGAATACCTAAATGTTTATTGTGAGCGATCTGTGGTGCTGAAAGTGAATTTCCCTCAGGATTAATAAAGTACTTCTATGTGTAGAATTATGTGTCATTGAAAAAGGAACTATTTTCAATTGTGTCCAATGAGAAACAAATGATTTCCAGATAGACTGTGTCCTCCACAAGTCCAAACTAATGGCAATTGTTTCTTGCCATCTATATGCTGGCTTTTGTCGACATGTTATTTCGCTTACGGCCATACCAACCTGAACACGCCCGATCTCGTCCGATCTCGGAAGCTAAGCAGGTTCGGGCCTGGTTAGTACTTGGATGGGAGACCGCCTGGGAATACCAGGTGCAGTAAGCATTTTGCACAGCAAGGAGGTGCTACTGATCCCTCATAAAACACCCCAAGTCTTTCAACTAGCTTTTGCACATTTGAGTAGTACACTACCTACAAACACTCATTCAAACAGCTTGAAAGTAAGTAACATGCCTAGGTCCTAAAGCTAATGGGATTATGTGTGACTGATTTACAGTAATATTGGCTCATTTAACATAACTAAGCTTTTGAAATTGGCTATCTCAAACCGCCCTCTTTTCTTGATGCAAGTTGTTTTTGGAGGGTGGAGAAAAGGGGGCGGGGCTTGAGAGGTAGCCAATAGGTAATAGCCAATAGGTAATAGCCTAGCGGTGTATAGTGAAGACCATCAGCCAGACTCATATGTGCCAGAAGCACTATCCTCTCCCTGACTTGTACAACTCATACTTACCTGGCAAGGGAGATACCATGATCAAGAAGGTGGTTCACCCATGGCGAGGCTCAGCCATTGCACTCCGGCTGTGCTGACCTATGCGAATTTCTCAAATGTAGAAATCTCGATTGCATAATTTCTGGTAGTGGGGGACTGCGTTCGCGCTCTCCCCTGATATAATATTGTCAAAAGTAAATACAGAACTTGACTAACAATCTATCAACGTGATTTTTTTATAACTCATTGTATATCTTCCTGTACATTATCCATTTACTGTATATTTTTGGACTGTATGTTTTAGGATGTATATCTTTCACTGTGTATTCTTATTCTTTGGAATACCTAAATGTTTATTGTGAGCGATCTGTGGTGCTGAAAGTGAATTTCCCTCAGGATTAATAAAGTACTTCTATGTGTAGAATTATGTGTCATTGAAAAAGGAACTATTTTCAATTGTGTCCAATGAGAAACAAATGATTTCCAGATAGACTGTGTCCTCCACAAGTCCAAACTAATGGCAATTGTTTCTTGCCATCTATATGCTGGCTTTTGTCGGCATGTTATTTCACTTACGGCCATACCAACCTGAACACGCCCGATCTCGTCCGATCTCGGAAGCTAAGCAGGTTCGGGCCTGGTTAGTACTTGGATGGGAGACCGCCTGGGAATACCAGGTGCAGTAAGCATTTTGCACAGCAAGGAGGTGCTACTGATCCCTCATAAAACACCCCAAGTCTTTCAACTAGCTTTTGCACATTTGAGTAGTACACTACCTACAAACACTCATTCAAACAGCTTGAAAGTAAGTAACATGCCTAGGTCCTAAAGCTAATGGGATTATGTGTGACTGATTTACAGTAATATTGGCTCATTTAACATAACTAAGCTTTTGAAATTGGCTATCTCAAACCGCCCTCTTTTCTTGATGCAAGTTGTTTTTGGAGGGTGGAGAAAAGGGGGCGGGGCTTGAGAGGTAGCCAATAGGTAATAGCCAATAGGTAATAGCCTAGCGGTGTATAGTGAAGACCATCAGCCAGACTCATATGTGCCAGAAGCACTATCCTCTCCATGACTTGTACAACTCATACTTACCTGGCAAGGGAGATACCATGATCAAGAAGGTGGTTCACCCATGGCGAGGCTCAGCCATTGCACTCCGGCTGTGCTGACCTATGCGAATTTCTCAAATGTAGAAATCTCGATTGCATAATTTCTGGTAGTGGGGGACTGCGTTCGCGCTCTCCCCTGATATAATATTGTCAAAAGTAAATACAGAACTTGACTAACAATCTATCAACGTGATTTTTTTATAACTCATTGTATATCTTCCTGTACATTATCCATTTACTGTATATTTTTGGACTGTATGTTTTAGGATGTATATCTTTCACTGTGTATTCTTATTCTTTGGAATACCTAAATGTTTATTGTGAGCGATCTGTGGTGCTGAAAGTGAATTTCCCTCAGGATTAATAAAGTACTTCTATGTGTAGAATTATGTGTCATTGAAAAAGGAACTATTTTCAATTGTGTCCAATGAGAAACAAATGATTTCCAGATAGACTGTGTCCTCCACAAGTCCAAACTAATGGCAATTGTTTCTTGCCATCTATATGCTGGCTTTTGTCGGCATGTTATTTCGCTTACGGCCATACCAACCTGAACACGCCCGATCTCGTCCGATCTCGGAAGCTAAGCAGGTTCGGGCCTGGTTAGTACTTGGATGGGAGACCGCCTGGGAATACCAGGTGCAGTAAGCATTTTGCACAGCAAGGAGGTGCTACTGATCCCTCATAAAACACCCCAAGTCTTTCAACTAGCTTTTGCACATTTGAGTAGTACACTACCTACAAACACTCATTCAAACAGCTTGAAAGTAAGTAACATGCCTAGGTCCTAAAGCTAATGGGATTATGTGTGACTGATTTACAGTAATATTGGCTCATTTAACATAACTAAGCTTTTGAAATTGGCTATCTCAAACCGCCCTCTTTTCTTGATGCAAGTTGTTTTTGGAGGGTGGAGAAAAGGGGGCGGGGCTTGAGAGGTAGCCAATAGGTAATAGCCAATAGGTAATAGCCTAGCGGTGTATAGTGAAGACCATCAGCCAGACTCATATGTGCCAGAAGCACTATCCTCTCCCTGACTTGTACAACTCATACTTACCTGGCAAGGGAGATACCATGATCAAGAAGGTGGTTCACCCATGGCGAGGCTCAGCCATTGCACTCCGGCTGTGCTGACCTATGCGAATTTCTCAAATGTAGAAATCTCGATTGCATAATTTCTGGTAGTGGGGGACTGCGTTCGCGCTCTCCCCTGATATAATATTGTCAAAAGTAAATACAGAACTTGACTAACAATCTATCAACGTGATTTTTTTATAACTCATTGTATATCTTCCTGTACATTATCCATTTACTGTATATTTTTGGACTGTATGTTTTAGGATGTATATCTTTCACTGTGTATTCTTATTCTTTGGAATACCTAAATGTTTATTGTGAGCGATCTGTGGTGCTGAAAGTGAATTTCCCTCAGGATTAATAAAGTACTTCTATGTGTAGAATTATGTGTCATTGAAAAAGGAACTATTTTCAATTGTGTCCAATGAGAAACAAATGATTTCCAGATAGACTGTGTCCTCCACAAGTCCAAACTAATGGCAATTGTTTCTTGCCATCTATATGCTGGCTTTTGTCGGCATGTTATTTCGCTTACGGCCATACCAACCTGAACACGCCCGATCTCGTCCGATCTCGGAAGCTAAGCAGGTTCGGGCCTGGTTAGTACTTGGATGGGAGACCGCCTGGGAATACCAGGTGCAGTAAGCATTTCGCACAGCAAGGAGGTGCTACTGATCCCTCATAAAACACCCCAAGTCTTTCAACTAGCTTTTGCACATTTGAGTAGTACACTACCTACAAACACTCATTCAAACAGCTTGAAAGTAAGTAACATGCCTAGGTCCTAAAGCTAATGGGATTATGTGTGACTGATTTACAGTAATATTGGCTCATTTAACATAACTAAGCTTTTGAAATTGGCTATCTCAAACCGCCCTCTTTTCTTGATGCAAGTTGTTTTTGGAGGGTGGAGAAAAGGGGGCGGGGCTTGAGAGGTAGCCAATAGGTAATAGCCAATAGGTAATAGCCTAGCGGTGTATAGTGAAGACCATCAGCCAGACTCATATGTGCCAGAAGCACTATCCTCTCCCTGACTTGTACAACTCATACTTACCTGGCAAGGGAGATACCATGATCAAGAAGGTGGTTCACCCATGGCGAGGCTCAGCCATTGCACTCCGGCTGTGCTGACCTATGCGAATTTCTCAAATGTAGAAATCTCGATTGCATAATTTCTGGTAGTGGGGGACTGCGTTCGCGCTCTCCCCTGATATAATATTGTCAAAAGTAAATACAGAACTTGACTAACAATCTATCAACGTGATTTTTTTATAACTCATTGTATATCTTCCTGTACATTATCCATTTACTGTATATTTTTGGACTGTATGTTTTAGGATGTATATCTTTCACTGTGTATTCTTATTCTTTGGAATACCTAAATGTTTATTGTGAGCGATCTGTGGTGCTGAAAGTGAATTTCCCTCAGGATTAATAAAGTACTTCTATGTGTAGAATTATGTGTCATTGAAAAAGGAACTATTTTCAATTGTGTCCAATGAGAAACAAATGATTTCCAGATAGACTGTGTCCTCCACAAGTCCAAACTAATGGCAATTGTTTCTTGCCATCTATATGCTGGCTTTTGTCGGCATGTTATTTCGCTTACGGCCATACCAACCTGAACACGCCCGATCTCGTCCGATCTCGGAAGCTAAGCAGGTTCGGGCCTGGTTAGTACTTGGATGGGAGACCGCCTGGGAATACCAGGTGCAGTAAGCATTTTGCACAGCAAGGAGGTGCTACTGATCCCTCATAAAACACCCCAAGTCTTTCAACTAGCTTTTGCACATTTGAGTAGTACACTACCTACAAACACTCATTCAAACAGCTTGAAAGTAAGTAACATGCCTAGGTCCTAAAGCTAATGGGATTATGTGTGACTGATTTACAGTA
Organism: Notolepis coatsorum; assembly: GCF_963971535.1. NCBI lineage: Eukaryota > Metazoa > Chordata > Actinopteri > Aulopiformes > Paralepididae > Notolepis > Notolepis coatsorum. The sequence continues at coordinate 173,335,424 of NC_140168.1, forward strand.
ATATTGGCTCATTTAACATAACTAAGCTTTTGAAATTGGCTATCTCAAACCGCCCTCTTTTCTTGATGCAAGTTGTTTTTGGAGGGTGGAGAAAAGGGGGCGGGGCTTGAGAGGTAGCCAATAGGTAATAGCCAATAGGTAATAGCCTAGCGGTGTATAGTGAAGACCATCAGCCAGACTCATATGTGCCAGAAGCACTATCCTCTCCCTGACTTGTACAACTCATACTTACCTGGCAAGGGAGATACCATGATCAAGAAGGTGGTTCACCCATGGCGAGGCTCAGCCATTGCACTCCGGCTGTGCTGACCTATGCGAATTTCTCAAATGTAGAAATCTCGATTGCATAATTTCTGGTAGTGGGGGACTGCGTTCGCGCTCTCCCCTGATATAATATTGTCAAAAGTAAATACAGAACTTGACTAACAATCTATCAACGTGATTTTTTTATAACTCATTGTATATCTTCCTGTACATTATCCATTTACTGTATATTTTTGGACTGTATGTTTTAGGATGTATATCTTTCACTGTGTATTCTTATTCTTTGGAATACCTAAATGTTTATTGTGAGCGATCTGTGGTGCTGAAAGTGAATTTCCCTCAGGATTAATAAAGTACTTCTATGTGTAGAATTATGTGTCATTGAAAAAGGAACTATTTTCAATTGTGTCCAATGAGAAACAAATGATTTCTAGATAGACTGTGTCCTCCACAAGTCCAAACTAATGGCAATTGTTTCTTGCCATCTATATGCTGGCTTTTGTCGGCATGTTATTTCGCTTACGGCCATACCAACCTGAACACGCCCGATCTCGTCCGATCTCGGAAGCTAAGCAGGTTCGGGCCTGGTTAGTACTTGGATGGGAGACAGCCTGGGAATACCAGGTGCAGTAAGCATTTCGCACAGCAAGGAGGTGCTACTGATCCCTCATAAAACACCCCAAGTCTTTCAACTAGCTTTTGCACATTTGAGTAGTACACTACCTACAAACACTCATTCAAACAGCTTGAAAGTAAGTAACATGCCTAGGTCCTAAAGCTAATGGGATTATGTGTGACTGATTTACAGTAATATTGGCTCATTTAACATAACTAAGCTTTTGAAATTGGCTATCTCAAACCGCCCTCTTTTCTTGATGCAAGTTGTTTTTGGAGGGTGGAGAAAAGGGGGCGGGGCTTGAGAGGTAGCCAATAGGTAATAGCCAATAGGTAATAGCCTAGCGGTGTATAGTGAAGACCATCAGCCAGACTCATATGTGCCAGAAGCACTATCCTCTCCCTGACTTGTACAACTCATACTTACCTGGCAAGGGAGATACCATGATCAAGAAGGTGGTTCACCCATGGCGAGGCTCAGCCATTGCACTCCGGCTGTGCTGACCTATGCGAATTTCTCAAATGTAGAAATCTCGATTGCATAATTTCTGGTAGTGGGGGACTGCGTTCGCGCTCTCCCCTGATATAATATTGTCAAAAGTAAATACAGAACTTGACTAACAATCTATCAACGTGATTTTTTTATAACTCATTGTATATCTTCCTGTACATTATCCATTTACTGTATATTTTTGGACTGTATGTTTTAGGATGTATATCTTTCACTGTGTATTCTTATTCTTTGGAATACCTAAATGTTTATTGTGAGCGATCTGTGGTGCTGAAAGTGAATTTCCCTCAGGATTAATAAAGTACTTCTATGTGTAGAATTATGTGTCATTGAAAAAGGAACTATTTTCAATTGTGTCCAATGAGAAACAAATGATTTCCAGATAGACTGTGTCCTCCACAAGTCCAAACTAATGGCAATTGTTTCTTGCCATCTATATGCTGGCTTTTGTCGGCATGTTATTTCGCTTACGGCCATACCAACCTGAACACGCCCGATCTCGTCCGATCTCGGAAGCTAAGCAGGTTCGGGCCTGGTTAGTACTTGGATGGGAGACCGCCTGGGAATACCAGGTGCAGTAAGCAATTTGCACAGCAAGGAGGTGCTACTGATCCCTCATAAAACACCCCAAGTCTTTCAACTAGCTTTTGCACATTTGAGTAGTACACTACCTACAAACACTCATTCAAACAGCTTGAAAGTAAGTAACATGCCTAGGTCCTAAAGCTAATGGGATTATGTGTGACTGATTTACAGTAATATTGGCTCATTTAACATAACTAAGCTTTTGAAATTGGCTATCTCAAACCGCCCTCTTTTCTTGATGCAAGTTGTTTTTGGAGGGTGGAGAAAAGGGGGCGGGGCTTGAGAGGTAGCCAATAGGTAATAGCCAATAGGTAATAGCCTAGCGGTGTATAGTGAAGACCATCAGCCAGACTCATATGTGCCAGAAGCACTATCCTCTCCCTGACTTGTACAACTCATACTTACCTGGCAAGGGAGATACCATGATCAAGAAGGTGGTTCACCCATGGCGAGGCTCAGCCATTGCACTCCGGCTGTGCTGACCTATGCGAATTTCTCAAATGTAGAAATCTCGATTGCATAATTTCTGGTAGTGGGGGACTGCGTTCGCGCTCTCCCCTGATATAATATTGTCAAAAGTAAATACAGAACTTGACTAACAATCTATCAACGTGATTTTTTTATAACTCATTGTATATCTTCCTGTACATTATCCATTTACTGTATATTTTTGGACTGTATGTTTTAGGATGTATATCTTTCACTGTGTATTCTTATTCTTTGGAATACCTAAATGTTTATTGTGAGCGATCTGTGGTGCTGAAAGTGAATTTCCCTCAGGATTAATAAAGTACTTCTATGTGTAGAATTATGTGTCATTGAAAAAGGAACTATTTTCAATTGTGTCCAATGAGAAACAAATGATTTCCAGATAGACTGTGTCCTCCACAAGTCCAAACTAATGGCAATTGTTTCTTGCCATCTATATGCTGGCTTTTGTCGGCATGTTATTTCGCTTACGGCCATACCAACCTGAACACGCCCGATCTCGTCCGATCTCGGAAGCTAAGCAGGTTCGGGCCTGGTTAGTACTTGGATGGGAGACCGCCTGGGAATACCAGGTGCAGTAAGCATTTTGCACAGCAAGGAGGTGCTACTGATCCCTCATAAAACACCCCAAGTCTTTCAACTAGCTTTTGCACATTTGAGTAGTACACTACCTACAAACACTCATTCAAACAGCTTGAAAGTAAGTAACATGCCTAGGTCCTAAAGCTAATGGGATTATGTGTGACTGATTTACAGTAATATTGGCTCATTTAACATAACTAAGCTTTTGAAATTGGCTATCTCAAACCGCCCTCTTTTCTTGATGCAAGTTGTTTTTGGAGGGTGGAGAAAAGGGGGCGGGGCTTGAGAGGTAGCCAATAGGTAATAGCCAATAGGTAATAGCCTAGCGGTGTATAGTGAAGACCATCAGCCAGACTCATATGTGCCAGAAGCACTATCCTCTCCCTGACTTGTACAACTCATACTTACCTGGCAAGGGAGATACCATGATCAAGAAGGTGGTTCACCCATGGCGAGGCTCAGCCATTGCACTCCGGCTGTGCTGACCTATGCGAATTTCTCAAATGTAGAAATCTCGATTGCATAATTTCTGGTAGTGGGGGACTGCGTTCGCGCTCTCCCCTGATATAATATTGTCAAAAGTAAATACAGAACTTGACTAACAATCTATCAACGTGATTTTTTTATAACTCATTGTATATCTTCCTGTACATTATCCATTTACTGTATATTTTTGGACTGTATGTTTTAGGATGTATATCTTTCACTGTGTATTCTTATTCTTTGGAATACCTAAATGTTTATTGTGAGCGATCTGTGGTGCTGAAAGTGAATTTCCCTCAGGATTAATAAAGTACTTCTATGTGTAGAATTATGTGTCATTGAAAAAGGAACTATTTTCAATTGTGTCCAATGAGAAACAAATGATTTCCAGATAGACTGTGTCCTCCACAAGTCCAAACTAATGGCAATTGTTTCTTGCCATCTATATGCTGGCTTTTGTCGGCATGTTATTTCGCTTACGGCCATACCAACCTGAACACGCCCGATCTCGTCCGATCTCGGAAGCTAAGCAGGTTCGGGCCTGGTTAGTACTTGGATGGGAGACCGCCTGGGAATACCAGGTGCAGTAAGCATTTTGCACAGCAAGGAGGTGCTACTGATCCCTCATAAAACACCCCAAGTCTTTCAACTAGCTTTTGCACATTTGAGTAGTACACTACCTACAAACACTCATTCAAACAGCTTGAAAGTAAGTAACATGCCTAGGTCCTAAAGCTAATGGGATTATGTGTGACTGATTTACAGTAATATTGGCTCATTTAACATAACTAAGCTTTTGAAATTGGCTATCTCAAACCGCCCTCTTTTCTTGATGCAAGTTGTTTTTGGAGGGTGGAGAAAAGGGGGCGGGGCTTGAGAGGTAGCCAATAGGTAATAGCCAATAGGTAATAGCCTAGCGGTGTATAGTGAAGACCATCAGCCAGACTCATATGTGCCAGAAGCACTATCCTCTCCCTGACTTGTACAACTCATACTTACCTGGCAAGGGAGATACCATGATCAAGAAGGTGGTTCACCCATGGCGAGGCTCAGCCATTGCACTCCGGCTGTGCTGACCTATGCGAATTTCTCAAATGTAGAAATCTCGATTGCATAATTTCTGGTAGTGGGGGACTGCGTTCGCGCTCTCCCCTGATATAATATTGTCAAAAGTAAATACAGAACTTGACTAACAATCTATCAACGTGATTTTTTTATAACTCATTGTATATCTTCCTGTACATTATCCATTTACTGTATATTTTTGGACTGTATGTTTTAGGATGTATATCTTTCACTGTGTATTCTTATTCTTTGGAATACCTAAATGTTTATTGTGAGCGATCTGTGGTGCTGAAAGTGAATTTCCCTCAGGATTAATAAAGTACTTCTATGTGTAGAATTATGTGTCATTGAAAAAGGAACTATTTTCAATTGTGTCCAATGAGAAACAAATGATTTCCAGATAGACTGTGTCCTCCACAAGTCCAAACTAATGGCAATTGTTTCTTGCCATCTATATGCTGGCTTTTGTCGGCATGTTATTTCGCTTACGGCCATACCAACCTGAACACGCCCGATCTCGTCCGATCTCGGAAGCTAAGCAGGTTCGGGCCTGGTTAGTACTTGGATGGGAGACCGCCTGGGAATACCAGGTGCAGTAAGCATTTTGCACAGCAAGGAGGTGCTACTGATCCCTCATAAAACACCCCAAGTCTTTCAACTAGCTTTTGCACATTTGAGTAGTACACTACCTACAAACACTCATTCAAACAGCTTGAAAGTAAGTAACATGCCTAGGTCCTAAAGCTAATGGGATTATGTGTGACTGATTTACAGTAATATTGGCTCATTTAACATAACTAAGCTTTTGAAATTGGCTATCTCAAACCGCCCTCTTTTCTTGATGCAAGTTGTTTTTGGAGGGTGGAGAAAAGGGGGCGGGGCTTGAGAGGTAGCCAATAGGTAATAGCCAATAGGTAATAGCCTAGCGGTGTATAGTGAAGACCATCAGCCAGACTCATATGTGCCAGAAGCACTATCCTCTCCCTGACTTGTACAACTCATACTTACCTGGCAAGGGAGATACCATGATCAAGAAGGTGGTTCACCCATGGCGAGGCTCAGCCATTGCACTCCGGCTGTGCTGACCTATGCGAATTTCTCAAATGTAGAAATCTCGATTGCATAATTTCTGGTAGTGGGGGACTGCGTTCGCGCTCTCCCCTGATATAATATTGTCAAAAGTAAATACAGAACTTGACTAACAATCTATCAACGTGATTTTTTTATAACTCATTGTATATCTTCCTGTACATTATCCATTTACTGTATATTTTTGGACTGTATGTTTTAGGATGTATATCTTTCACTGTGTATTCTTATTCTTTGGAATACCTAAATGTTTATTGTGAGCGATCTGTGGTGCTGAAAGTGAATTTCCCTCAGGATTAATAAAGTACTTCTATGTGTAGAATTATGTGTCATTGAAAAAGGAACTATTTTCAATTGTGTCCAATGAGAAACAAATGATTTCCAGATAGACTGTGTCCTCCACAAGTCCAAACTAATGGCAATTGTTTCTTGCCATCTATATGCTGGCTTTTGTCGGCATGTTATTTCGCTTACGGCCATACCAACCTGAACACGCCCGATCTCGTCCGATCTCGGAAGCTAAGCAGGTTCGGGCCTGGTTAGTACTTGGATGGGAGACCGCCTGGGAATACCAGGTGCAGTAAGCATTTTGCACAGCAAGGAGGTGCTACTGATCCCTCATAAAACACCCCAAGTCTTTCAACTAGCTTTTGCACATTTGAGTAGTACACTACCTACAAACACTCATTCAAACAGCTTGAAAGTAAGTAACATGCCTAGGTCCTAAAGCTAATGGGATTATGTGTGACTGATTTACAGTAATATTGGCTCATTTAACATAACTAAGCTTTTGAAATTGGCTATCTCAAACCGCCCTCTTTTCTTGATGCAAGTTGTTTTTGGAGGGTGGAGAAAAGGGGGCGGGGCTTGAGAGGTAGCCAATAGGTAATAGCCAATAGGTAATAGCCTAGCGGTGTATAGTGAAGACCATCAGCCAGACTCATATGTGCCAGAAGCACTATCCTCTCCCTGACTTGTACAACTCATACTTACCTGGCAAGGGAGATACCATGATCAAGAAGGTGGTTCACCCATGGCGAGGCTCAGCCATTGCACTCCGGCTGTGCTGACCTATGCGAATTTCTCAAATGTAGAAATCTCGATTGCATAATTTCTGGTAGTGGGGGACTGCGTTCGCGCTCTCCCCTGATATAATATTGTCAAAAGTAAATACAGAACTTGACTAACAATCTATCAACGTGATTTTTTTATAACTCATTGTATATCTTCCTGTACATTATCCATTTACTGTATATTTTTGGACTGTATGTTTTAGGATGTATATCTTTCACTGTGTATTCTTATTCTTTGGAATACCTAAATGTTTATTGTGAGCGATCTGTGGTGCTGAAAGTGAATTTCCCTCAGGATTAATAAAGTACTTCTATGTGTAGAATTATGTGTCATTGAAAAAGGAACTATTTTCAATTGTGTCCAATGAGAAACAAATGATTTCCAGATAGACTGTGTCCTCCACAAGTCCAAACTAATGGCAATTGTTTCTTGCCATCTATATGCTGGCTTTTGTCGGCATGTTATTTCGCTTACGGCCATACCAACCTGAACACGCCCGATCTCGTCCGATCTCGGAAGCTAAGCAGGTTCGGGCCTGGTTAGTACTTGGATGGGAGACCGCCTGGGAATACCAGGTGCAGTAAGCATTTTGCACAGCAAGGAGGTGCTACTGATCCCTCATAAAACACCCCAAGTCTTTCAACTAGCTTTTGCACATTTGAGTAGTACACTACCTACAAACACTCATTCAAACAGCTTGAAAGTAAGTAACATGCCTAGGTCCTAAAGCTAATGGGATTATGTGTGACTGATTTACAGTAATATTGGCTCATTTAACATAACTAAGCTTTTGAAATTGGCTATCTCAAACCGCCCTCTTTTCTTGATGCAAGTTGTTTTTGGAGGGTGGAGAAAAGGGGGCGGGGCTTGAGAGGTAGCCAATAGGTAATAGCCAATAGGTAATAGCCTAGCGGTGTATAGTGAAGACCATCAGCCAGACTCATATGTGCCAGAAGCACTATCCTCTCCCTGACTTGTACAACTCATACTTACCTGGCAAGGGAGATACCATGATCAAGAAGGTGGTTCACCCATGGCGAGGCTCAGCCATTGCACTCCGGCTGTGCTGACCTATGCGAATTTCTCAAATGTAGAAATCTCGATTGCATAATTTCTGGTAGTGGGGGACTGCGTTCGCGCTCTCCCCTGATATAATATTGTCAAAAGTAAATACAGAACTTGACTAACAATCTATCAACGTGATTTTTTTATAACTCATTGTATATCTTCCTGTACATTATCCATTTACTGTATATTTTTGGACTGTATGTTTTAGGATGTATATCTTTCACTGTGTATTCTTATTCTTTGGAATACCTAAATGTTTATTGTGAGCGATCTGTGGTGCTGAAAGTGAATTTCCCTCAGGATTAATAAAGTACTTCTATGTGTAGAATTATGTGTCATTGAAAAAGGAACTATTTTCAATTGTGTCCAATGAGAAACAAATGATTTCCAGATAGACTGTGTCCTCCACAAGTCCAAACTAATGGCAATTGTTTCTTGCCATCTATATGCTGGCTTTTGTCGGCATGTTATTTCGCTTACGGCCATACCAACCTGAACACGCCCGATCTCGTCCGATCTCGGAAGCTAAGCAGGTTCGCGCCTGGTTAGTACTTGGATGGGAGACCGCCTGGGAATACCAGGTGCAGTAAGCATTTTGCACAGCAAGGAGGTGCTACTGATCCCTCATAAAACACCCCAAGTCTTTCAACTAGCTTTTGCACATTTGAGTAGTACACTACCTACAAACACTCATTCAAACAGCTTGAAAGTAAGTAACATGCCTAGGTCCTAAAGCTAATGGGATTATGTGTGACTGATTTACAGTAATATTGGCTCATTTAACATAACTAAGCTTTTGAAATTGGCTATCTCAAACCGCCCTCTTTTCTTGATGCAAGTTGTTTTTGGAGGGTGGAGAAAAGGGGGCGGGGCTTGAGAGGTAGCCAATAGGTAATAGCCAATAGGTAATAGCCTAGCGGTGTATAGTGAAGACCATCAGCCAGACTCATATGTGCCAGAAGCACTATCCTCTCCCTGACTTGTACAACTCATACTTACCTGGCAAGGGAGATACCATGATCAAGAAGGTGGTTCACCCATGGCGAGGCTCAGCCATTGCACTCCGGCTGTGCTGACCTATGCGAATTTCTCAAATGTAGAAATCTCGATTGCATAATTTCTGGTAGTGGGGGACTGCGTTCGCGCTCTCCCCTGATATAATATTGTCAAAAGTAAATACAGAACTTGACTAACAATCTATCAACGTGATTTTTTTATAACTCATTGTATATCTTCCTGTACATTATCCATTTACTGTATATTTTTGGACTGTATGTTTTAGGATGTATATCTTTCACTGTGTATTCTTATTCTTTGGAATACCTAAATGTTTATTGTGAGCGATCTGTGGTGCTGAAAGTGAATTTCCCTCAGGATTAATAAAGTACTTCTATGTGTAGAATTATGTGTCATTGAAAAAGGAACTATTTTCAATTGTGTCCAATGAGAAACAAATGATTTCCAGATAGACTGTGTCCTCCACAAGTCCAAACTAATGGCAATTGTTTCTTGCCATCTATATGCTGGCTTTTGTCGGCATGTTATTTCGCTTACGGCCATACCAACCTGAACACGCCCGATCTCGTCCGATCTCGGAAGCTAAGCAGGTTCGGGCCTGGTTAGTACTTGGATGGGAGACCGCCTGGGAATACCAGGTGCAGTAAGCATTTCGCACAGCAAGGAGGTGCTACTGATCCCTCATAAAACACCCCAAGTCTTTCAACTAGCTTTTGCACATTTGAGTAGTACACTACCTACAAACACTCATTCAAACAGCTTGAAAGTAAGTAACATGCCTAGGTCCTAAAGCTAATGGGATTATGTGTGACTGATTTACAGTAATATTGGCTCATTTAACATAACTAAGCTTTTGAAATTGGCTATCTCAAACCGCCCTCTTTTCTTGATGCAAGTTGTTTTTGGAGGGTGGAGAAAAGGGGGCGGGGCTTGAGAGGTAGCCAATAGGTAATAGCCAATAGGTAATAGCCTAGCGGTGTATAGTGAAGACCATCAGCCAGACTCATATGTGCCAGAAGCACTATCCTCTCCCTGACTTGTACAACTCATACTTACCTGGCAAGGGAGATACCATGATCAAGAAGGTGGTTCACCCATGGCGAGGCTCAGCCATTGCACTCCGGCTGTGCTGACCTATGCGAATTTCTCAAATGTAGAAATCTCGATTGCATAATTTCTGGTAGTGGGGGACTGCGTTCGCGCTCTCCCCTGATATAATATTGTCAAAAGTAAATACAGAACTTGACTAACAATCTATCAACGTGATTTTTTTATAACTCATTGTATATCTTCCTGTACATTATCCATTTACTGTATATTTTTGGACTGTATGTTTTAGGATGTATATCTTTCACTGTGTATTCTTATTCTTTGGAATACCTAAATGTTTATTGTGAGCGATCTGTGGTGCTGAAAGTGAATTTCCCTCAGGATTAATAAAGTACTTCTATGTGTAGAATTATGTGTCATTGAAAAAGGAACTATTTTCAATTGTGTCCAATGAGAAACAAATGATTTCCAGATAGACTGTGTCCTCCACAAGTCCAAACTAATGGCAATTGTTTCTTGCCATCTATATGCTGGCTTTTGTCGGCATGTTATTTCGCTTAAGGCCATACCAACCTGAACACGCCCGATCTCGTCCGATCTCGGAAGCTAAGCAGGTTCGGGCCTGGTTAGTACTTGGATGGGAGACCGCCTGGGAATACCAGGTGCAGTAAGCATTTCGCACAGCAAGGAGGTGCTACTGATCCCTCATAAAACACCCCAAGTCTTTCAACTAGCTTTTGCACATTTGAGTAGTACACTACCTACAAACACTCATTCAAACAGCTTGAAAGTAAGTAACATGCCTAGGTCCTAAAGCTAATGGGATTATGTGTGACTGATTTACAGTAATATTGGCTCATTTAACATAACTAAGCTTTTGAAATTGGCTATCTCAAACCGCCCTCTTTACTTGATGCAAGTTGTTTTTGGAGGGTGGAGAAAAGGGGGCGGGGCTTGAGAGGTAGCCAATAGGTAATAGCCAATAGGTAATAGCCTAGCGGTGTATAGTGAAGACCATCAGCCAGACTCATATGTGCCAGAAGCACTATCCTCTCCCTGACTTGTACAACTCATACTTACCTGGCAAGGGAGATACCATGATCAAGAAGGTGGTTCACCCATGGCGAGGCTCAGCCATTGCACTCCGGCTGTGCTGACCTATGCGAATTTCTCAAATGTAGAAATCTCGATTGCATAATTTCTGGTAGTGGGGGACTGCGTTCGCGCTCTCCCCTGATATAATATTGTCAAAAGTAAATACAGAACTTGACTAACAATCTATCAACGTGATTTTTTTATAACTCATTGTATATCTTCCTGTACATTATCCATTTACTGTATATTTTTGGACTGTATGTTTTAGGATGTATATCTTTCACTGTGTATTCTTATTCTTTGGAATACCTAAATGTTTATTGTGAGCGATCTGTGGTGCTGAAAGTGAATTTCCCTCAGGATTAATAAAGTACTTCTATGTGTAGAATTATGTGTCATTGAAAAAGGAACTATTTTCAATTGTGTCCAATGAGAAACAAATGATTTCCAGATAGACTGTGTCCTCCACAAGTCCAAACTAATGGCAATTGTTTCTTGCCATCTATATGCTGGCTTTTGTCGGCATGTTATTTCGCTTACGGCCATACCAACCTGAACACGCCCGATCTCGTCCGATCTCGGAAGCTAAGCAGGTTCGGGCCTGGTTAGTACTTGGATGGGAGACCGCCTGGGAATACCAGGTGCAGTAAGCATTTCGCACAGCAAGGAGGTGCTACTGATCCCTCATAAAACACCCCAAGTCTTTCAACTAGCTTTTGCACATTTGAGTAGTACACTACCTACAAACACTCATTCAAACAGCTTGAAAGTAAGTAACATGCCTAGGTCCTAAAGCTAATGGGATTATGTGTGACTGATTTACAGTAATATTGGCTCATTTAACATAACTAAGCTTTTGAAATTGGCTATCTCAAACCGCCCTCTTTTCTTGATGCAAGTTGTTTTTGGAGGGTGGAGAAAAGGGGGCGGGGCTTGAGAGGTAGCCAATAGGTAATAGCCAATAGGTAATAGCCTAGCGGTGTATAGTGAAGACCATCAGCCAGACTCATATGTGCCAGAAGCACTATCCTCTCCCTGACTTGTACAACTCATACTTACCTGGCAAGGGAGATACCATGATCAAGAAGGTGGTTCACCCATGGCGAGGCTCAGCCATTGCACTCCGGCTGTGCTGACCTATGCGAATTTCTCAAATGTAGAAATCTCGATTGCATAATTTCTGGTAGTGGGGGACTGCGTTCGCGCTCTCCCCTGATATAATATTGTCAAAAGTAAATACAGAACTTGACTAACAATCTATCAACGTGATTTTTTTATAACTCATTGTATATCTTCCTGTACATTATCCATTTACTGTATATTTTTGGACTGTATGTTTTAGGATGTATATCTTTCACTGTGTATTCTTATTCTTTGGAATACCTAAATGTTTATTGTGAGCGATCTGTGGTGCTGAAAGTGAATTTCCCTCAGGATTAATAAAGTACTTCTATGTGTAGAATTATGTGTCATTGAAAAAGGAACTATTTTCAATTGTGTCCAATGAGAAACAAATGATTTCCAGATAGACTGTGTCCTCCACAAGTCCAAACTAATGGCAATTGTTTCTTGCCATCTATATGCTGGCTTTTGTCGGCATGTTATTTCGCTTACGGCCATACCAACCTGAACACGCCCGATCTCGTCCGATCTCGGAAGCTAAGCAGGTTCGGGCCTGGTTAGTACTTGGATGGGAGACCGCCTGGGAATACCAGGTGCAGTAAGCATTTTGCACAGCAAGGAGGTGCTACTGATCCCTCATAAAACACCCCAAGTCTTTCAACTAGCTTTTGCACATTTGAGTAGTACACTACCTACAAACACTCATTCAAACAGCTTGAAAGTAAGTAACATGCCTAGGTCCTAAAGCTAATGGGATTATGTGTGACTGATTTACAGTAATATTGGCTCATTTAACATAACTAAGCTTTTGAAATTGGCTATCTCAAACCGCCCTCTTTTCTTGATGCAAGTTGTTTTTGGAGGGTGGAGAAAAGGGGGCGGGGCTTGAGAGGTAGCCAATAGGTAATAGCCAATAGGTAATAGCCTAGCGGTGTATAGTGAAGACCATCAGCCAGACTCATATGTGCCAGAAGCACTATCCTCTCCCTGACTTGTACAACTCATACTTACCTGGCAAGGGAGATACCATGATCAAGAAGGTGGTTCACCCATGGCGAGGCTCAGCCATTGCACTCCGGCTGTGCTGACCTATGCGAATTTCTCAAATGTAGAAATCTCGATTGCATAATTTCTGGTAGTGGGGGACTGCGTTCGCGCTCTCCCCTGATATAATATTGTCAAAAGTAAATACAGAACTTGACTAACAATCTATCAACGTGATTTTTTTATAACTCATTGTATATCTTCCTGTACATTATCCATTTACTGTATATTTTTGGACTGTATGTTTTAGGATGTATATCTTTCACTGTGTATTCTTATTCTTTGGAATACCTAAATGTTTATTGTGAGCGATCTGTGGTGCTGAAAGTGAATTTCCCTCAGGATTAATAAAGTACTTCTATGTGTAGAATTATGTGTCATTGAAAAAGGAACTATTTTCAATTGTGTCCAATGAGAAACAAATGATTTCCAGATAGACTGTGTCCTCCACAAGTCCAAACTAATGGCAATTGTTTCTTGCCATCTATATGCTGGCTTTTGTCGGCATGTTATTTCGCTTACGGCCATACCAACCTGAACACGCCCGATCTCGTCCGATCTCGGAAGCTAAGCAGGTTCGGGCCTGGTTAGTACTTGGATGGGAGACCGCCTGGGAATACCAGGTGCAGTAAGCATTTTGCACAGCAAGGAGGTGCTACTGATCCCTCATAAAACACCCCAAGTCTTTCAACTAGCTTTTGCACATTTGAGTAGTACACTACCTACAAACACTCATTCAAACAGCTTGAAAGTAAGTAACATGCCTAGGTCCTAAAGCTAATGGGATTATGTGTGACTGATTTACAGTAATATTGGCTCATTTAACATAACTAAGCTTTTGAAATTGGCTATCTCAAACCGCCCTCTTTTCTTGATGCAAGTTGTTTTTGGAGGGTGGAGAAAAGGGGGCGGGGCTTGAGAGGTAGCCAATAGGTAATAGCCAATAGGTAATAGCCTAGCGGTGTATAGTGAAGACCATCAGCCAGACTCATATGTGCCAGAAGCACTATCCTCTCCCTGACTTGTACAACTCATACTTACCTGGCAAGGGAGATACCATGATCAAGAAGGTGGTTCACCCATGGCGAGGCTCAGCCATTGCACTCCGGCTGTGCTGACCTATGCGAATTTCTCAAATGTAGAAATCTCGATTGCATAATTTCTGGTAGTGGGGGACTGCGTTCGCGCTCTCCCCTGATATAATATTGTCAAAAGTAAATACAGAACTTGACTAACAATCTATCAACGTGATTTTTTTATAACTCATTGTATATCTTCCTGTACATTATCCATTTACTGTATATTTTTGGACTGTATGTTTTAGGATGTATATCTTTCACTGTGTATTCTTATTCTTTGGAATACCTAAATGTTTATTGTGAGCGATCTGTGGTGCTGAAAGTGAATTTCCCTCAGGATTAATAAAGTACTTCTATGTGTAGAATTATGTGTCATTGAAAAAGGAACTATTTTCAATTGTGTCCAATGAGAAACAAATGATTTCCAGATAGACTGTGTCCTCCACAAGTCCAAACTAATGGCAATTGTTTCTTGCCATCTATATGCTGGCTTTTGTCGGCATGTTATTTCGCTTACGGCCATACCAACCTGAACACGCCCGATCTCGTCCGATCTCGGAAGCTAAGCAGGTTCGCGCCTGGTTAGTACTTGGATGGGAGACCGCCTGGGAATACCAGGTGCAGTAAGCATTTTGCACAGCAAGGAGGTGCTACTGATCCCTCATAAAACACCCCAAGTCTTTCAACTAGCTTTTGCACATTTGAGTAGTACACTACCTACAAACACTCATTCAAACAGCTTGAAAGTAAGTAACATGCCTAGGTCCTAAAGCTAATGGGATTATGTGTGACTGATTTACAGTAATATTGGCTCATTTAACATAACTAAGCTTTTGAAATTGGCTATCTCAAACCGCCCTCTTTTCTTGATGCAAGTTGTTTTTGGAGGGTGGAGAAAAGGGGGCGGGGCTTGAGAGGTAGCCAATAGGTAATAGCCAATAGGTAATAGCCTAGCGGTGTATAGTGAAGACCATCAGCCAGACTCATATGTGCCAGAAGCACTATCCTCTCCCTGACTTGTACAACTCATACTTACCTGGCAAGGGAGATACCATGATCAAGAAGGTGGTTCACCCATGGCGAGGCTCAGCCATTGCACTCCGGCTGTGCTGACCTATGCGAATTTCTCAAATGTAGAAATCTCGATTGCATAATTTCTGGTAGTGGGGGACTGCGTTCGCGCTCTCCCCTGATATAATATTGTCAAAAGTAAATACAGAACTTGACTAACAATCTATCAACGTGATTTTTTTATAACTCATTGTATATCTTCCTGTACATTATCCATTTACTGTATATTTTTGGACTGTATGTTTTAGGATGTATATCTTTCACTGTGTATTCTTATTCTTTGGAATACCTAAATGTTTATTGTGAGCGATCTGTGGTGCTGAAAGTGAATTTCCCTCAGGATTAATAAAGTACTTCTATGTGTAGAATTATGTGTCATTGAAAAAGGAACTATTTTCAATTGTGTCCAATGAGAAACAAATGATTTCCAGATAGACTGTGTCCTCCACAAGTCCAAACTAATGGCAATTGTTTCTTGCCATCTATATGCTGGCTTTTGTCGGCATGTTATTTCGCTTACGGCCATACCAACCTGAACACGCCCGATCTCGTCCGATCTCGGAAGCTAAGCAGGTTCGGGCCTGGTTAGTACTTGGATGGGAGACCGCCTGGGAATACCAGGTGCAGTAAGCATTTCGCACAGCAAGGAGGTGCTACTGATCCCTCATAAAACACCCCAAGTCTTTCAACTAGCTTTTGCACATTTGAGTAGTACACTACCTACAAACACTCATTCAAACAGCTTGAAAGTAAGTAACATGCCTAGGTCCTAAAGCTAATGGGATTATGTGTGACTGATTTACAGTAATATTGGCTCATTTAACATAACTAAGCTTTTGAAATTGGCTATCTCAAACCGCCCTCTTTTCTTGATGCAAGTTGTTTTTGGAGGGTGGAGAAAAGGGGGCGGGGCTTGAGAGGTAGCCAATAGGTAATAGCCAATAGGTAATAGCCTAGCGGTGTATAGTGAAGACCATCAGCCAGACTCATATGTGCCAGAAGCACTATCCTCTCCCTGACTTGTACAACTCATACTTACCTGGCAAGGGAGATACCATGATCAAGAAGGTGGTTCACCCATGGCGAGGCTCAGCCATTGCACTCCGGCTGTGCTGACCTATGCGAATTTCTCAAATGTAGAAATCTCGATTGCATAATTTCTGGTAGTGGGGGACTGCGTTCGCGCTCTCCCCTGATATAATATTGTCAAAAGTAAATACAGAACTTGACTAACAATCTATCAACGTGATTTTTTTATAACTCATTGTATATCTTCCTGTACATTATCCATTTACTGTATATTTTTGGACTGTATGTTTTAGGATGTATATCTTTCACTGTGTATTCTTATTCTTTGGAATACCTAAATGTTTATTGTGAGCGATCTGTGGTGCTGAAAGTGAATTTCCCTCAGGATTAATAAAGTACTTCTATGTGTAGAATTATGTGTCATTGAAAAAGGAACTATTTTCAATTGTGTCCAATGAGAAACAAATGATTTCCAGATAGACTGTGTCCTCCACAAGTCCAAACTAATGGCAATTGTTTCTTGCCATCTATATGCTGGCTTTTGTCGGCATGTTATTTCGCTTAAGGCCATACCAACCTGAACACGCCCGATCTCGTCCGATCTCGGAAGCTAAGCAGGTTCGGGCCTGGTTAGTACTTGGATGGGAGACCGCCTGGGAATACCAGGTGCAGTAAGCATTTCGCACAGCAAGGAGGTGCTACTGATCCCTCATAAAACACCCCAAGTCTTTCAACTAGCTTTTGCACATTTGAGTAGTACACTACCTACAAACACTCATTCAAACAGCTTGAAAGTAAGTAACATGCCTAGGTCCTAAAGCTAATGGGATTATGTGTGACTGATTTACAGTAATATTGGCTCATTTAACATAACTAAGCTTTTGAAATTGGCTATCTCAAACCGCCCTCTTTACTTGATGCAAGTTGTTTTTGGAGGGTGGAGAAAAGGGGGCGGGGCTTGAGAGGTAGCCAATAGGTAATAGCCAATAGGTAATAGCCTAGCGGTGTATAGTGAAGACCATCAGCCAGACTCATATGTGCCAGAAGCACTATCCTCTCCCTGACTTGTACAACTCATACTTACCTGGCAAGGGAGATACCATGATCAAGAAGGTGGTTCACCCATGGCGAGGCTCAGCCATTGCACTCCGGCTGTGCTGACCTATGCGAATTTCTCAAATGTAGAAATCTCGATTGCATAATTTCTGGTAGTGGGGGACTGCGTTCGCGCTCTCCCCTGATATAATATTGTCAAAAGTAAATACAGAACTTGACTAACAATCTATCAACGTGATTTTTTTATAACTCATTGTATATCTTCCTGTACATTATCCATTTACTGTATATTTTTGGACTGTATGTTTTAGGATGTATATCTTTCACTGTGTATTCTTATTCTTTGGAATACCTAAATGTTTATTGTGAGCGATCTGTGGTGCTGAAAGTGAATTTCCCTCAGGATTAATAAAGTACTTCTATGTGTAGAATTATGTGTCATTGAAAAAGGAACTATTTTCAATTGTGTCCAATGAGAAACAAATGATTTCCAGATAGACTGTGTCCTCCACAAGTCCAAACTAATGGCAATTGTTTCTTGCCATCTATATGCTGGCTTTTGTCGGCATGTTATTTCGCTTACGGCCATACCAACCTGAACACGCCCGATCTCGTCCGATCTCGGAAGCTAAGCAGGTTCGGGCCTGGTTAGTACTTGGATGGGAGACCGCCTGGGAATACCAGGTGCAGTAAGCATTTCGCACAGCAAGGAGGTGCTACTGATCCCTCATAAAACACCCCAAGTCTTTCAACTAGCTTTTGCACATTTGAGTAGTACACTACCTACAAACACTCATTCAAACAGCTTGAAAGTAAGTAACATGCCTAGGTCCTAAAGCTAATGGGATTATGTGTGACTGATTTACAGTAATATTGGCTCATTTAACATAACTAAGCTTTTGAAATTGGCTATCTCAAACCGCCCTCTTTTCTTGATGCAAGTTGTTTTTGGAGGGTGGAGAAAAGGGGGCGGGGCTTGAGAGGTAGCCAATAGGTAATAGCCAATAGGTAATAGCCTAGCGGTGTATAGTGAAGACCATCAGCCAGACTCATATGTGCCAGAAGCACTATCCTCTCCCTGACTTGTACAACTCATACTTACCTGGCAAGGGAGATACCATGATCAAGAAGGTGGTTCACCCATGGCGAGGCTCAGCCATTGCACTCCGGCTGTGCTGACCTATGCGAATTTCTCAAATGTAGAAATCTCGATTGCATAATTTCTGGTAGTGGGGGACTGCGTTCGCGCTCTCCCCTGATATAATATTGTCAAAAGTAAATACAGAACTTGACTAACAATCTATCAACGTGATTTTTTTATAACTCATTGTATATCTTCCTGTACATTATCCATTTACTGTATATTTTTGGACTGTATGTTTTAGGATGTATATCTTTCACTGTGTATTCTTATTCTTTGGAATACCTAAATGTTTATTGTGAGCGATCTGTGGTGCTGAAAGTGAATTTCCCTCAGGATTAATAAAGTACTTCTATGTGTAGAATTATGTGTCATTGAAAAAGGAACTATTTTCAATTGTGTCCAATGAGAAACAAATGATTTCCAGATAGACTGTGTCCTCCACAAGTCCAAACTAATGGCAATTGTTTCTTGCCATCTATATGCTGGCTTTTGTCGGCATGTTATTTCGCTTACGGCCATACCAACCTGAACACGCCCGATCTCGTCCGATCTCGGAAGCTAAGCAGGTTCGGGCCTGGTTAGTACTTGGATGGGAGACCGCCTGGGAATACCAGGTGCAGTAAGCATTTTGCACAGCAAGGAGGTGCTACTGATCCCTCATAAAACACCCCAAGTCTTTCAACTAGCTTTTGCACATTTGAGTAGTACACTACCTACAAACACTCATTCAAACAGCTTGAAAGTAAGTAACATGCCTAGGTCCTAAAGCTAATGGGATTATGTGTGACTGATTTACAGTAATATTGGCTCATTTAACATAACTAAGCTTTTGAAATTGGCTATCTCAAACCGCCCTCTTTTCTTGATGCAAGTTGTTTTTGGAGGGTGGAGAAAAGGGGGCGGGGCTTGAGAGGTAGCCAATAGGTAATAGCCAATAGGTAATAGCCTAGCGGTGTATAGTGAAGACCATCAGCCAGACTCATATGTGCCAGAAGCACTATCCTCTCCCTGACTTGTACAACTCATACTTACCTGGCAAGGGAGATACCATGATCAAGAAGGTGGTTCACCCATGGCGAGGCTCAGCCATTGCACTCCGGCTGTGCTGACCTATGCGAATTTCTCAAATGTAGAAATCTCGATTGCATAATTTCTGGTAGTGGGGGACTGCGTTCGCGCTCTCCCCTGATATAATATTGTCAAAAGTAAATACAGAACTTGACTAACAATCTATCAACGTGATTTTTTTATAACTCATTGTATATCTTCCTGTACATTATCCATTTACTGTATATTTTTGGACTGTATGTTTTAGGATGTATATCTTTCACTGTGTATTCTTATTCTTTGGAATACCTAAATGTTTATTGTGAGCGATCTGTGGTGCTGAAAGTGAATTTCCCTCAGGATTAATAAAGTACTTCTATGTGTAGAATTATGTGTCATTGAAAAAGGAACTATTTTCAATTGTGTCCAATGAGAAACAAATGATTTCCAGATAGACTGTGTCCTCCACAAGTCCAAACTAATGGCAATTGTTTCTTGCCATCTATATGCTGGCTTTTGTCGGCATGTTATTTCGCTTACGGCCATACCAACCTGAACACGCCCGATCTCGTCCGATCTCGGAAGCTAAGCAGGTTCGCGCCTGGTTAGTACTTGGATGGGAGACCGCCTGGGAATACCAGGTGCAGTAAGCATTTTGCACAGCAAGGAGGTGCTACTGATCCCTCATAAAACACCCCAAGTCTTTCAACTAGCTTTTGCACATTTGAGTAGTACACTACCTACAAACACTCATTCAAACAGCTTGAAAGTAAGTAACATGCCTAGGTCCTAAAGCTAATGGGATTATGTGTGACTGATTTACAGTAATATTGGCTCATTTAACATAACTAAGCTTTTGAAATTGGCTATCTCAAACCGCCCTCTTTTCTTGATGCAAGTTGTTTTTGGAGGGTGGAGAAAAGGGGGCGGGGCTTGAGAGGTAGCCAATAGGTAATAGCCAATAGGTAATAGCCTAGCGGTGTATAGTGAAGACCATCAGCCAGACTCATATGTGCCAGAAGCACTATCCTCTCCCTGACTTGTACAACTCATACTTACCTGGCAAGGGAGATACCATGATCAAGAAGGTGGTTCACCCATGGCGAGGCTCAGCCATTGCACTCCGGCTGTGCTGACCTATGCGAATTTCTCAAATGTAGAAATCTCGATTGCATAATTTCTGGTAGTGGGGGACTGCGTTCGCGCTCTCCCCTGATATAATATTGTCAAAAGTAAATACAGAACTTGACTAACAATCTATCAACGTGATTTTTTTATAACTCATTGTATATCTTCCTGTACATTATCCATTTACTGTATATTTTTGGACTGTATGTTTTAGGATGTATATCTTTCACTGTGTATTCTTATTCTTTGGAATACCTAAATGTTTATTGTGAGCGATCTGTGGTGCTGAAAGTGAATTTCCCTCAGGATTAATAAAGTACTTCTATGTGTAGAATTATGTGTCATTGAAAAAGGAACTATTTTCAATTGTGTCCAATGAGAAACAAATGATTTCCAGATAGACTGTGTCCTCCACAAGTCCAAACTAATGGCAATTGTTTCTTGCCATCTATATGCTGGCTTTTGTCGGCATGTTATTTCGCTTACGGCCATACCAACCTGAACACGCCCGATCTCGTCCGATCTCGGAAGCTAAGCAGGTTCGGGCCTGGTTAGTACTTGGATGGGAGACCGCCTGGGAATACCAGGTGCAGTAAGCATTTCGCACAGCAAGGAGGTGCTACTGATCCCTCATAAAACACCCCAAGTCTTTCAACTAGCTTTTGCACATTTGAGTAGTACACTACCTACAAACACTCATTCAAACAGCTTGAAAGTAAGTAACATGCCTAGGTCCTAAAGCTAATGGGATTATGTGTGACTGATTTACAGTAATATTGGCTCATTTAACATAACTAAGCTTTTGAAATTGGCTATCTCAAACCGCCCTCTTTTCTTGATGCAAGTTGTTTTTGGAGGGTGGAGAAAAGGGGGCGGGGCTTGAGAGGTAGCCAATAGGTAATAGCCAATAGGTAATAGCCTAGCGGTGTATAGTGAAGACCATCAGCCAGACTCATATGTGCCAGAAGCACTATCCTCTCCCTGACTTGTACAACTCATACTTACCTGGCAAGGGAGATACCATGATCAAGAAGGTGGTTCACCCATGGCGAGGCTCAGCCATTGCACTCCGGCTGTGCTGACCTATGCGAATTTCTCAAATGTAGAAATCTCGATTGCATAATTTCTGGTAGTGGGGGACTGCGTTCGCGCTCTCCCCTGATATAATATTGTCAAAAGTAAATACAGAACTTGACTAACAATCTATCAACGTGATTTTTTTATAACTCATTGTATATCTTCCTGTACATTATCCATTTACTGTATATTTTTGGACTGTATGTTTTAGGATGTATATCTTTCACTGTGTATTCTTATTCTTTGGAATACCTAAATGTTTATTGTGAGCGATCTGTGGTGCTGAAAGTGAATTTCCCTCAGGATTAATAAAGTACTTCTATGTGTAGAATTATGTGTCATTGAAAAAGGAACTATTTTCAATTGTGTCCAATGAGAAACAAATGATTTCCAGATAGACTGTGTCCTCCACAAGTCCAAACTAATGGCAATTGTTTCTTGCCATCTATATGCTGGCTTTTGTCGGCATGTTATTTCGCTTAAGGCCATACCAACCTGAACACGCCCGATCTCGTCCGATCTCGGAAGCTAAGCAGGTTCGGGCCTGGTTAGTACTTGGATGGGAGACCGCCTGGGAATACCAGGTGCAGTAAGCATTTCGCACAGCAAGGAGGTGCTACTGATCCCTCATAAAACACCCCAAGTCTTTCAACTAGCTTTTGCACATTTGAGTAGTACACTACCTACAAACACTCATTCAAACAGCTTGAAAGTAAGTAACATGCCTAGGTCCTAAAGCTAATGGGATTATGTGTGACTGATTTACAGTAATATTGGCTCATTTAACATAACTAAGCTTTTGAAATTGGCTATCTCAAACCGCCCTCTTTACTTGATGCAAGTTGTTTTTGGAGGGTGGAGAAAAGGGGGCGGGGCTTGAGAGGTAGCCAATAGGTAATAGCCAATAGGTAATAGCCTAGCGGTGTATAGTGAAGACCATCAGCCAGACTCATATGTGCCAGAAGCACTATCCTCTCCCTGACTTGTACAACTCATACTTACCTGGCAAGGGAGATACCATGATCAAGAAGGTGGTTCACCCATGGCGAGGCTCAGCCATTGCACTCCGGCTGTGCTGACCTATGCGAATTTCTCAAATGTAGAAATCTCGATTGCATAATTTCTGGTAGTGGGGGACTGCGTTCGCGCTCTCCCCTGATATAATATTGTCAAAAGTAAATACAGAACTTGACTAACAATCTATCAACGTGATTTTTTTATAACTCATTGTATATCTTCCTGTACATTATCCATTTACTGTATATTTTTGGACTGTATGTTTTAGGATGTATATCTTTCACTGTGTATTCTTATTCTTTGGAATACCTAAATGTTTATTGTGAGCGATCTGTGGTGCTGAAAGTGAATTTCCCTCAGGATTAATAAAGTACTTCTATGTGTAGAATTATGTGTCATTGAAAAAGGAACTATTTTCAATTGTGTCCAATGAGAAACAAATGATTTCCAGATAGACTGTGTCCTCCACAAGTCCAAACTAATGGCAATTGTTTCTTGCCATCTATATGCTGGCTTTTGTCGGCATGTTATTTCGCTTACGGCCATACCAACCTGAACACGCCCGATCTCGTCCGATCTCGGAAGCTAAGCAGGTTCGCGCCTGGTTAGTACTTGGATGGGAGACCGCCTGGGAATACCAGGTGCAGTAAGCATTTTGCACAGCAAGGAGGTGCTACTGATCCCTCATAAAACACCCCAAGTCTTTCAACTAGCTTTTGCACATTTGAGTAGTACACTACCTACAAACACTCATTCAAACAGCTTGAAAGTAAGTAACATGCCTAGGTCCTAAAGCTAATGGGATTATGTGTGACTGATTTACAGTAATATTGGCTCATTTAACATAACTAAGCTTTTGAAATTGGCTATCTCAAACCGCCCTCTTTTCTTGATGCAAGTTGTTTTTGGAGGGTGGAGAAAAGAGGGCGGGGCTTGAGAGGTAGCCAATAGGTAATAGCCAATAGGTAATAGCCTAGCGGTGTATAGTGAAGACCATCAGCCAGACTCATATGTGCCAGAAGCACTATCCTCTCCCTGACTTGTACAACTCATACTTACCTGGCAAGGGAGATACCATGATCAAGAAGGTGGTTCACCCATGGCGAGGCTCAGCCATTGCACTCCGGCTGTGCTGACCTATGCGAATTTCTCAAATGTAGAAATCTCGATTGCATAATTTCTGGTAGTGGGGGACTGCGTTCGCGCTCTCCCCTGATATAATATTGTCAAAAGTAAATACAGAACTTGACTAACAATCTATCAACGTGATTTTTTTATAACTCATTGTATATCTTCCTGTACATTATCCATTTACTGTATATTTTTGGACTGTATGTTTTAGGATGTATATCTTTCACTGTGTATTCTTATTCTTTGGAATACCTAAATGTTTATTGTGAGCGATCTGTGGTGCTGAAAGTGAATTTCCCTCAGGATTAATAAAGTACTTCTATGTGTAGAATTATGTGTCATTGAAAAAGGAACTATTTTCAATTGTGTCCAATGAGAAACAAATGATTTCCAGATAGACTGTGTCCTCCACAAGTCCAAACTAATGGCAATTGTTTCTTGCCATCTATATGCTGGCTTTTGTCGGCATGTTATTTCGCTTACGGCCATACCAACCTGAACACGCCCGATCTCGTCCGATCTCGGAAGCTAAGCAGGTTCGGGCCTGGTTAGTACTTGGATGGGAGACCGCCTGGGAATACCAGGTGCAGTAAGCATTTCGCACAGCAAGGAGGTGCTACTGATCCCTCATAAAACACCCCAAGTCTTTCAACTAGCTTTTGCACATTTGAGTAGTACACTACCTACAAACACTCATTCAAACAGCTTGAAAGTAAGTAACATGCCTAGGTCCTAAAGCTAATGGGATTATGTGTGACTGATTTACAGTAATATTGGCTCATTTAACATAACTAAGCTTTTGAAATTGGCTATCTCAAACCGCCCTCTTTTCTTGATGCAAGTTGTTTTTGGAGGGTGGAGAAAAGGGGGCGGGGCTTGAGAGGTAGCCAATAGGTAATAGCCAATAGGTAATAGCCTAGCGGTGTATAGTGAAGACCATCAGCCAGACTCATATGTGCCAGAAGCACTATCCTCTCCCTGACTTGTACAACTCATACTTACCTGGCAAGGGAGATACCATGATCAAGAAGGTGGTTCACCCATGGCGAGGCTCAGCCATTGCACTCCGGCTGTGCTGACCTATGCGAATTTCTCAAATGTAGAAATCTCGATTGCATAATTTCTGGTAGTGGGGGACTGCGTTCGCGCTCTCCCCTGATATAATATTGTCAAAAGTAAATACAGAACTTGACTAACAATCTATCAACGTGATTTTTTTATAACTCATTGTATATCTTCCTGTACATTATCCATTTACTGTATATTTTTGGACTGTATGTTTTAGGATGTATATCTTTCACTGTGTATTCTTATTCTTTGGAATACCTAAATGTTTATTGTGAGCGATCTGTGGTGCTGAAAGTGAATTTCCCTCAGGATTAATAAAGTACTTCTATGTGTAGAATTATGTGTCATTGAAAAAGGAACTATTTTCAATTGTGTCCAATGAGAAACAAATGATTTCCAGATAGACTGTGTCCTCCACAAGTCCAAACTAATGGCAATTGTTTCTTGCCATCTATATGCTGGCTTTTGTCGGCATGTTATTTCGCTTACGGCCATACCAACCTGAACACGCCCGATCTCGTCCGATCTCGGAAGCTAAGCAGGTTCGGGCCTGGTTAGTACTTGGATGGGAGACCGCCTGGGAATACCAGGTGCAGTAAGCATTTTGCACAGCAAGGAGGTGCTACTGATCCCTCATAAAACACCCCAAGTCTTTCAACTAGCTTTTGCACATTTGAGTAGTACACTACCTACAAACACTCATTCAAACAGCTTGAAAGTAAGTAACATGCCTAGGTCCTAAAGCTAATGGGATTATGTGTGACTGATTTACAGTAATATTGGCTCATTTAACATAACTAAGCTTTTGAAATTGGCTATCTCAAACCGCCCTCTTTTCTTGATGCAAGTTGTTTTTGGAGGGTGGAGAAAAGGGGGCGGGGCTTGAGAGGTAGCCAATAGGTAATAGCCAATAGGTAATAGCCTAGCGGTGTATAGTGAAGACCATCAGCCAGACTCATATGTGCCAGAAGCACTATCCTCTCCCTGACTTGTACAACTCATACTTACCTGGCAAGGGAGATACCATGATCAAGAAGGTGGTTCACCCATGGCGAGGCTCAGCCATTGCACTCCGGCTGTGCTGACCTATGCGAATTTCTCAAATGTAGAAATCTCGATTGCATAATTTCTGGTAGTGGGGGACTGCGTTCGCGCTCTCCCCTGATATAATATTGTCAAAAGTAAATACAGAACTTGACTAACAATCTATCAACGTGATTTTTTTATAACTCATTGTATATCTTCCTGTACATTATCCATTTACTGTATATTTTTGGACTGTATGTTTTAGGATGTATATCTTTCACTGTGTATTCTTATTCTTTGGAATACCTAAATGTTTATTGTGAGCGATCTGTGGTGCTGAAAGTGAATTTCCCTCAGGATTAATAAAGTACTTCTATGTGTAGAATTATGTGTCATTGAAAAAGGAACTATTTTCAATTGTGTCCAATGAGAAACAAATGATTTCCAGATAGACTGTGTCCTCCACAAGTCCAAACTACTGGCAATTGTTTCTTGCCATCTATATGCTGGCTTTTGTCGGCATGTTATTTCGCTTACGGCCATACCAACCTGAACACGCCCGATCTCGTCCGATCTCGGAAGCTAAGCAGGTTCGGGCCTGGTTAGTACTTGGATGGGAGACCGCCTGGGAATACCAGGTGCAGTAAGCATTTTGCACAGCAAGGAGGTGCTACTGATCCCTCATAAAACACCCCAAGTCTTTCAACTAGCTTTTGCACATTTGAGTAGTACACTACCTACAAACACTCATTCAAACAGCTTGAAAGTAAGTAACATGCCTAGGTCCTAAAGCTAATGGGATTATGTGTGACTGATTTACAGTAATATTGGCTCATTTAACATAACTAAGCTTTTGAAATTGGCTATCTCAAACCGCCCTCTTTTCTTGATGCAAGTTGTTTTTGGAGGGTGGAGAAAAGGGGGCGGGGCTTGAGAGGTAGCCAATAGGTAATAGCCAATAGGTAATAGCCTAGCGGTGTATAGTGAAGACCATCAGCCAGACTCATATGTGCCAGAAGCACTATCCTCTCCCTGACTTGTACAACTCATACTTACCTGGCAAGGGAGATACCATGATCAAGAAGGTGGTTCACCCATGGCGAGGCTCAGCCATTGCACTCCGGCTGTGCTGACCTATGCGAATTTCTCAAATGTAGAAATCTCGATTGCATAATTTCTGGTAGTGGGGGACTGCGTTCGCGCTCTCCCCTGATATAATATTGTCAAAAGTAAATACAGAACTTGACTAACAATCTATCAACGTGATTTTTTTATAACTCATTGTATATCTTCCTGTACATTATCCATTTACTGTATATTTTTGGACTGTATGTTTTAGGATGTATATCTTTCACTGTGTATTCTTATTCTTTGGAATACCTAAATGTTTATTGTGAGCGATCTGTGGTGCTGAAAGTGAATTTCCCTCAGGATTAATAAAGTACTTCTATGTGTAGAATTATGTGTCATTGAAAAAGGAACTATTTTCAATTGTGTCCAATGAGAAACAAATGATTTCCAGATAGACTGTGTCCTCCACAAGTCCAAACTAATGGCAATTGTTTCTTGCCATCTATATGCTGGCTTTTGTCGGCATGTTATTTCGCTTACGGCCATACCAACCTGAACACGCCCGATCTCGTCCGATCTCGGAAGCTAAGCAGGTTCGGGCCTGGTTAGTACTTGGATGGGAGACCGCCTAGGAATACCAGGTGCAGTAAGCATTTTGCACAGCAAGGAGGTGCTACTGATCCCTCATAAAACACCCCAAGTCTTTCAACTAGCTTTTGCACATTTGAGTAGTACACTACCTACAAACACTCATTCAAACAGCTTGAAAGTAAGTAACATGCCTAGGTCCTAAAGCTAATGGGATTATGTGTGACTGATTTACAGTAATATTGGCTCATTTAACATAACTAAGCTTTTGAAATTGGCTATCTCAAACCGCCCTCTTTTCTTGATGCAAGTTGTTTTTGGAGGGTGGCGAAAAGGGGGCGGGGCTTGAGAGGTAGCCAATAGGTAATAGCCAATAGGTAATAGCCTAGCGGTGTATAGTGAAGACCATCAGCCAGACTCATATGTGCCAGAAGCACTATCCTCTCCCTGACTTGTACAACTCATACTTACCTGGCAAGGGAGATACCATGATCAAGAAGGTGGTTCACCCATGGCGAGGCTCAGCCATTGCACTCCGGCTGTGCTGACCTATGCGAATTTCTCAAATGTAGAAATCTCGATTGCATAATTTCTGGTAGTGGGGGACTGCGTTCGCGCTCTCCCCTGATATAATATTGTCAAAAGTAAATACAGAACTTGACTAACAATCTATCAACGTGATTTTTTTATAACTCATTGTATATCTTCCTGTACATTATCCATTTACTGTATATTTTTGGACTGTATGTTTTAGGATGTATATCTTTCACTGTGTATTCTTATTCTTTGGAATACCTAAATGTTTATTGTGAGCGATCTGTGGTGCTGAAAGTGAATTTCCCTCAGGATTAATAAAGTACTTCTATGTGTAGAATTATGTGTCATTGAAAAAGGAACTATTTTCAATTGTGTCCAATGAGAAACAAATGATTTCCAGATAGACTGTGTCCTCCACAAGTCCAAACTAATGGCAATTGTTTCTTGCCATCTATATGCTGGCTTTTGTCGGCATGTTATTTCGCTTACGGCCATACCAACCTGAACACGCCCGATCTCGTCCGATCTCGGAGGCTAAGCAGGTTCGGGCCTGGTTAGTACTTGGATGGGAGACCGCCTGGGAATACCAGGTGCAGTAAGCATTTTGCACAGCAAGGAGGTGCTACTGATCCCTCATAAAACACCCCAAGTCTTTCAACTAGCTTTTGCACATTTGAGTAGTACACTACCTACAAACACTCATTCAAACAGCTTGAAAGTAAGTAACATGCCTAGGTCCTAAAGCTAATGGGATTATGTGTGACTGATTTACAGTAATATTGGCTCATTTAACATAACTAAGCTTTTGAAATTGGCTATCTCAAACCGCCCTCTTTTCTTGATGCAAGTTGTTTTTGGAGGGTGGAGAAAAGGGGGCGGGGCTTGAGAGGTAGCCAATAGGTAATAGCCAATAGGTAATAGCCTAGCGGTGTATAGTGAAGACCATCAGCCAGACTCATATGTGCCAGAAGCACTATCCTCTCCCTGACTTGTACAACTCATACTTACCTGGCAAGGGAGATACCATGATCAAGAAGGTGGTTCACCCATGGCGAGGCTCAGCCATTGCACTCCGGCTGTGCTGACCTATGCGAATTTCTCAAATGTAGAAATCTCGATTGCATAATTTCTGGTAGTGGGGGACTGCGTTCGCGCTCTCCCCTGATATAATATTGTCAAAAGTAAATACAGAACTTGACTAACAATCTATCAACGTGATTTTTTTATAACTCATTGTATATCTTCCTGTACATTATCCATTTACTGTATATTTTTGGACTGTATGTTTTAGGATGTATATCTTTCACTGTGTATTCTTATTCTTTGGAATACCTAAATGTTTATTGTGAGCGATCTGTGGTGCTGAAAGTGAATTTCCCTCAGGA
The DNA here is from genome assembly GCF_963971535.1 of Notolepis coatsorum. Classification (NCBI taxonomy): domain Eukaryota; kingdom Metazoa; phylum Chordata; class Actinopteri; order Aulopiformes; family Paralepididae; genus Notolepis; species Notolepis coatsorum. The sequence continues at coordinate 173,365,031 of NC_140168.1, forward strand.
TTAATAAAGTACTTCTATGTGTAGAATTATGTGTCATTGAAAAAGGAACTATTTTCAATTGTGTCCAATGAGAAACAAATTATTTCCAGATAGACTGTGTCCTCCACAAGTCCAAACTAATGGCAATTGTTTCTTGCCATCTATATGCTGGCTTTTGTCGGCATGTTATTTCGCTTACGGCCATACCAACCTGAACACGCCCGATCTCGTCCGATCTCGGAAGCTAAGCAGGTTCGGGCCTGGTTAGTACTTGGATGGGAGACCGCCTGGGAATACCAGGTGCAGTAAGCATTTCGCACAGCAAGGAGGTGCTACTGATCCCTCATAAAACACCCCAAGTCTTTCAACTAGCTTTTGCACATTTGAGTAGTACACTACCTACAAACACTCATTCAAACAGCTTGAAAGTAAGTAACATGCCTAGGTCCTAAAGCTAATGGGATTATGTGTGACTGATTTACAGTAATATTGGCTCATTTAACATAACTAAGCTTTTGAAATTGGCTATCTCAAACCGCCCTCTTTTCTTGATGCAAGTTGTTTTTGGAGGGTGGAGAAAAGGGGGCGGGGTTTGAGAGGTAGCCAATAGGTAATAGCCAATAGGTAATAGCCTAGCGGTGTATAGTGAAGACCATCAGCCAGACTCATATGTGCCAGAAGCACTATCCTCTCCCTGACTTGTACAACTCATACTTACCTGGCAAGGGAGATACCATGATCAAGAAGGTGGTTCACCCATGGCGAGGCTCAGCCATTGCACTCCGGCTGTGCTGACCTATGCGAATTTCTCAAATGTAGAAATCTCGATTGCATAATTTCTGGTAGTGGGGGACTGCGTTCGCGCTCTCCCCTGATATAATATTGTCAAAAGTAAATACAGAACTTGACTAACAATCTATCAACGTGATTTTTTTATAACTCATTGTATATCTTCCTGTACATTATCCATTTACTGTATATTTTTGGACTGTATGTTTTAGGATGTATATCTTTCACTGTGTATTCTTATTCTTTGGAATACCTAAATGTTTATTGTGAGCGATCTGTGGTGCTGAAAGTGAATTTCCCTCAGGATTAATAAAGTACTTCTATGTGTAGAATTATGTGTCATTGAAAAAGGAACTATTTTCAATTGTGTCCAATGAGAAACAAATGATTTCCAGATAGACTGTGTCCTCCACAAGTCCAAACTAATGGCAATTGTTTCTTGCCATCTATATGCTGGCTTTTGTCGGCATGTTATTTCGCTTACGGCCATACCAACCTGAACACGCCCGATCTCGTCCGATCTCGGAAGCTAAGCAGGTTCGGGCCTGGTTAGTACTTGGATTGGAGACCGCCTGGGAATACCAGGTGCAGTAAGCATTTTGCACAGCAAGGAGGTGCTACTGATCCCTCATAAAACACCCCAAGTCTTTCAACTAGCTTTTGCACATTTGAGTAGTACACTACCTACAAACACTCATTCAAACAGCTTGAAAGTAAGTAACATGCCTAGGTCCTAAAGCTAATGGGATTATGTGTGACTGATTTACAGTAATATTGGCTCATTTAACATAACTAAGCTTTTGAAATTGGCTATCTCAAACCGCCCTCTTTTCTTGATGCAAGTTGTTTTTGGAGGGTGGAGAAAAGGGGGCGGGGCTTGAGAGGTAGCCAATAGGTAATAGCCAATAGGTAATAGCCTAGCGGTGTATAGTGAAGACCATCAGCCAGACTCATATGTGCCAGAAGCACTATCCTCTCCCTGACTTGTACAACTCATACTTACCTGGCAAGGGAGATACCATGATCAAGAAGGTGGTTCACCCATGGCGAGGCTCAGCCATTGCACTCCGGCTGTGCTGACCTATGCGAATTTCTCAAATGTAGAAATCTCGATTGCATAATTTCTGGTAGTGGGGGACTGCGTTCGCGCTCTCCCCTGATATAATATTGTCAAAAGTAAATACAGAACTTGACTAACAATCTATCAACGTGATTTTTTTATAACTCATTGTATATCTTCCTGTACATTATCCATTTACTGTATATTTTTGGACTGTATGTTTTAGGATGTATATCTTTCACTGTGTATTCTTATTCTTTGGAATACCTAAATGTTTATTGTGAGCGATCTGTGGTGCTGAAAGTGAATTTCCCTCAGGATTAATAAAGTACTTCTATGTGTAGAATTATGTGTCATTGAAAAAGGAACTATTTTCAATTGTGTCCAATGAGAAACAAATGATTTCCAGATAGACTGTGTCCTCCACAAGTCCAAACTAATGGCAATTGTTTCTTGCCATCTATATGCTGGCTTTTGTCGGCATGTTATTTCGCTTACGGCCATACCAACCTGAACACGCCCGATCTCGTCCGATCTCGGAAGCTAAGCAGGTTCGGGCCTGGTTAGTACTTGGATGCGAGACCGCCTGGGAATACCAGGTGCAGTAAGCATTTTGCACAGCAAGGAGGTGCTACTGATCCCTCATAAAACACCCCAAGTCTTTCAACTAGCTTTTGCACATTTGAGTAGTACACTACCTACAAACACTCATTCAAACAGCTTGAAAGTAAGTAACATGCCTAGGTCCTAAAGCTAATGGGATTATGTGTGACTGATTTACAGTAATATTGGCTCATTTAACATAACTAAGCTTTTGAAATTGGCTATCTCAAACCGCCCTCTTTTCTTGATGCAAGTTGTTTTTGGAGGGTGGAGAAAAGGGGGCGGGGCTTGAGAGGTAGCCAATAGGTAATAGCCAATAGGTAATAGCCTAGCGGTGTATAGTGAAGACCATCAGCCAGACTCATATGTGCCAGAAGCACTATCCTCTCCCTGACTTGTACAACTCATACTTACCTGGCAAGGGAGATACCATGATCAAGAAGGTGGTTCACCCATGGCGAGGCTCAGCCATTGCACTCCGGCTGTGCTGACCTATGCGAATTTCTCAAATGTAGAAATCTCGATTGCATAATTTCTGGTAGTGGGGGACTGCGTTCACGCTCTCCCCTGATATAATATTGTCAAAAGTAAATACAGAACTTGACTAACAATCTATCAACGTGATTTTTTTATAACTCATTGTATATCTTCCTGTACATTATCCATTTACTGTATATTTTTGGACTGTATGTTTTAGGATGTATATCTTTCACTGTGTATTCTTATTCTTTGGAATACCTAAATGTTTATTGTGAGCGATCTGTGGTGCTGAAAGTGAATTTCCCTCAGGATTAATAAAGTACTTCTATGTGTAGAATTATGTGTCATTGAAAAAGGAACTATTTTCAATTGTGTCCAATGAGAAACAAATGATTTCCAGATAGACTGTGTCCTCCACAAGTCCAAACTAATGGCAATTGTTTCTTGCCATCTATATGCTGGCTTTTGTCGGCATGTTATTTCGCTTACGGCCATACCAACCTGAACACGCCCGATCTCGTCCGATCTCGGAAGCTAAGCAGGTTCGGGCCTGGTTAGTACTTGGATGCGAGACCGCCTGGGAATACCAGGTGCAGTAAGCATTTTGCACAGCAAGGAGGTGCTACTGATCCCTCATAAAACACCCCAAGTCTTTCAACTAGCTTTTGCACATTTGAGTAGTACACTACCTACAAACACTCATTCAAACAGCTTGAAAGTAAGTAACATGCCTAGGTCCTAAAGCTAATGGGATTATGTGTGACTGATTTACAGTAATATTGGCTCATTTAACATAACTAAGCTTTTGAAATTGGCTATCTCAAACCGCCCTCTTTTCTTGATGCAAGTTGTTTTTGGAGGGTGGAGAAAAGGGGGCGGGGCTTGAGAGGTAGCCAATAGGTAATAGCCAATAGGTAATAGCCTAGCGGTGTATAGTGAAGACCATCAGCCAGACTCATATGTGCCAGAAGCACTATCCTCTCCCTGACTTGTACAACTCATACTTACCTGGCAAGGGAGATACCATGATCAAGAAGGTGGTTCACCCATGGCGAGGCTCAGCCATTGCACTCCGGCTGTGCTGACCTATGCGAATTTCTCAAATGTAGAAATCTCGATTGCATAATTTCTGGTAGTGGGGGACTGCGTTCGCGCTCTCCCCTGATATAATATTGTCAAAAGTAAATACAGAACTTGACTAACAATCTATCAACGTGATTTTTTTATAACTCATTGTATATCTTCCTGTACATTATCCATTTACTGTATATTTTTGGACTGTATGTTTTAGGATGTATATCTTTCACTGTGTATTCTTATTCTTTGGAATACCTAAATGTTTATTGTGAGCGATCTGTGGTGCTGAAAGTGAATTTCCCTCAGGATTAATAAAGTACTTCTATGTGTAGAATTATGTGTCATTGAAAAAGGAACTATTTTCAATTGTGTCCAATGAGAAACAAATGATTTCCAGATAGACTGTGTCCTCCACAAGTCCAAACTAATGGCAATTGTTTCTTGCCATCTATATGCTGGCTTTTGTCGGCATGTTATTTCGCTTACGGCCATACCAACCTGAACACGCCCGATCTCGTCCGATCTCGGAAGCTAAGCAGGTTCGGGCCTGGTTAGTACTTGGATGGGAGACCGCCTGGGAATACCAGGTGCAGTAAGCATTTCGCACAGCAAGGAGGTGCTACTGATCCCTCATAAAACACCCCAAGTCTTTCAACTAGCTTTTGCACATTTGAGTAGTACACTACCTACAAACACTCATTCAAACAGCTTGAAAGTAAGTAACATGCCTAGGTCCTAAAGCTAATGGGATTATGTGTGACTGATTTACAGTAATATTGGCTCATTTAACATAACTAAGCTTTTGAAATTGGCTATCTCAAACCGCCCTCTTTTCTTGATGCAAGTTGTTTTTGGAGGGTGGAGAAAAGGGGGCGGGGCTTGAGAGGTAGCCAATAGGTAATAGCCAATAGGTAATAGCCTAGCGGTGTATAGTGAAGACCATCAGCCAGACTCATATGTGCCAGAAGCACTATCCTCTCCCTGACTTGTACAACTCATACTTACCTGGCAAGGGAGATACCATGATCAAGAAGGTGGTTCACCCATGGCGAGGCTCAGCCATTGCACTCCGGCTGTGCTGACCTATGCGAATTTCTCAAATGTAGAAATCTCGATTGCATAATTTCTGGTAGTGGGGGACTGCGTTCGCGCTCTCCCCTGATATAATATTGTCAAAAGTAAATACAGAACTTGACTAACAATCTATCAACGTGATTTTTTTATAACTCATTGTATATCTTCCTGTACATTATCCATTTACTGTATATTTTTGGACTGTATGTTTTAGGATGTATATCTTTCACTGTGTATTCTTATTCTTTGGAATACCTAAATGTTTATTGTGAGCGATCTGTGGTGCTGAAAGTGAATTTCCCTCAGGATTAATAAAGTACTTCTATGTGTAGAATTATGTGTCATTGAAAAAGGAACTATTTTCAATTGTGTCCAATGAGAAACAAATGATTTCCAGATAGACTGTGTCCTCCACAAGTCCAAACTAATGGCAATTGTTTCTTGCCATCTATATGCTGGCTTTTGTCGGCATGTTATTTCGCTTACGGCCATACCAACCTGAACACGCCCGATCTCGTCCGATCTCGGAAGCTAAGCAGGTTCGGGCCTGGTTAGTACTTGGATGGGAGACCGCCTGGGAATACCAGGTGCAGTAAGCATTTCGCACAGCAAGGAGGTGCTACTGATCCCTCATAAAACACCCCAAGTCTTTCAACTAGCTTTTGCACATTTGAGTAGTACACTACCTACAAACACTCATTCAAACAGCTTGAAAGTAAGTAACATGCCTAGGTCCTAAAGCTAATGGGATTATGTGTGACTGATTTACAGTAATATTGGCTCATTTAACATAACTAAGCTTTTGAAATTGGCTATCTCAAACCGCCCTCTTTTCTTGATGCAAGTTGTTTTTGGAGGGTGGAGAAAAGGGGGCGGGGCTTGAGAGGTAGCCAATAGGTAATAGCCAATAGGTAATAGCCTAGCGGTGTATAGTGAAGACCATCAGCCAGACTCATATGTGCCAGAAGCACTATCCTCTCCCTGACTTGTACAACTCATACTTACCTGGCAAGGGAGATACCATGATCAAGAAGGTGGTTCACCCATGGCGAGGCTCAGCCATTGCACTCCGGCTGTGCTGACCTATGCGAATTTCTCAAATGTAGAAATCTCGATTGCATAATTTCTGGTAGTGGGGGACTGCGTTCGCGCTCTCCCCTGATATAATATTGTCAAAAGTAAATACAGAACTTGACTAACAATCTATCAACGTGATTTTTTTATAACTCATTGTATATCTTCCTGTACATTATCCATTTACTGTATATTTTTGGACTGTATGTTTTAGGATGTATATCTTTCACTGTGTATTCTTATTCTTTGGAATACCTAAATGTTTATTGTGAGCGATCTGTGGTGCTGAAAGTGAATTTCCCTCAGGATTAATAAAGTACTTCTATGTGTAGAATTATGTGTCATTGAAAAAGGAACTATTTTCAATTGTGTCCAATGAGAAACAAATGATTTCCAGATAGACTGTGTCCTCCACAAGTCCAAACTAATGGCAATTGTTTCTTGCCATCTATATGCTGGCTTTTGTCGGCATGTTATTTCGCTTACGGCCATACCAACCTGAACACGCCCGATCTCGTCCGATCTCGGAAGCTAAGCAGGTTCGGGCCTGGTTAGTACTTGGATGGGAGACCGCCTGGGAATACCAGGTGCAGTAAGCATTTTGCACAGCAAGGAGGTGCTACTGATCCCTCATAAAACACCCCAAGTCTTTCAACTAGCTTTTGCACATTTGAGTAGTACACTACCTACAAACACTCATTCAAACAGCTTGAAAGTAAGTAACATGCCTAGGTCCTAAAGCTAATGGGATTATGTGTGACTGATTTACAGTAATATTGGCTCATTTAACATAACTAAGCTTTTGAAATTGGCTATCTCAAACCGCCCTCTTTTCTTGATGCAAGTTGTTTTTGGAGGGTGGAGAAAAGGGGGCGGGGCTTGAGAGGTAGCCAATAGGTAATAGCCAATAGGTAATAGCCTAGCGGTGTATAGTGAAGACCATCAGCCAGACTCATATGTGCCAGAAGCACTATCCTCTCCCTGACTTGTACAACTCATACTTACCTGGCAAGGGAGATACCATGATCAAGAAGGTGGTTCACCCATGGCGAGGCTCAGCCATTGCACTCCGGCTGTGCTGACCTATGCGAATTTCTCAAATGTAGAAATCTCGATGGCATAATTTCTGGTAGTGGGGGACTGCGTTCGCGCTCTCCCCTGATATAATATTGTCAAAAGTAAATACAGAACTTGACTAACAATCTATCAACGTGATTTTTTTATAACTCATTGTATATCTTCCTGTACATTATCCATTTACTGTATATTTTTGGACTGTATGTTTTAGGATGTATATCTTTCACTGTGTATTCTTATTCTTTGGAATACCTAAATGTTTATTGTGAGCGATCTGTGGTGCTGAAAGTGAATTTCCCTCAGGATTAATAAAGTACTTCTATGTGTAGAATTATGTGTCATTGAAAAAGGAACTATTTTCAATTGTGTCCAATGAGAAACAAATGATTTCCAGATAGACTGTGTCCTCCACAAGTCCAAACTAATGGCAATTGTTTCTTGCCATCTATATGCTGGCTTTTGTCGGCATGTTATTTCGCTTACGGCCATACCAACCTGAACACGCCCGATCTCGTCCGATCTCGGAAGCTAAGCAGGTTCGGGCCTGGTTAGTACTTGGATGGGAGACCGCCTGGGAATACCAGGTGCAGTAAGCATTTTGCACAGCAAGGAGGTGCTACTGATCCCTCATAAAACACCCCAAGTCTTTCAACTAGCTTTTGCACATTTGAGTAGTACACTACCTACAAACACTCATTCAAACAGCTTGAAAGTAAGTAACATGCCTAGGTCCTAAAGCTAATGGGATTATGTGTGACTGATTTACAGTAATATTGGCTCATTTAACATAACTAAGCTTTTGAAATTGGCTATCTCAAACCGCCCTCTTTTCTTGATGCAAGTTGTTTTTGGAGGGTGGAGAAAAGGGGGCGGGGCTTGAGAGGTAGCCAATAGGTAATAGCCAATAGGTAATAGCCTAGCGGTGTATAGTGAAGACCATCAGCCAGACTCATATGTGCCAGAAGCACTATCCTCTCCCTGACTTGTACAACTCATACTTACCTGGCAAGGGAGATACCATGATCAAGAAGGTGGTTCACCCATGGCGAGGCTCAGCCATTGCACTCCGGCTGTGCTGACCTATGCGAATTTCTCAAATGTAGAAATCTCGATTGCATAATTTCTGGTAGTGGGGGACTGCGTTCGCGCTCTCCCCTGATATAATATTGTCAAAAGTAAATACAGAACTTGACTAACAATCTATCAACGTGATTTTTTTATAACTCATTGTATATCTTCCTGTACATTATCCATTTACTGTATATTTTTGGACTGTATGTTTTAGGATGTATATCTTTCACTGTGTATTCTTATTCTTTGGAATACCTAAATGTTTATTGTGAGCGATCTGTGGTGCTGAAAGTGAATTTCCCTCAGGATTAATAAAGTACTTCTATGTGTAGAATTATGTGTCATTGAAAAAGGAACTATTTTCAATTGTGTCCAATGAGAAACAAATGATTTCCAGATAGACTGTGTCCTCCACAAGTCCAAACTAATGGCAATTGTTTCTTGCCATCTATATGCTGGCTTTTGTCGGCATGTTATTTCGCTTACGGCCATACCAACCTGAACACGCCCGATCTCGTCCGATCTCGGAAGCTAAGCAGGTTCGGGCCTGGTTAGTACTTGGATGGGAGACCGCCTGGGAATACCAGGTGCAGTAAGCATTTTGCACAGCAAGGAGGTGCTACTGATCCCGCATAAAACACCCAGAGTCTTTCAACTAGCTTTTGCACATTTGAGTAGTACACTACCTACAAACACTCATTCAAACAGCTTGAAAGTAAGTAACATGCCTAGGTCCTAAAGCTAATGGGATTATGTGTGACTGATTTACAGTAATATTGGCTCATTTAACATAACTAAGCTTTTGAAATTGGCTATCTCAAACCGCCCTCTTTTCTTGATGCAAGTTGTTTTTGGAGGGTGGAGAAAAGGGGGCGGGGCTTGAGAGGTAGCCAATAGGTAATAGCCAATAGGTAATAGCCTAGCGGTGTATAGTGAAGACCATCAGCCAGACTCATATGTGCCAGAAGCACTATCCTCTCCCTGACTTGTACAACTCATACTTACCTGGCAAGGGAGATACCATGATCAAGAAGGTGGTTCACCCATGGCGAGGCTCAGCCATTGCACTCCGGCTGTGCTGACCTTTGCGAATTTCTCAAATGTAGAAATCTCGATTGCATAATTTCTGGTAGTGGGGGACTGCGTTCGCGCTCTCCCCTGATATAATATTGTCAAAAGTAAATACAGAACTTGACTAACAATCTATCAACGTGATTTTTTTATAACTCATTGTATATCTTCCTGTACATTATCCATTTACTGTATATTTTTGGACTGTATGTTTTAGGATGTATATCTTTCACTGTGTATTCTTATTCTTTGGAATACCTAAATGTTTATTGTGAGCGATCTGTGGTGCTGAAAGTGAATTTCCCTCAGGATTAATAAAGTACTTCTATGTGTAGAATTATGTGTCATTGAAAAAGGAACTATTTTCAATTGTGTCCAATGAGAAACAAATGATTTCCAGATAGACTGTGTCCTCCACAAGTCCAAACTAATGGCAATTGTTTCTTGCCATCTATATGCTGGCTTTTGTCGGCATGTTATTTCGCTTACGGCCATACCAACCTGAACACGCCCGATCTCGTCCGATCTCGGAAGCTAAGCAGGTTCGGGCCTGGTTAGTACTTGGATGGGAGACCGCCTGGGAATACCAGGTGCAGTAAGCATTTTGCACAGCAAGGAGGTGCTACTGATCCCTCATAAAACACCCCAAGTCTTTCAACTAGCTTTTGCACATTTGAGTAGTACACTACCTACAAACACTCATTCAAACAGCAGGAAAGTAAGTAACATGCCTAGGTCCTAAAGCTAATGGGATTATGTGTGACTGATTTACAGTAATATTGGCTCATTTAACATAACTAAGCTTTTGAAATTGGCTATCTCAAACCGCCCTCTTTTCTTGATGCAAGTTGTTTTTGGAGGGTGGAGAAAAGGGGGCGGGGCTTGAGAGGTAGCCAATAGGTAATAGCCAATAGGTAATAGCCTAGCGGTGTATAGTGAAGACCATCAGCCAGACTCATATGTGCCAGAAGCACTATCCTCTCCCTGACTTGTACAACTCATACTTACCTGGCAAGGGAGATACCATGATCAAGAAGGTGGTTCACCCATGGCGAGGCTCAGCCATTGCACTCCGGCTGTGCTGACCTATGCGAATTTCTCAAATGTAGAAATCTCGATTGCATAATTTCTGGTAGTGGGGGACTGCGTTCGCGCTCTCCCCTGATATAATATTGTCAAAAGTAAATACAGAACTTGACTAACAATCTATCAACGTGATTTTTTTATAACTCATTGTATATCTTCCTGTACATTATCCATTTACTGTATATTTTTGGACTGTATGTTTTAGGATGTATATCTTTCACTGTGTATTCTTATTCTTTGGAATACCTAAATGTTTATTGTGAGCGATCTGTGGTGCTGAAAGTGAATTTCCCTCAGGATTAATAAAGTACTTCTATGTGTAGAATTATGTGTCATTGAAAAAGGAACTATTTTCAATTGTGTCCAATGAGAAACAAATGATTTCCAGATAGACTGTGTCCTCCACAAGTCCAAACTAATGGCAATTGTTTCTTGCCATCTATATGCTGGCTTTTGTCGGCATGTTATTTCGCTTACGGCCATACCAACCTGAACACGCCCGATCTCGTCCGATCTCGGAAGCTAAGCAGGTTCGGGCCTGGTTAGTACTTCGATGGGAGACCGCCTGGGAATACCAGGTGCAGTAAGCATTTTGCACAGCAAGGAGGTGCTACTGATCCCTCATAAAACACCCCAAGTCTTTCAACTAGCTTTTGCACATTTGAGTAGTACACTACCTACAAACACTCATTCAAACAGCTTGAAAGTAAGTAACATGCCTAGGTCCTAAAGCTAATGGGATTATGTGTGACTGATTTACAGTAATATTGGCTCATTTAACATAACTAAGCTTTTGAAATTGGCTATCTCAAACCGCCCTCTTTTCTTGATGCAAGTTGTTTTTGGAGGGTGGAGAAAAGGGGGCGGGGCTTGAGAGGTAGCCAATAGGTAATAGCCAATAGGTAATAGCCTAGCGGTGTATAGTGAAGACCATCAGCCAGACTCATATGTGCCAGAAGCACTATCCTCTCCCTGACTTGTACAACTCATACTTACCTGGCAAGGGAGATACCATGATCAAGAAGGTGGTTCACCCATGGCGAGGCTCAGCCATTGCACTCCGGCTGTGCTGACCTATGCGAATTTCTCAAATGTAGAAATCTCGATTGCATAATTTCTGGTAGTGGGGGACTGCGTTCGCGCTCTCCCCTGATATAATATTGTCAAAAGTAAATACAGAACTTGACTAACAATCTATCAACGTGATTTTTTTATAACTCATTGTATATCTTCCTGTACATTATCCATTTACTGTATATTTTTGGACTGTATGTTTTAGGATGTATATCTTTCACTGTGTATTCTTATTCTTTGGAATACCTAAATGTTTATTGTGAGCGATCTGTGGTGCTGAAAGTGAATTTCCCTCAGGATTAATAAAGTACTTCTATGTGTAGAATTATGTGTCATTGAAAAAGGAACTATTTTCAATTGTGTCCAATGAGAAACAAATGATTTCCAGATAGACTGTGTCCTCCACAAGTCCAAACTAATGGCAATTGTTTCTTGCCATCTATATGCTGGCTTTTGTCGGCATGTTATTTCGCTTACGGCCATACCAACCTGAACACGCCCGATCTCGTCCGATCTCGGAAGCTAAGCAGGTTCGGGCCTGGTTAGTACTTGGATGGGAGACCGCCTGGGAATACCAGGTGCAGTAAGCATTTTGCACAGCACGGAGGTGCTACTGATCCCTCATAAAACACCCCAAGTCTTTCAACTAGCTTTTGCACATTTGAGTAGTACACTACCTACAAACACTCATTCAAACAGCTTGAAAGTAAGTAACATGCCTAGGTCCTAAAGCTAATGGGATTATGTGTGACTGATTTACAGTAATATTGGCTCATTTAACATAACTAAGCTTTTGAAATTGGCTATCTCAAACCGCCCTCTTTTCTTGATGCAAGTTGTTTTTGGAGGGTGGAGAAAAGGGGGCGGGGCTTGAGAGGTAGCCAATAGGTAATAGCCAATAGGTAATAGCCTAGCGGTGTATAGTGAAGACCATCAGCCAGACTCATATGTGCCAGAAGCACTATCCTCTCCCTGACTTGTACAACTCATACTTACCTGGCAAGGGAGATACCATGATCAAGAAGGTGGTTCACCCATGGCGAGGCTCAGCCATTGCACTCCGGCTGTGCTGACCTATGCGAATTTCTCAAATGTAGAAATCTCGATTGCATAATTTCTGGTAGTGGGGGACTGCGTTCGCGCTCTCCCCTGATATAATATTGTCAAAAGTAAATACAGAACTTGACTAACAATCTATCAACGTGATTTTTTTATAACTCATTGTATATCTTCCTGTACATTATCCATTTACTGTATATTTTTGGACTGTATGTTTTAGGATGTATATCTTTCACTGTGTATTCTTATTCTTTGGAATACCTAAATGTTTATTGTGAGCGATCTGTGGTGCTGAAAGTGAATTTCCCTCAGGATTAATAAAGTACTTCTATGTGTAGAATTATGTGTCATTGAAACAGGAACTATTTTCAATTGTGTCCAATGAGAAACAAATGATTTCCAGATAGACTGTGTCCTCCACAAGTCCAAACTAATGGCAATTGTTTCTTGCCATCTATATGCTGGCTTTTGTCGGCATGTTATTTCGCTTACGGCCATACCAACCTGAACACGCCCGATCTCGTCTGATCTCGGAAGCTAAGCAGGTTCGGGCCTGGTTAGTACTTGGATGGGAGACCGCCTGGGAATACCAGGTGCAGTAAGCATTTTGCACAGCAAGGAGGTGCTACTGATCCCTCATAAAACACCCCAAGTCTTTCAACTAGCTTTTGCACATTTGAGTAGTACACTACCTACAAACACTCATTCAAACAGCTTGAAAGTAAGTAACATGCCTAGGTCCTAAAGCTAATGGGATTATGTGTGACTGATTTACAGTAATATTGGCTCATTTAACATAACTAAGCTTTTGAAATTGGCTATCTCAAACCGCCCTCTTTTCTTGATGCAAGTTGTTTTTGGAGGGTGGAGAAAAGGGGGCGGGGCTTGAGAGGTAGCCAATAGGTAATAGCCAATAGGTAATAGCCTAGCGGTGTATAGTGAAGACCATCAGCCAGACTCATATGTGCCAGAAGCACTATCCTCTCCCTGACTTGTACAACTCATACTTACCTGGCAAGGGAGATACCATGATCAAGAAGGTGGTTCACCCATGGCGAGGCTCAGCCATTGCACTCCGGCTGTGCTGACCTTTGCGAATTTCTCAAATGTAGAAATCTCGATTGCATAATTTCTGGTAGTGGGGGACTGCGTTCGCGCTCTCCCCTGATATAATATTGTCAAAAGTAAATACAGAACTTGACTAACAATCTATCAACGTGATTTTTTTATAACTCATTGTATATCTTCCTGTACATTATCCATTTACTGTATATTTTTGGACTGTATGTTTTAGGATGTATATCTTTCACTGTGTATTCTTATTCTTTGGAATACCTAAATGTTTATTGTGAGCGATCTGTGGTGCTGAAAGTGAATTTCCCTCAGGATTAATAAAGTACTTCTATGTGTAGAATTATGTGTCATTGAAAAAGGAACTATTTTCAATTGTGTCCAATGAGAAACAAATGATTTCCAGATAGACTGTGTCCTCCACAAGTCCAAACTAATGGCAATTGTTTCTTGCCATCTATATGCTGGCTTTTGTCGGCATGTCATTTCGCTTACGGCCATACCAACCTGAACACGCCCGATCTCGTCCGATCTCGGAAGCTAAGCAGGTTCGGGCCTGGTTAGTACTTGGATGGGAGACCGCCTGGGAATACCAGGTGCAGTAAGCATTTTGCACAGCAAGGAGGTGCTACTGATCCCTCATAAAACACCCCAAGTCTTTCAACTAGCTTTTGCACATTTGAGTAGTACACTACCTACAAACACTCATTCAAACAGCAGGAAAGTAAGTAACATGCCTAGGTCCTAAAGCTAATGGGATTATGTGTGACTGATTTACAGTAATATTGGCTCATTTAACATAACTAAGCTTTTGAAATTGGCTATCTCAAACCGCCCTCTTTTCTTGATGCAAGTTGTTTTTGGAGGGTGGAGAAAAGGGGGCGGGGCTTGAGAGGTAGCCAATAGGTAATAGCCAATAGGTAATAGCCTAGCGGTGTATAGTGAAGACCATCAGCCAGACTCATATGTGCCAGAAGCACTATCCTCTCCCTGACTTGTACAACTCATACTTACCTGGCAAGGGAGATACCATGATCAAGAAGGTGGTTCACCCATGGCGAGGCTCAGCCATTGCACTCCGGCTGTGCTGACCTATGCGAATTTCTCAAATGTAGAAATCTCGATTGCATAATTTCTGGTAGTGGGGGACTGCGTTCGCGCTCTCCCCTGATATAATATTGTCAAAAGTAAATACAGAACTTGACTAACAATCTATCAACGTGATTTTTTTATAACTCATTGTATATCTTCCTGTACATTATCCATTTACTGTATATTTTTGGACTGTATGTTTTAGGATGTATATCTTTCACTGTGTATTCTTATTCTTTGGAATACCTAAATGTTTATTGTGAGCGATCTGTGGTGCTGAAAGTGAATTTCCCTCAGGATTAATAAAGTACTTCTATGTGTAGAATTATGTGTCATTGAAAAAGGAACTATTTTCAATTGTGTCCAATGAGAAACAAATGATTTCCAGATAGACTGTGTCCTCCACAAGTCCAAACTAATGGCAATTGTTTCTTGCCATCTATATGCTGGCTTTTGTCTGCATGTTATTTCGCTTACGGCCATACCAACCTGAACACGCCCGATCTCGTCCGATCTCGGAAGCTAAGCAGGTTCGGGCCTGGTTAGTACTTGGATGGGAGACCGCCTGGGAATACCAGGTGCAGTAAGCATTTTGCACAGCAAGGAGGTGCTACTGATCCCTCATAAAACACCCCAAGTCTTTCAACTAGCTTTTGCACATTTGAGTAGTACACTACCTACAAACACTCATTCAAACAGCTTGAAAGTAAGTAACATGCCTAGGTCCTAAAGCTAATGGGATTATGTGTGACTGATTTACAGTAATATTGGCTCATTTAACATAACTAAGCTTTTGAAATTGGCTATCTCAAACCGCCCTCTTTTCTTGATGCAAGTTGTTTTTGGAGGGTGGAGAAAAGGGGGCGGGGCTTGAGAGGTAGCCAATAGGTAATAGCCAATAGGTAATAGCCTAGCGGTGTATAGTGAAGACCATCAGCCAGACTCATATGTGCCAGAAGCACTATCCTCTCCCTGACTTGTACAACTCATACTTACCTGGCAAGGGAGATACCATGATCAAGAAGGTGGTTCACCCATGGCGAGGCTCAGCCATTGCACTCCGGCTGTGCTGACCTATGCGAATTTCTCAAATGTAGAAATCTCGATTGCATAATTTCTGGTAGTGGGGGACTGCGTTCGCGCTCTCCCCTGATATAATATTGTCAAAAGTAAATACAGAACTTGACTAACAATCTATCAACGTGATTTTTTTATAACTCATTGTATATCTTCCTGTACATTATCCATTTACTGTATATTTTTGGACTGTATGTTTTAGGATGTATATCTTTCACTGTGTATTCTTATTCTTTGGAATACCTAAATGTTTATTGTGAGCGATCTGTGGTGCTGAAAGTGAATTTCCCTCAGGATTAATAAAGTACTTCTATGTGTAGAATTATGTGTCATTGAAAAAGGAACTATTTTCAATTGTGTCCAATGAGAAACAAATGATTTCCAGATAGACTGTGTCCTCCACAAGTCCAAACTAATGGCAATTGTTTCTTGCCATCTATATGCTGGCTTTTGTCGGCATGTTATTTCGCTTACGGCCATACCAACCTGAACACGCCCGATCTCGTCCGATCTCGGAAGCTAAGCAGGTTCGGGCCTGGTTAGTACTTGGATGGGAGACCGCCTGGGAATACCAGGTGCAGTAAGCATTTTGCACAGCAAGGAGGTGCTACTGATCCCTCATAAAACACCCCAAGTCTTTCAACTAGCTTTTGCACATTTGAGTAGTACACTACCTACAAACACTCATTCAAACAGCTTGAAAGTAAGTAACATGCCTAGGTCCTAAAGCTAATGGGATTATGTGTGACTGATTTACAGTAATATTGGCTCATTTAACATAACTAAGCTTTTGAAATTGGCTATCTCAAACCGCCCTCTTTTCTTGATGCAAGTTGTTTTTGGAGGGTGGAGAAAAGGGGGCGGGGCTTGAGAGGTAGCCAATAGGTAATAGCCAATAGGTAATAGCCTAGCGGTGTATAGTGAAGACCATCAGCCAGACTCATATGTGCCAGAAGCACTATCCTCTCCCTGACTTGTACAACTCATACTTACCTGGCAAGGGAGATACCATGATCAAGAAGGTGGTTCACCCATGGCGAGGCTCAGCCATTGCACTCCGGCTGTGCTGACCTATGCGAATTTCTCAAATGTAGAAATCTCGATTGCATAATTTCTGGTAGTGGGGGACTGCGTTCGCGCTCTCCCCTGATATAATATTGTCAAAAGTAAATACAGAACTTGACTAACAATCTATCAACGTGATTTTTTTATAACTCATTGTATATCTTCCTGTACATTATCCATTTACTGTATATTTTTGGACTGTATGTTTTAGGATGTATATCTTTCACTGTGTATTCTTATTCTTTGGAATACCTAAATGTTTATTGTGAGCGATCTGTGGTGCTGAAAGTGAATTTCCCTCAGGATTAATAAAGTACTTCTATGTGTAGAATTATGTGTCATTGAAAAAGGAACTATTTTCAATTGTGTCCAATGAGAAACAAATGATTTCCAGATAGACTGTGTCCTCCACAAGTCCAAACTAATGGCAATTGTTTCTTGCCATCTATATGCTGGCTTTTGTCGGCATGTTATTTCGCTTACGGCCATACCAACCTGAACACGCCCGATCTCGTCCGATCTCGGAAGCTAAGCAGGTTCGGGCCTGGTTAGTACTTGGATGGGAGACCGCCTGGGAATACCAGGTGCAGTAAGCATTTTGCACAGCAAGGAGGTGCTACTGATCCCTCATAAAACACCCCAAGTCTTTCAACTAGCTTTTGCACATTTGAGTAGTACACTACCTACAAACACTCATTCAAACAGCTTGAAAGTAAGTAACATGCCTAGGTCCTAAAGCTAATGGGATTATGTGTGACTGATTTACAGTAATATTGGCTCATTTAACATAACTAAGCTTTTGAAATTGGCTATCTCAAACCGCCCTCTTTTCTTGATGCAAGTTGTTTTTGGAGGGTGGAGAAAAGGGGGCGGGGCTTGAGAGGTAGCCAATAGGTAATAGCCAATAGGTAATAGCCTAGCGGTGTATAGTGAAGACCATCAGCCAGACTCATATGTGCCAGAAGCACTATCCTCTCCCTGACTTGTACAACTCATACTTACCTGGCAAGGGAGATACCATGATCAAGAAGGTGGTTCACCCATGGCGAGGCTCAGCCATTGCACTCCGGCTGTGCTGACCTATGCGAATTTCTCAAATGTAGAAATCTCGATTGCATAATTTCTGGTAGTGGGGGACTGCGTTCGCGCTCTCCCCTGATATAATATTGTCAAAAGTAAATACAGAACTTGACTAACAATCTATCAACGTGATTTTTTTATAACTCATTGTATATCTTCCTGTACATTATCCATTTACTGTATATTTTTGGACTGTATGTTTTAGGATGTATATCTTTCACTGTGTATTCTTATTCTTTGGAATACCTAAATGTTTATTGTGAGCGATCTGTGGTGCTGAAAGTGAATTTCCCTCAGGATTAATAAAGTACTTCTATGTGTAGAATTATGTGTCATTGAAAAAGGAACTATTTTCAATTGTGTCCAATGAGAAACAAATGATTTCCAGATAGACTGTGTCCTCCACAAGTCCAAACTAATGGCAATTGTTTCTTGCCATCTATATGCTGGCTTTTGTCGGCATGTTATTTCGCTTACGGCCATACCAACCTGAACACGCCCGATCTCGTCCGATCTCGGAAGCTAAGCAGGTTCGGGCCTGGTTAGTACTTGGATGGGAGACCGCCTGGGAATACCAGGTGCAGTAAGCATTTTGCACAGCAAGGAGGTGCTACTGATCCCTCATAAAACACCCCAAGTCTTTCAACTAGCTTTTGCACATTTGAGTAGTACACTACCTACAAACACTCATTCAAACAGCTTGAAAGTAAGTAACATGCCTAGGTCCTAAAGCTAATGGGATTATGTGTGACTGATTTACAGTAATATTGGCTCATTTAACATAACTAAGCTTTTGAAATTGGCTATCTCAAACCGCCCTCTTTTCTTGATGCAAGTTGTTTTTGGAGGGTGGAGAAAAGGGGGCGGGGCTTGAGAGGTAGCCAATAGGTAATAGCCAATAGGTAATAGCCTAGCGGTGTATAGTGAAGACCATCAGCCAGACTCATATGTGCCAGAAGCACTATCCTCTCCCTGACTTGTACAACTCATACTTACCTGGCAAGGGAGATACCATGATCAAGAAGGTGGTTCACCCATGGCGAGGCTCAGCCATTGCACTCCGGCTGTGCTGACCTATGCGAATTTCTCAAATGTAGAAATCTCGATTGCATAATTTCTGGTAGTGGGGGACTGCGTTCGCGCTCTCCCCTGATATAATATTGTCAAAAGTAAATACAGAACTTGACTAACAATCTATCAACGTGATTTTTTTTTTTTTTTTTTTAATTTTTTTTATTATTGCAAAACAAAACTTATTAAAAGTCAGTACTCAACACACAATGTATAATGAAACTTTCAGTAAAGGTGGTTAAAATATATGCAAGTACAGAAACAGGATAAAACAAAAATAGTCAATAATAACATTTTAACCGTATACCGTGTATATCCAGCGAAGTTACAATTATATAAATGTTAGTATATAATATACCCCGAATACCTATTTTCTAAAACCCTACACACATATGCTCCAGCTCATATCCCCCCCTCCCGGACCCCCTCTTGGATAGTACCTCTATTATCCCTCACTCCTAACCAGACATCACCATTATAGGCTAGCTTTTATTCTCTCCACCACTTCTAACCACATTAACATTTTGGATTCATTGAGCCCTAGAATTCTTGCTGTTGATATTTCTTGATATATCACATCAAGATATGTAAGAAACCACACTTTCCGGCACATTTTTTCCGGTTGAAACCAACGTGATGCAATCAGTTTTTTAGCTACTGTGATACCCGATAAAACCAATCTTTTTAGTTGTGGGTTCACTGCAAACTCAAAAACATCATTCAATAGCAATACCGCGGGGTGTACAGGTATATTCCAAAATACGAGTATTGATAATTGTTGGGACACATCTTCCCAGAATGCCTTAACTGGTGGGCAGTCCCAATACATGTGCATAAATGTTCCTTCGTCCCCATTTGTACATTGGGAGCATTTGGAGTTTTGTATAAGCCCCATTTTGCACAGCCTTATAGGAGTCAAGTATGTCCTGTGAATATAGTTCAGATTGATTTGTTGATGATCCGGGTTCCTTGATGTAAGTCGGACATTTGCCCAGGCTCCTTGCCAATCAAAGTCATTTTCCAGGTCTGGTATATCCCTCCTCCAGACATTGTCTAGTTGAAGGGTTTCGTACGAGGACGTTAGTAATTGTGAATAAAAACCTGATACAAAACCTCCCAATGTATTTCTGTCATAGAAAAATTTGTGGTATCTGTGGTGTTCAATTGGTATGTGTAATGGAACACCGTGAGATCTCATACAAAGTTTTAACTGTATGTAAAAAAGCCATGTGGACTCGGTGAGGTTAAACTTTATGCATATTTCGACATAACTACAGAGGCCCTTGTTATTAAAAATATCCCCTAATGAGTGTATGCCTCTTTCTTCCCATACAGGGAATCTTATAGGTCGTTTTCCCATTAAGAGAGCATTGTTATTGAATATGGGAGTGTGATTATGCCATACTTGATTGTTAGGAAATTTCCTTTGAGTTTCCCGCCATGTCCTGATTGCATGGGTTATTATTGGGCCAAATTCTCGCTCACAATGCTTGATTGAAAGTTTAGTGTATGCTATGTCTTTCAATCTCTGTGGGGCTACTATGTTTTCTTCTAATTCTCTCCAAGATACCAAAGCCTCGGGGTCAAACCATATCTTCTTCAATGGTCTTAATGTGAAGGCATTAAAATATTGTAAAAAATCTGGGACTGCCATGCCGCCGTCTGCTTTACTTCTCTGTGCGGTGGATCTTTTTATGCGAGGTGGTTTGTTATTCCAAATAAATTTGTATGTGGAGGTTTGTAATCTTTTCCAGTAGCCCTCTGGAGGAGGTAACGGAAGCATTGAGCTGAAGAAATTGATTCTTGGTAATACATCCATCTTAACTATTGATACCCTTGCCTGTACTGAGTTTTTAAGTTTTGCCCACCTGTCCAGGTCGTCCTTGATTTTGTTCTGTATTTTTGTGTAATTGTGCTTCACCGTTTGTCTTATGGTGGGGAATATTTCCACTCCCAAGCATCTGAAATGTTTTACCATCGGTATCGCACCTGGGAGGGTTATATCTTTTTTTGCAGGGGTGTTAAGTGGAAGGAAAGCCGACTTCGGCCAATTTATCTTAAATCCCGATAAATCACCAAAGTTCTCAATCAACTTGAGCAGATGAGGCAATGTGGTGTTGGGGTTTTGCATGAACAATATTACGTCGTCCGCATATAAACTAATTTTTTGTTGTGTGCCCTTGATTACGATTGGTTCTATGGATTGGGATTGTCTTATATATTGTGCTAAAGGCTCTAATGATAAATTGAATAGTCCGGGACTAAGAGGGCAACCCTGTCTGGCAGAGCGTGATACCGGAAAGATTTTGGAGATGATTGTGCCTGTTGTAATCATGGCCGATGGGTCCTTGTATAGTACTTTAATCATATCAATGAAACCTTTTCCTAACCCCATCCTTTCCAATACTGCCCATAGAAACGACCATTCCAACCTGTCAAATGCTTTCATAGCATCCAGGGATAGTATCGCCTTAGGTGTGATGTCCTCTTTGTCTGTATCTAGTACGTGCAGTATTCGCCTTATGTTATCATTGATCAGGCGACCTTTTATGAAGCCTGTTTGGTCCGTATGAACTAAAGACGTCATATGCTTTTGCAATCTGATGGCTAATATCTTAGAGTACAGTTTGACATCGGTTCCGAGGAGGCTTAAAGGACGGTAACTACCGCATTCAGTGGGGTCTTTGTCTTTTTTGTGAAGAACTGAAATGAGTGCGGTATTTTGGTGTTCGATGAAGCTTCCCTCTTTGACTGAGTATAAGATCATATTTAGTAATAAGGGTCCAAATATGTCCCAGCAAGAAATGTACATTTCTGATGGGATACCGTCAATTCCCGGAGCTTTGCCGTTTTTCATTCCGGATATGGCCTTCTTGAGTTCTTCTAATGTGATCGGTACTTCTAACTGTTTAGCGTCTTCATCTGTAAGTTTAGGGAGAGTAATTTGATTAAGATATGTGTCTAATTTGTCTTGATCAAAGGTCGTTTCTGAGTTATATAAATCGGAGTAGAATTCTTTGAATGTATCGTTTATTATTTTGGGTTCTGTTACTAGAGCTTGTTGTTTCCTAATGGCAGTTATATCTGCAAATTTTGCATTAATTCTTAGTCGCATGGCTAATAGGTGACTAGGTTTAGAACCTTGGAAGTACTGCTGTTGTCTAGTGCTGCGTATTTGCAATTCCGATTTTTGTCTGTACATTGCTTTGATCTCGGTCTTTAGAATGTTAACTTGGTTATCTAGTCTAGTAGAGTTGTTGTATTTTAAAGAATTAAAAAGCGTTGAGTAAAGCGTTTCCATTTCAGACAGTTTTGTGTTTTGATTTTTGCGCAATATGGAGGTAAATCTATCCGAGAAATCCTTGATCATACTCTTTACCGACATCCATAATATTCTGGGATCTTGCACCGAGTTAGCATTAACTTGTAGGAATACTGTGAGAGCTTCTTTAATTTGTGTAATGAATTCCTTGTTGTTAAGCAGCATCGAATTAAAACGCCATCTTGGGGCCCGGGTAGATAATGTACCAAATGTTGCTTTCAGGATTAAGTAGCAGTGATCTGATAGCGCATTGGGTGTCATTTCCACTTCGTATTTATCAAATATTCTCGGGGATGCAAAGACGTAATCAATTCTGGATAGTGTGTTGTGTCTCGCCGAACGACAGGAGTACTTGCGGGTCATGGGGTTAAGTGAACGCCATAAATCAGTTACACCTGTTGATTTCGACCAATCTTTTAATGCTTTAGATGAATTCTTTTGTTCGCTGGAGAAGGAAAGGTAAGTTTTGTCCATCCTTGGGTTCCAAATGGCATTAAAATCCGCACCTATTATGTATGAGTACTCGGGATGGTTTAACATTTCTCCTGTTAGTGAAGTGAAGAAACCCACTTCGTACAAATTCGGGGCATATACCGCTGCCAATGCAATTTTCCTGTTATTGTGTATAATCCTAGCTATAGTTATGCGCCCCTCAGCATCCGACCATACCCCTTTCAATTCGATATTTAATTTGCGTCTGACGACTATGGCTACCCCTCTAGTTCTTGTAGCAAAAGAAGAGTGACCAATATTATGGTATATGTTATCCGCTAACGTATTTATGTCTCCCTCTAAAATGTGCGTTTCGCTTAATAGTGCCACGTCCACATGTTCTTTTTTCATCAGTGTAAGCACGCTTTTGCGCTTGTGTTGTTTGTTTATCCCACCGGTGTTCCATACCATTATATTCAAACTAGCCATAGTCTATGCATGTTTTCGTGTAGTTTTTGGTAATGTTTCTGGAGTATGAAGCTACAATAGATGCACATCCAATTAATGAGGTCCCGTTGAGAGCTGAGCTTAAAAACATATATATATACAAATAAAAATCCCCTATTTTCCCCTCTCCCAGAAAGTCGAACATGCCTGTGTTCCAAGAACACATCCTCCGCGATTGACTTTCTCCCATGGTCCACCGGATTGCCCAACCTGAGCATTGTAATCCTAATTTTCCTATGCTCATTGCCATAGGATCTAACATTTCCATTCTATTGCAATAGAATGTCGCTTTTGGTCTTGCACCTTCCCTTACTGTAATGAAGTATTGTGATACATAACCTAAAGATAAAAATAAAAAATAAAATAAAAAGAGAATAAACCTTTATCGACATATTCCTTTGAACCCTCCACCAACGTGTGAGGGAAAAAAAAGGAAAAGATTGTAGATCAGTATTGACACTTAATGTGAAGAACATTGGAAAAGAATAATGTAAGTTACAATATATTTAAAAAATATATAGTAATATTGACACCTTAATGTGAAGAACATTGGAAAAGAACAATGTAAGTTAAATTATATTTAAAAAATATAGGGTGATGAGAAGAAAAAATTTAATAAAATAAAAATCAATGGAAAGATATAGATAAGGAATAAGAGATAAATAATTATCAACGTGGAGAAGCCACTAGAACCGATTTAACTGATTAGATAAGATAGAAAAGCAGCGCCTTTTAGCGCTTCAATGTGCCTTTAATGGAGTGATTACTTAAATTGTTAGAATAACCTTGCTGTGCCCATACGTTTATGTGTGGATAATTTTAAAGTATTATTAAGGGCTGATTGCACTTCATTTAATTTATATATGCTATGTGTATGCACACGGAATGTTATTGTTAGAGTTGTATGCTTCGTTGTCATGGTGCCTTATATTCTAGAAGGTTGTAGAATATACTAGTGCCTAGACTATTTTACTTCGTTGTCATGGTGCCTTATATTCTAGAAGGTTGTAGAATATACTAGTGCCTAGACTATTTTACATTCCAGAATGATCTAAGAGACCCAGGGCATTTGAGCGATAAACCCAGAATATTCCAGATAGATCTTTTTGTATTGATATTTATTTGTCCCCTCAGAGACCAGAGACTGAAATTATAATGTATTATGAATCGTATTATACACAGTAAACATTGTTATAGACGACTTGCATATCGTTTGCTACTTTGATGAACACAGCAATGTTATTCCAACACTGGTGGAATGACCTCATTGATGAACACAATAAAGTCATTCCTACACTGGTATATATTTAGAGAGAGGCTTAACTGATTCCGGCATTTCCGTCATGCTTTGGGTTATTTGCTGCATTTTGAATCAGGAAATCTTCAGCATCAAAGGGTGTAAATGGACCTGACCTGCGGCCGTTATTGTCCAAGAATGATAACAGCGCCGGATATGCTAGCCTTGGCTTGTGGCCGGCTGTGTACAGCTTTTGCATCACAACTTTGTATGGTTGACGTCGGATGATGGCCTCTCTGCTCAAATCTTCGTAGATAAATATTGGTTTATCACCATACTTCAGCATCCCACGTTGGTTGCGAGCATATTTGATGATTTCATCCCTTGTTGTAGTTTTCCGTAGAGTGACAATGATGACTCTCGGCCCGTTGATATTTTGCCCCTGGGAACCAATTCTGTAAACTTGTTCCACTTCTGGCACTTTGTTTGGATCGGAGTTATTCAAAATCGTTGATAACTCGTTTGGAAAGTTGATGTCATCGCAGTTCACTGATTCATCAAGCCCCACAATGCGGATGTTATTCCGCCTGTGGTAACGATGGGTTTCTAGTTGCCTCTCCATCACTTCGTTTTTAAGCAATTTTATTTCCCTCCGGTATTCATCTTTAACTTTTTCCATCTCTTCTCCCATCACTGTCATGATACCTTCGTTCGCCTTGACTGCTTTTGTGTTTTCTGTCACCGAAATCTCCACTGTCGTGATTCGCACGGACAGCAAAGTGACTGCTCTCATAACCTCTTCGAATTTAGTATCGATGTGTTCAGCGTGTGCGACCAACTGTTCTTCTACGTGTGCTTTGAAAGCGATCATCTGTTCTTTTATCAGGGTAGTCAGAGAGTTGAAGTCGGGCTGTGCAACTGAACTGCTTGTGTCAGTTGATGTTGTTGGAGCAGTGAGGGATCCGATGGATGATTGTGCTATTATCTTCTCAAAATCGCCTGCTTTTTCCTTCACGGTACTTTTTTCTGATGTTCCTGCTATGTTGTCATCTGTTGTCTCCATCTCGGGGCCAGTTGTCCTTGGTCCCTGTGTATTCTCCTCTATATTCCCCGCGCCGGGGCTCACCAACGGATCTGCCACAGCGTCGCCTGTCATTGTCTTTGACCGAGTTTCAATCTGCGCCGTTAGCTTTGCCGTTTCTTGTTTCTTTCCCGTCTTTTCCCTATCCCTAACCATGTTGTCTTTTGATATAGTTAGTAGAAGGTCTTATCAATACATACGATGTGGTCTAGTCTCTTTTGGTACTGTCCAAATAAGGTTTTTAAACGAAATTAACGATAACGGGAGCGGAGCTATAACCAATTGCGTGCGCTACATATTGCAGCTTAACCGGAAGTCCAACGTGATTTTTTTATAACTCATTGTATATCTTCCTGTACATTATCCATTTACTGTATATTTTTGGACTGTATGTTTTAGGATGTATATCTTTCACTGTGTATTCTTATTCTTTGGAATACCTAAATGTTTATTGTGAGCGATCTGTGGTGCTGAAAGTGAATTTCCCTCAGGATTAATAAAGTACTTCTATGTGTAGAATTATGTGTCATTGAAAAAGGAACTATTTTCAATTGTGTCCAATGAGAAACAAATGATTTCCAGATAGACTGTGTCCTCCACAAGTCCAAACTAATGGCAATTGTTTCTTGCCATCTATATGCTGGCTTTTGTCGGCATGTTATTTCGCTTACGGCCATACCAACCTGAACACGCCCGATCTCGTCCGATCTCGGAAGCTAAGCAGGTTCGGGCCTGGTTAGTACTTGGATGGGAGACCGCCTGGGAATACCAGGTGCAGTAAGCATTTTGCACAGCAAGGAGGTGCTACTGATCCCTCATAAAACACCCCAAGTCTTTCAACTAGCTTTTGCACATTTGAGTAGTACACTACCTACAAACACTCATTCAAACAGCTTGAAAGTAAGTAACATGCCTAGGTCCTAAAGCTAATGGGATTATGTGTGACTGATTTACAGTAATATTGGCTCATTTAACATAACTAAGCTTTTGAAATTGGCTATCTCAAACCGCCCTCTTTTCTTGATGCAAGTTGTTTTTGGAGGGTGGAGAAAAGGGGGCGGGGCTTGAGAGGTAGCCAATAGGTAATAGCCAATAGGTAATAGCCTAGCGGTGTATAGTGAAGACCATCAGCCAGACTCATATGTGCCAGAAGCACTATCCTCTCCCTGACTTGTACAACTCATACTTACCTGGCAAGGGAGATACCATGATCAAGAAGGTGGTTCACCCATGGCGAGGCTCAGCCATTGCACTCCGGCTGTGCTGACCTATGCGAATTTCTCAAATGTAGAAATCTCGATTGCATAATTTCTGGTAGTGGGGGACTGCGTTCGCGCTCTCCCCTGATATAATATTGTCAAAAGTAAATACAGAACTTGACTAACAATCTATCAACGTGATTTTTTTATAACTCATTGTATATCTTCCTGTACATTATCCATTTACTGTATATTTTTGGACTGTATGTTTTAGGATGTATATCTTTCACTGTGTATTCTTATTCTTTGGAATACCTAAATGTTTATTGTGAGCGATCTGTGGTGCTGAAAGTGAATTTCCCTCAGGATTAATAAAGTACTTCTATGTGTAGAATTATGTGTCATTGAAAAAGGAACTATTTTCAATTGTGTCCAATGAGAAACAAATGATTTCCAGATAGACTGTGTCCTCCACAAGTCCAAACTAATGGCAATTGTTTCTTGCCATCTATATGCTGGCTTTTGTCGGCATGTTATTTCGCTTACGGCCATACCAACCTGAACACGCCCGATCTCGTCCGATCTCGGAAGCTAAGCAGGTTCGGGCCTGGTTAGTACTTGGATGGGAGACCGCCTGGGAATACCAGGTGCAGTAAGCATTTTGCACAGCAAGGAGGTGCTACTGATCCCTCATAAAACACCCCAAGTCTTTCAACTAGCTTTTGCACATTTGAGTAGTACACTACCTACAAACACTCATTCAAACAGCTTGAAAGTAAGTAACATGCCTAGGTCCTAAAGCTAATGGGATTATGTGTGACTGATTTACAGTAATATTGGCTCATTTAACATAACTAAGCTTTTGAAATTGGCTATCTCAAACCGCCCTCTTTTCTTGATGCAAGTTGTTTTTGGAGGGTGGAGAAAAGGGGGCGGGGCTTGAGAGGTAGCCAATAGGTAATAGCCAATAGGTAATAGCCTAGCGGTGTATAGTGAAGACCATCAGCCAGACTCATATGTGCCAGAAGCACTATCCTCTCCCTGACTTGTACAACTCATACTTACCTGGCAAGGGAGATACCATGATCAAGAAGGTGGTTCACCCATGGCGAGGCTCAGCCATTGCACTCCGGCTGTGCTGACCTATGCGAATTTCTCAAATGTAGAAATCTCGATTGCATAATTTCTGGTAGTGGGGGACTGCGTTCGCGCTCTCCCCTGATATAATATTGTCAAAAGTAAATACAGAACTTGACTAACAATCTATCAACGTGATTTTTTTATAACTCATTGTATATCTTCCTGTACATTATCCATTTACTGTATATTTTTGGACTGTATGTTTTAGGATGTATATCTTTCACTGTGTATTCTTATTCTTTGGAATACCTAAATGTTTATTGTGAGCGATCTGTGGTGCTGAAAGTGAATTTCCCTCAGGATTAATAAAGTACTTCTATGTGTAGAATTATGTGTCATTGAAAAAGGAACTATTTTCAATTGTGTCCAATGAGAAACAAATGATTTCCAGATAGACTGTGTCCTCCACAAGTCCAAACTAATGGCAATTGTTTCTTGCCATCTATATGCTGGCTTTTGTCGGCATGTTATTTCGCTTACGGCCATACCAACCTGAACACGCCCGATCTCGTCCGATCTCGGAAGCTAAGCAGGTTCGGGCCTGGTTAGTACTTGGATGGGAGACCGCCTGGGAATACCAGGTGCAGTAAGCATTTTGCACAGCAAGGAGGTGCTACTGATCCCTCATAAAACACCCCAAGTCTTTCAACTAGCTTTTGCACATTTGAGTAGTACACTACCTACAAACACTCATTCAAACAGCTTGAAAGTAAGTAACATGCCTAGGTCCTAAAGCTAATGGGATTATGTGTGACTGATTTACAGTAATATTGGCTCATTTAACATAACTAAGCTTTTGAAATTGGCTATCTCAAACCGCCCTCTTTTCTTGATGCAAGTTGTTTTTGGAGGGTGGAGAAAAGGGGGCGGGGCTTGAGAGGTAGCCAATAGGTAATAGCCAATAGGTAATAGCCTAGCGGTGTATAGTGAAGACCATCAGCCAGACTCATATGTGCCAGAAGCACTATCCTCTCCCTGACTTGTACAACTCATACTTACCTGGCAAGGGAGATACCATGATCAAGAAGGTGGTTCACCCATGGCGAGGCTCAGCCATTGCACTCCGGCTGTGCTAACCTATGCGAATTTCTCAAATGTAGAAATCTCGATTGCATAATTTCTGGTAGTGGGGGACTGCGTTCGCGCTCTCCCCTGATATAATATTGTCAAAAGTAAATACAGAACTTGACTAACAATCTATCAACGTGATTTTTTTATAACTCATTGTATATCTTCCTGTACATTATCCATTTACTGTATATTTTTGGACTGTATGTTTTAGGATGTATATCTTTCACTGTGTATTCTTATTCTTTGGAATACCTAAATGTTTATTGTGAGCGATCTGTGGTGCTGAAAGTGAATTTCCCTCAGGATTAATAAAGTACTTCTATGTGTAGAATTATGTGTCATTGAAAAAGGAACTATTTTCAATTGTGTCCAA
Source organism: Notolepis coatsorum (assembly GCF_963971535.1). Classification (NCBI taxonomy): domain Eukaryota; kingdom Metazoa; phylum Chordata; class Actinopteri; order Aulopiformes; family Paralepididae; genus Notolepis; species Notolepis coatsorum. The sequence continues at coordinate 173,394,423 of NC_140168.1, forward strand.
TGAGAAACAAATGATTTCCAGATAGATTGTGTCCTCCACAAGTCCAAACTAATGGCAATTGTTTCTTGCCATCTATATGCTGGCTTTTGTCGGCATGTTATTTCGCTTACGGCCATACCAACCTGAACACGCCCGATCTCGTCCGATCTCGGAAGCTAAGCAGGTTCGGGCCTGGTTAGTACTTGGATGGGAGACCGCCTGGGAATACCAGGTGCAGTAAGCATTTTGCACAGCAAGGAGGTGCTACTGATCCCTCATAAAACACCCCAAGTCTTTCAACTAGCTTTTGCACATTTGAGTAGTACACTACCTACAAACACTCATTCAAACAGCTTGAAAGTAAGTAACATGCCTAGGTCCTAAAGCTAATGGGATTATGTGTGACTGATTTACAGTAATATTGGCTCATTTAACATAACTAAGCTTTTGAAATTGGCTATCTCAAACCGCCCTCTTTTCTTGATGCAAGTTGTTTTTGGAGGGTGGAGAAAAGGGGGCGGGGCTTGAGAGGTAGCCAATAGGTAATAGCCAATAGGTAATAGCCTAGCGGTGTATAGTGAAGACCATCAGCCAGACTCATATGTGCCAGAAGCACTATCCTCTCCCTGACTTGTACAACTCATACTTACCTGGCAAGGGAGATACCATGATCAAGAAGGTGGTTCACCCATGGCGAGGCTCAGCCATTGCACTCCGGCTGTGCTGACCTATGCGAATTTCTCAAATGTAGAAATCTCGATTGCATAATTTCTGGTAGTGGGGGACTGCGTTCGCGCTCTCCCCTGATATAATATTGTCAAAAGTAAATACAGAACTTGACTAACAATCTATCAACGTGATTTTTTTATAACTCATTGTATATCTTCCTGTACATTATCCATTTACTGTATATTTTTGGACTGTATGTTTTAGGATGTATATCTTTCACTGTGTATTCTTATTCTTTGGAATACCTAAATGTTTATTGTGAGCGATCTGTGGTGCTGAAAGTGAATTTCCCTCAGGATTAATAAAGTACTTCTATGTGTAGAATTATGTGTCATTGAAAAAGGAACTATTTTCAATTGTGTCCAATGAGAAACAAATGATTTCCAGATAGACTGTGTCCTCCACAAGTCCAAACTAATGGCAATTGTTTCTTGCCATCTATATGCTGGCTTTTGTCGGCATGTTATTTCGCTTAAGGCCATACCAACCTGAACACGCCCGATCTCGTCCGATCTCGGAAGCTAAGCAGGTTCGGGCCTGGTTAGTACTTGGATGGGAGACCGCCTGGGAATACCAGGTGCAGTAAGCATTTCGCACAGCAAGGAGGTGCTACTGATCCCTCATAAAACACCCCAAGTCTTTCAACTAGCTTTTGCACATTTGAGTAGTACACTACCTACAAACACTCATTCAAACAGCTTGAAAGTAAGTAACATGCCTAGGTCCTAAAGCTAATGGGATTATGTGTGACTGATTTACAGTAATATTGGCTCATTTAACATAACTAAGCTTTTGAAATTGGCTATCTCAAACCGCCCTCTTTTCTTGATGCAAGTTGTTTTTGGAGGGTGGAGAAAAGGGGGCGGGGCTTGAGAGGTAGCCAATAGGTAATAGCCAATAGGTAATAGCCTAGCGGTGTATAGTGAAGACCATCAGCCAGACTCATATGTGCCAGAAGCACTATCCTCTCCCTGACTTGTACAACTCATACTTACCTGGCAAGGGAGATACCATGATCAAGAAGGTGGTTCACCCATGGCGAGGCTCAGCCATTGCACTCCGGCTGTGCTGACCTATGCGAATTTCTCAAATGTAGAAATCTCGATTGCATAATTTCTGGTAGTGGGGGACTGCGTTCGCGCTCTCCCCTGATATAATATTGTCAAAAGTAAATACAGAACTTGACTAACAATCTATCAACGTGATTTTTTTATAACTCATTGTATATCTTCCTGTACATTATCCATTTACTGTATATTTTTGGACTGTATGTTTTAGGATGTATATCTTTCACTGTGTATTCTTATTCTTTGGAATACCTAAATGTTTATTGTGAGCGATCTGTGGTGCTGAAAGTGAATTTCCCTCAGGATTAATAAAGTACTTCTATGTGTAGAATTATGTGTCATTGAAAAAGGAACTATTTTCAATTGTGTCCAATGAGAAACAAATGATTTCCAGATAGACTGTGTCCTCCACAAGTCCAAACTAATGGCAATTGTTTCTTGCCATCTATATGCTGGCTTTTGTCGGCATGTTATTTCGCTTACGGCCATACCAACCTGAACACGCCCGATCTCGTCCGATCTCGGAAGCTAAGCAGGTTCGGGCCTGGTTAGTACTTGGATGGGAGACCGCCTGGGAATACCAGGTGCAGTAAGCATTTTGCACAGCAAGGAGGTGCTACTGATCCCTCATAAAACACCCCAAGTCTTTCAACTAGCTTTTGCACATTTGAGTAGTACACTACCTACAAACACTCATTCAAACAGCTTGAAAGTAAGTAACATGCCTAGGTCCTAAAGCTAATGGGATTATGTGTGACTGATTTACAGTAATATTGGCTCATTTAACATAACTAAGCTTTTGAAATTGGCTATCTCAAACCGCCCTCTTTTCTTGATGCAAGTTGTTTTTGGAGGGTGGAGAAAAGGGGGCGGGGCTTGAGAGGTAGCCAATAGGTAATAGCCAATAGGTAATAGCCTAGCGGTGTATAGTGAAGACCATCAGCCAGACTCATATGTGCCAGAAGCACTATCCTCTCCCTGACTTGTACAACTCATACTTACCTGGCAAGGGAGATACCATGATCAAGAAGGTGGTTCACCCATGGCGAGGCTCAGCCATTGCACTCCGGCTGTGCTAACCTATGCGAATTTCTCAAATGTAGAAATCTCGATTGCATAATTTCTGGTAGTGGGGGACTGCGTTCGCGCTCTCCCCTGATATAATATTGTCAAAAGTAAATACAGAACTTGACTAACAATCTATCAACGTGATTTTTTTATAACTCATTGTATATCTTCCTGTACATTATCCATTTACTGTATATTTTTGGACTGTATGTTTTAGGATGTATATCTTTCACTGTGTATTCTTATTCTTTGGAATACCTAAATGTTTATTGTGAGCGATCTGTGGTGCTGAAAGTGAATTTCCCTCAGGATTAATAAAGTACTTCTATGTGTAGAATTATGTGTCATTGAAAAAGGAACTATTTTCAATTGTGTCCAATGAGAAACAAATGATTTCCAGATAGATTGTGTCCTCCACAAGTCCAAACTAATGGCAATTGTTTCTTGCCATCTATATGCTGGCTTTTGTCGGCATGTTATTTCGCTTACGGCCATACCAACCTGAACACGCCCGATCTCGTCCGATCTCGGAAGCTAAGCAGGTTCGGGCCTGGTTAGTACTTGGATGGGAGACCGCCTGGGAATACCAGGTGCAGTAAGCATTTTGCACAGCAAGGAGGTGCTACTGATCCCTCATAAAACACCCCAAGTCTTTCAACTAGCTTTTGCACATTTGAGTAGTACACTACCTACAAACACTCATTCAAACAGCTTGAAAGTAAGTAACATGCCTAGGTCCTAAAGCTAATGGGATTATGTGTGACTGATTTACAGTAATATTGGCTCATTTAACATAACTAAGCTTTTGAAATTGGCTATCTCAAACCGCCCTCTTTTCTTGATGCAAGTTGTTTTTGGAGGGTGGAGAAAAGGGGGCGGGGCTTGAGAGGTAGCCAATAGGTAATAGCCAATAGGTAATAGCCTAGCGGTGTATAGTGAAGACCATCAGCCAGACTCATATGTGCCAGAAGCACTATCCTCTCCCTGACTTGTACAACTCATACTTACCTGGCAAGGGAGATACCATGATCAAGAAGGTGGTTCACCCATGGCGAGGCTCAGCCATTGCACTCCGGCTGTGCTGACCTATGCGAATTTCTCAAATGTAGAAATCTCGATTGCATAATTTCTGGTAGTGGGGGACTGCGTTCGCGCTCTCCCCTGATATAATATTGTCAAAAGTAAATACAGAACTTGACTAACAATCTATCAACGTGATTTTTTTATAACTCATTGTATATCTTCCTGTACATTATCCATTTACTGTATATTTTTGGACTGTATGTTTTAGGATGTATATCTTTCACTGTGTATTCTTATTCTTTGGAATACCTAAATGTTTATTGTGAGCGATCTGTGGTGCTGAAAGTGAATTTCCCTCAGGATTAATAAAGTACTTCTATGTGTAGAATTATGTGTCATTGAAAAAGGAACTATTTTCAATTGTGTCCAATGAGAAACAAATGATTTCCAGATAGACTGTGTCCTCCACAAGTCCAAACTAATGGCAATTGTTTCTTGCCATCTATATGCTGGCTTTTGTCGGCATGTTATTTCGCTTAAGGCCATACCAACCTGAACACGCCCGATCTCGTCCGATCTCGGAAGCTAAGCAGGTTCGGGCCTGGTTAGTACTTGGATGGGAGACCGCCTGGGAATACCAGGTGCAGTAAGCATTTCGCACAGCAAGGAGGTGCTACTGATCCCTCATAAAACACCCCAAGTCTTTCAACTAGCTTTTGCACATTTGAGTAGTACACTACCTACAAACACTCATTCAAACAGCTTGAAAGTAAGTAACATGCCTAGGTCCTAAAGCTAATGGGATTATGTGTGACTGATTTACAGTAATATTGGCTCATTTAACATAACTAAGCTTTTGAAATTGGCTATCTCAAACCGCCCTCTTTACTTGATGCAAGTTGTTTTTGGAGGGTGGAGAAAAGGGGGCGGGGCTTGAGAGGTAGCCAATAGGTAATAGCCAATAGGTAATAGCCTAGCGGTGTATAGTGAAGACCATCAGCCAGACTCATATGTGCCAGAAGCACTATCCTCTCCCTGACTTGTACAACTCATACTTACCTGGCAAGGGAGATACCATGATCAAGAAGGTGGTTCACCCATGGCGAGGCTCAGCCATTGCACTCCGGCTGTGCTGACCTATGCGAATTTCTCAAATGTAGAAATCTCGATTGCATAATTTCTGGTAGTGGGGGACTGCGTTCGCGCTCTCCCCTGATATAATATTGTCAAAAGTAAATACAGAACTTGACTAACAATCTATCAACGTGATTTTTTTATAACTCATTGTATATCTTCCTGTACATTATCCATTTACTGTATATTTTTGGACTGTATGTTTTAGGATGTATATCTTTCACTGTGTATTCTTATTCTTTGGAATACCTAAATGTTTATTGTGAGCGATCTGTGGTGCTGAAAGTGAATTTCCCTCAGGATTAATAAAGTACTTCTATGTGTAGAATTATGTGTCATTGAAAAAGGAACTATTTTCAATTGTGTCCAATGAGAAACAAATGATTTCCAGATAGACTGTGTCCTCCACAAGTCCAAACTAATGGCAATTGTTTCTTGCCATCTATATGCTGGCTTTTGTCGGCATGTTATTTCGCTTACGGCCATACCAACCTGAACACGCCCGATCTCGTCCGATCTCGGAAGCTAAGCAGGTTCGGGCCTGGTTAGTACTTGGATGGGAGACCGCCTGGGAATACCAGGTGCAGTAAGCATTTTGCACAGCAAGGAGGTGCTACTGATCCCTCATAAAACACCCCAAGTCTTTCAACTAGCTTTTGCACATTTGAGTAGTACACTACCTACAAACACTCATTCAAACAGCTTGAAAGTAAGTAACATGCCTAGGTCCTAAAGCTAATGGGATTATGTGTGACTGATTCACAGTAATATTGGCTCATTTAACATAACTAAGCTTTTGAAATTGGCTATCTCAAACCGCCCTCTTTTCTTGATGCAAGTTGTTTTTGGAGGGTGGAGAAAAGGGGGCGGGGCTTGAGAGGTAGCCAATAGGTAATAGCCAATAGGTAATAGCCTAGCGGTGTATAGTGAAGACCATCAGCCAGACTCATATGTGCCAGAAGCACTATCCTCTCCCTGACTTGTACAACTCATACTTACCTGGCAAGGGAGATACCATGATCAAGAAGGTGGTTCACCCATGGCGAGGCTCAGCCATTGCACTCCGGCTGTGCTGACCTATGCGAATTTCTCAAATGTAGAAATCTCGATTGCATAATTTCTGGTAGTGGGGGACTGCGTTCGCGCTCTCCCCTGATATAATATTGTCAAAAGTAAATACAGAACTTGACTAACAATCTATCAACGTGATTTTTTTATAACTCATTGTATATCTTCCTGTACATTATCCATTTACTGTATATTTTTGGACTGTATGTTTTAGGATGTATATCTTTCACTGTGTATTCTTATTCTTTGGAATACCTAAATGTTTATTGTGAGCGATCTGTGGTGCTGAAAGTGAATTTCCCTCAGGATTAATAAAGTACTTCTATGTGTAGAATTATGTGTCATTGAAAAAGGAACTATTTTCAATTGTGTCCAATGAGAAACAAATGATTTCCAGATAGATTGTGTCCTCCACAAGTCCAAACTAATGGCAATTGTTTCTTGCCATCTATATGCTGGCTTTTGTTGGCATGTTATTTCGCTTACGGCCATACCAACCTGAACACGCCCGATCTCGTCCGATCTCGGAAGCTAAGCAGGTTCGGGCCTGGTTAGTACTTGGATGGGAGACCGCCTGGGAATACCAGGTGCAGTAAGCATTTTGCACAGCAAGGAGGTGCTACTGATCCCTCATAAAACACCCCAAGTCTTTCAACTAGCTTTTGCACATTTGAGTAGTACACTACCTACAAACACTCATTCAAACAGCTTGAAAGTAAGTAACATGCCTAGGTCCTAAAGCTAATGGGATTATGTGTGACTGATTTACAGTAATATTGGCTCATTTAACATAACTAAGCTTTTGAAATTGGCTATCTCAAACCGCCCTCTTTTCTTGATGCAAGTTGTTTTTGGAGGGTGGAGAAAAGGGGGCGGGGCTTGAGAGGTAGCCAATAGGTAATAGCCAATAGGTAATAGCCTAGCGGTGTATAGTGAAGACCATCAGCCAGACTCATATGTGCCAGAAGCACTATCCTCTCCCTGACTTGTACAACTCATACTTACCTGGCAAGGGAGATACCATGATCAAGAAGGTGGTTCACCCATGGCGAGGCTCAGCCATTGCACTCCGGCTGTGCTGACCTATGCGAATTTCTCAAATGTAGAAATCTCGATTGCATAATTTCTGGTAGTGGGGGACTGCGTTCGCGCTCTCCCCTGATATAATATTGTCAAAAGTAAATACAGAACTTGACTAACAATCTATCAACGTGATTTTTTTATAACTCATTGTATATCTTCCTGTACATTATCCATTTACTGTATATTTTTGGACTGTATGTTTTAGGATGTATATCTTTCACTGTGTATTCTTATTCTTTGGAATACCTAAATGTTTATTGTGAGCGATCTGTGGTGCTGAAAGTGAATTTCCCTCAGGATTAATAAAGTACTTCTATGTGTAGAATTATGTGTCATTGAAAAAGGAACTATTTTCAATTGTGTCCAATGAGAAACAAATGATTTCCAGATAGACTGTGTCCTCCACAAGTCCAAACTAATGGCAATTGTTTCTTGCCATCTATATGCTGGCTTTTGTCGGCATGTTATTTCGCTTACGGCCATACCAACCTGAACACGTCCGATCTCGGAAGCTAAGCAGGTTCGCGCCTGGTTAGTACTTGGATGGGAGACCGCCTGGGAATACCAGGTGCAGTAAGCATTTTGCACAGCAAGGAGGTGCTACTGATCCCTCATAAAACACCCCAAGTCTTTCAACTAGCTTTTGCACATTTGAGTAGTACACTACCTACAAACACTCATTCAAACAGCTTGAAAGTAAGTAACATGCCTAGGTCCTAAAGCTAATGGGATTATGTGTGACTGATTTACAGTAATATTGGCTCATTTAACATAACTAAGCTTTTGAAATTGGCTATCTCAAACCGCCCTCTTTTCTTGATGCAAGTTGTTTTTGGAGGGTGGAGAAAAGGGGGCGGGGCTTGAGAGGTAGCCAATAGGTAATAGCCAATAGGTAATAGCCTAGCGGTGTATAGTGAAGACCATCAGCCAGACTCATATGTGCCAGAAGCACTATCCTCTCCCTGACTTGTACAACTCATACTTACCTGGCAAGGGAGATACCATGATCAAGAAGGTGGTTCACCCATGGCGAGGCTCAGCCATTGCACTCCGGCTGTGCTGACCTATGCGAATTTCTCAAATGTAGAAATCTCGATTGCATAATTTCTGGTAGTGGGGGACTGCGTTCGCGCTCTCCCCTGATATAATATTGTCAAAAGTAAATACAGAACTTGACTAACAATCTATCAACGTGATTTTTTTATAACTCATTGTATATCTTCCTGTACATTATCCATTTACTGTATATTTTTGGACTGTATGTTTTAGGATGTATATCTTTCACTGTGTATTCTTATTCTTTGGAATACCTAAATGTTTATTGTGAGCGATCTGTGGTGCTGAAAGTGAATTTCCCTCAGGATTAATAAAGTACTTCTATGTGTAGAATTATGTGTCATTGAAAAAGGAACTATTTTCAATTGTGTCCAATGAGAAACAAATGATTTCCAGATAGACTGTGTCCTCCACAAGTCCAAACTAATGGCAATTGTTTCTTGCCATCTATATGCTGGCTTTTGTCGGCATGTTATTTCGCTTACGGCCATACCAACCTGAACACGCCCGATCTCGTCCGATCTCGGAAGCTAAGCAGGTTCGGGCCTGGTTAGTACTTGGATGGGAGACCGCCTGGGAATACCAGGTGCAGTAAGCATTTCGCACAGCAAGGAGGTGCTACTGATCCCTCATAAAACACCCCAAGTCTTTCAACTAGCTTTTGCACATTTGAGTAGTACACTACCTACAAACACTCATTCAAACAGCTTGAAAGTAAGTAACATGCCTAGGTCCTAAAGCTAATGGGATTATGTGTGACTGATTTACAGTAATATTGGCTCATTTAACATAACTAAGCTTTTGAAATTGGCTATCTCAAACCGCCCTCTTTTCTTGATGCAAGTTGTTTTTGGAGGGTGGAGAAAAGGGGGCGGGGCTTGAGAGGTAGCCAATAGGTAATAGCCAATAGGTAATAGCCTAGCGGTGTATAGTGAAGACCATCAGCCAGACTCATATGTGCCAGAAGCACTATCCTCTCCCTGACTTGTACAACTCATACTTACCTGGCAAGGGAGATACCATGATCAAGAAGGTGGTTCACCCATGGCGAGGCTCAGCCATTGCACTCCGGCTGTGCTGACCTATGCGAATTTCTCAAATGTAGAAATCTCGATTGCATAATTTCTGGTAGTGGGGGACTGCGTTCGCGCTCTCCCCTGATATAATATTGTCAAAAGTAAATACAGAACTTGACTAACAATCTATCAACGTGATTTTTTTATAACTCATTGTATATCTTCCTGTACATTATCCATTTACTGTATATTTTTGGACTGTATGTTTTAGGATGTATATCTTTCACTGTGTATTCTTATTCTTTGGAATACCTAAATGTTTATTGTGAGCGATCTGTGGTGCTGAAAGTGAATTTCCCTCAGGATTAATAAAGTACTTCTATGTGTAGAATTATGTGTCATTGAAAAAGGAACTATTTTAATTGTGTCCAATGAGAAACAAATGATTTCCAGATAGACTGTGTCCTCCACAAGTCCAAACTAATGGCAATTGTTTCTTGCCATCTATATGCTGGCTTTTGTCGGCATGTTATTTCGCTTACGGCCATACCAACCTGAACACGCCCGATCTCGTCCGATCTCGGAAGCTAAGCAGGTTCGGGCCTGGTTAGTACTTGGATGGGAGACCGCCTGGGAATACCAGGTGCAGTAAGCATTTTGCACAGCAAGGAGGTGCTACTGATCCCTCATAAAACACCCCAAGTCTTTCAACTAGCTTTTGCACATTTGAGTAGTACACTACCTACAAACACTCATTCAAACAGCTTGAAAGTAAGTAACATGCCTAGGTCCTAAAGCTAATGGGATTATGTGTGACTGATTTACAGTAATATTGGCTCATTTAACATAACTAAGCTTTTGAAATTGGCTATCTCAAACCGCCCTCTTTTCTTGATGCAAGTTGTTTTTGGAGGGTGGAGAAAAGGGGGCGGGGCTTGAGAGGTAGCCAATAGGTAATAGCCAATAGGTAATAGCCTAGCGGTGTATAGTGAAGACCATCAGCCAGACTCATATGTGCCAGAAGCACTATCCTCTCCCTGACTTGTACAACTCATACTTACCTGGCAAGGGAGATACCATGATCAAGAAGGTGGTTCACCCATGGCGAGGCTCAGCCATTGCACTCCGGCTGTGCTGACCTATGCGAATTTCTCAAATGTAGAAATCTCGATTGCATAATTTCTGGTAGTGGGGGACTGCGTTCGCGCTCTCCCCTGATATAATATTGTCAAAAGTAAATACAGAACTTGACTAACAATCTATCAACGTGATTTTTTTATAACTCATTGTATATCTTCCTGTACATTATCCATTTACTGTATATTTTTGGACTGTATGTTTTAGGATGTATATCTTTCACTGTGTATTCTTATTCTTTGGAATACCTAAATGTTTATTGTGAGCGATCTGTGGTGCTGAAAGTGAATTTCCCTCAGGATTAATAAAGTACTTCTATGTGTAGAATTATGTGTCATTGAAAAAGGAACTATTTTCAATTGTGTCCAATGAGAAACAAATGATTTCCAGATAGACTGTGTCCTCCACAAGTCCAAACTAATGGCAATTGTTTCTTGCCATCTATATGCTGGCTTTTGTCGGCATGTTATTTCGCTTACGGCCATACCAACCTGAACACGCCCGATCTCGTCCGATCTCGGAAGCTAAGCAGGTTCGGGCCTGGTTAGTACTTGGATGGGAGACAGCCTGGGAATACCAGGTGCAGTAAGCATTTCGCACAGCAAGGAGGTGCTACTGATCCCTCATAAAACACCCCAAGTCTTTCAACTAGCTTTTGCACATTTGAGTAGTACACTACCTACAAACACTCATTCAAACAGCTTGAAAGTAAGTAACATGCCTAGGTCCTAAAGCTAATGGGATTATGTGTGACTGATTTACAGTAATATTGGCTCATTTAACATAACTAAGCTTTTGAAATTGGCTATCTCAAACCGCCCTCTTTTCTTGATGCAAGTTGTTTTTGGAGGGTGGAGAAAAGGGGGCAGGGCTTGAGAGGTAGCCAATAGGTAATAGCCAATAGGTAATAGCCTAGCGGTGTATAGTGAAGACCATCAGCCAGACTCATATGTGCCAGAAGCACTATCCTCTCCCTGACTTGTACAACTCATACTTACCTGGCAAGGGAGATACCATGATCAAGAAGGTGGTTCACCCATGGCGAGGCTCAGCCATTGCACTCCGGCTGTGCTGACCTATGCGAATTTCTCAAATGTAGAAATCTCGATTGCATAATTTCTGGTAGTGGGGGACTGCGTTCGCGCTCTCCCCTGATATAATATTGTCAAAAGTAAATACAGAACTTGACTAACAATCTATCAACGTGATTTTTTTATAACTCATTGTATATCTTCCTGTACATTATCCATTTACTGTATATTTTTGGACTGTATGTTTTAGGATGTATATCTTTCACTGTGTATTCTTATTCTTTGGAATACCTAAATGTTTATTGTGAGCGATCTGTGGTGCTGAAAGTGAATTTCCCTCAGGATTAATAAAGTACTTCTATGTGTAGAATTATGTGTCATTGAAAAAGGAACTATTTTCAATTGTGTCCAATGAGAAACAAATGATTTCCAGATAGACTGTGTCCTCCACAAGTCCAAACTAATGGCAATTGTTTCTTGCCATCTATATGCTGGCTTTTGTCGGCATGTTATTTCGCTTACGGCCATACCAACCTGAACACGCCCGATCTCGTCCGATCTCGGAAGCTAAGCAGGTTCGGGCCTGGTTAGTACTTGGATGGGAGACCGCCTGGGAATACCAGGTGCAGTAAGCAATTTGCACAGCAAGGAGGTGCTACTGATCCCTCATAAAACACCCCAAGTCTTTCAACTAGCTTTTGCACATTTGAGTAGTACACTACCTACAAACACTCATTCAAACAGCTTGAAAGTAAGTAACATGCCTAGGTCCTAAAGCTAATGGGATTATGTGTGACTGATTTACAGTAATATTGGCTCATTTAACATAACTAAGCTTTTGAAATTGGCTATCTCAAACCGCCCTCTTTTCTTGATGCAAGTTGTTTTTGGAGGGTGGAGAAAAGGGGGCGGGGCTTGAGAGGTAGCCAATAGGTAATAGCCAATAGGTAATAGCCTAGCGGTGTATAGTGAAGACCATCAGCCAGACTCATATGTGCCAGAAGCACTATCCTCTCCCTGACTTGTACAACTCATACTTACCTGGCAAGGGAGATACCATGATCAAGAAGGTGGTTCACCCATGGCGAGGCTCAGCCATTGCACTCCGGCTGTGCTGACCTATGCGAATTTCTCAAATGTAGAAATCTCGATTGCATAATTTCTGGTAGTGGGGGACTGCGTTCGCGCTCTCCCCTGATATAATATTGTCAAAAGTAAATACAGAACTTGACTAACAATCTATCAACGTGATTTTTTTATAACTCATTGTATATCTTCCTGTACATTATCCATTTACTGTATATTTTTGGACTGTATGTTTTAGGATGTATATCTTTCACTGTGTATTCTTATTCTTTGGAATACCTAAATGTTTATTGTGAGCGATCTGTGGTGCTGAAAGTGAATTTCCCTCAGGATTAATAAAGTACTTCTATGTGTAGAATTATGTGTCATTGAAAAAGGAACTAGTTTCAATTGTGTCCAATGAGAAACAAATTATTTCCAGATAGACTGTGTCCTCCACAAGTCCAAACTAATGGCAATTGTTTCTTGCCATCTATATGCTGGCTTTTGTCGGCATGTTATTTCGCTTACGGCCATACCAACCTGAACACGCCCGATCTCGTCCGATCTCGGAAGCTAAGCAGGTTCGGGCCTGGTTAGTACTTGGATGGGAGACCGCCTGGGAATACCAGGTGCAGTAAGCATTTTGCACAGCAAGGAGGTGCTACTGATCCCTCATAAAACACCCCAAGTCTTTCAACTAGCTTTTGCACATTTGAGTAGTACACTACCTACAAACACTCATTCAAACAGCTTGAAAGTAAGTAACATGCCTAGGTCCTAAAGCTAATGGGATTATGTGTGACTGATTTACAGTAATATTGGCTCATTTAACATAACTAAGCTTTTGAAATTGGCTATCTCAAACCGCCCTCTTTTCTTGATGCAAGTTGTTTTTGGAGGGTGGAGAAAAGGGGGCGGGGTTTGAGAGGTAGCCAATAGGTAATAGCCAATAGGTAATAGCCTAGCGGTGTATAGTGAAGACCATCAGCCAGACTCATATGTGCCAGAAGCACTATCCTCTCCCTGACTTGTACAACTCATACTTACCTGGCAAGGGAGATACCATGATCAAGAAGGTGGTTCACCCATGGCGAGGCTCAGCCATTGCACTCCGGCTGTGCTGACCTATGCGAATTTCTCAAATGTAGAAATCTCGATTGCATAATTTCTGGTAGTGGGGGACTGCGTTCGCGCTCTCCCCTGATATAATATTGTCAAAAGTAAATACAGAACTTGACTAACAATCTATCAACGTGATTTTTTTATAACTCATTGTATATCTTCCTGTACATTATCCATTTACTGTATATTTTTGGACTGTATGTTTTAGGATGTATATCTTTCACTGTGTATTCTTATTCTTTGGAATACCTAAATGTTTATTGTGAGCGATCTGTGGTGCTGAAAGTGAATTTCCCTCAGGATTAATAAAGTACTTCTATGTGTAGAATTATGTGTCATTGAAAAAGGAACTATTTTCAATTGTGTCCAATGAGAAACAAATGATTTCCAGATAGACTGTGTCCTCCACAAGTCCAAACTAATGGCAATTGTTTCTTGCCATCTATATGCTGGCTTTTGTCGGCATGTTATTTCGCTTACGGCCATACCAACCTGAACACGCCCGATCTCGTCCGATCTCGGAAGCTAAGCAGGTTCGGGCCTGGTTAGTACTTGGATTGGAGACCGCCTGGGAATACCAGGTGCAGTAAGCATTTTGCACAGCAAGGAGGTGCTACTGATCCCTCATAAAACACCCCAAGTCTTTCAACTAGCTTTTGCACATTTGAGTAGTACACTACCTACAAACACTCATTCAAACAGCTTGAAAGTAAGTAACATGCCTAGGTCCTAAAGCTAATGGGATTATGTGTGACTGATTTACAGTAATATTGGCTCATTTAACATAACTAAGCTTTTGAAATTGGCTATCTCAAACCGCCCTCTTTTCTTGATGCAAGTTGTTTTTGGAGGGTGGAGAAAAGGGGGCGGGGCTTGAGAGGTAGCCAATAGGTAATAGCCAATAGGTAATAGCCTAGCGGTGTATAGTGAAGACCATCAGCCAGACTCATATGTGCCAGAAGCACTATCCTCTCCCTGACTTGTACAACTCATACTTACCTGGCAAGGGAGATACCATGATCAAGAAGGTGGTTCACCCATGGCGAGGCTCAGCCATTGCACTCCGGCTGTGCTGACCTATGCGAATTTCTCAAATGTAGAAATCTCGATTGCATAATTTCTGGTAGTGGGGGACTGCGTTCGCGCTCTCCCCTGATATAATATTGTCAAAAGTAAATACAGAACTTGACTAACAATCTATCAACGTGATTTTTTTATAACTCATTGTATATCTTCCTGTACATTATCCATTTACTGTATATTTTTGGACTGTATGTTTTAGGATGTATATCTTTCACTGTGTATTCTTATTCTTTGGAATACCTAAATGTTTATTGTGAGCGATCTGTGGTGCTGAAAGTGAATTTCCCTCAGGATTAATAAAGTACTTCTATGTGTAGAATTATGTGTCATTGAAAAAGGAACTATTTTCAATTGTGTCCAATGAGAAACAAATGATTTCCAGATAGACTGTGTCCTCCACAAGTCCAAACTAATGGCAATTGTTTCTTGCCATCTATATGCTGGCTTTTGTCGGCATGTTATTTCGCTTACGGCCATACCAACCTGAACACGCCCGATCTCGTCCGATCTCGGAAGCTAAGCAGGTTCGGGCCTGGTTAGTACTTGGATGGGAGACCGCCTGGGAATACCAGGTGCAGTAAGCAATTTGCACAGCAAGGAGGTGCTACTGATCCCTCATAAAACACCCCAAGTCTTTCAACTAGCTTTTGCACATTTGAGTAGTACACTACCTACAAACACTCATTCAAACAGCTTGAAAGTAAGTAACATGCCTAGGTCCTAAAGCTAATGGGATTATGTGTGACTGATTTACAGTAATATTGGCTCATTTAACATAACTAAGCTTTTGAAATTGGCTATCTCAAACCGCCCTCTTTTCTTGATGCAAGTTGTTTTTGGAGGGTGGAGAAAAGGGGGCGGGGCTTGAGAGGTAGCCAATAGGTAATAGCCAATAGGTAATAGCCTAGCGGTGTATAGTGAAGACCATCAGCCAGACTCATATGTGCCAGAAGCACTATCCTCTCCCTGACTTGTACAACTCATACTTACCTGGCAAGGGAGATACCATGATCAAGAAGGTGGTTCACCCATGGCGAGGCTCAGCCATTGCACTCCGGCTGTGCTGACCTATGCGAATTTCTCAAATGTAGAAATCTCGATTGCATAATTTCTGGTAGTGGGGGACTGCGTTCGCGCTCTCCCCTGATATAATATTGTCAAAAGTAAATACAGAACTTGACTAACAATCTATCAACGTGATTTTTTTATAACTCATTGTATATCTTCCTGTACATTATCCATTTACTGTATATTTTTGGACTGTATGTTTTAGGATGTATATCTTTCACTGTGTATTCTTATTCTTTGGAATACCTAAATGTTTATTGTGAGCGATCTGTGGTGCTGAAAGTGAATTTCCCTCAGGATTAATAAAGTACTTCTATGTGTAGAATTATGTGTCATTGAAAAAGGAACTATTTTCAATTGTGTCCAATGAGAAACAAATGATTTCCAGATAGACTGTGTCCTCCACAAGTCCAAACTAATGGCAATTGTTTCTTGCCATCTATATGCTGGCTTTTGTCGGCATGTTATTTCGCTTACGGCCATACCAACCTGAACACGCCCGATCTCGTCCGATCTCGGAAGCTAAGCAGGTTCGGGCCTGGTTAGTACTTGGATGCGAGACCGCCTGGGAATACCAGGTGCAGTAAGCATTTTGCACAGCAAGGAGGTGCTACTGATCCCTCATAAAACACCCCAAGTCTTTCAACTAGCTTTTGCACATTTGAGTAGTACACTACCTACAAACACTCATTCAAACAGCTTGAAAGTAAGTAACATGCCTAGGTCCTAAAGCTAATGGGATTATGTGTGACTGATTTACAGTAATATTGGCTCATTTAACATAACTAAGCTTTTGAAATTGGCTATCTCAAACCGCCCTCTTTTCTTGATGCAAGTTGTTTTTGGAGGGTGGAGAAAAGGGGGCGGGGCTTGAGAGGTAGCCAATAGGTAATAGCCAATAGGTAATAGCCTAGCGGTGTATAGTGAAGACCATCAGCCAGACTCATATGTGCCAGAAGCACTATCCTCTCCCTGACTTGTACAACTCATACTTACCTGGCAAGGGAGATACCATGATCAAGAAGGTGGTTCACCCATGGCGAGGCTCAGCCATTGCACTCCGGCTGTGCTGACCTATGCGAATTTCTCAAATGTAGAAATCTCGATTGCATAATTTCTGGTAGTGGGGGACTGCGTTCGCGCTCTCCCCTGATATAATATTGTCAAAAGTAAATACAGAACTTGACTAACAATCTATCAACGTGATTTTTTTATAACTCATTGTATATCTTCCTGTACATTATCCATTTACTGTATATTTTTGGACTGTATGTTTTAGGATGTATATCTTTCACTGTGTATTCTTATTCTTTGGAATACCTAAATGTTTATTGTGAGCGATCTGTGGTGCTGAAAGTGAATTTCCCTCAGGATTAATAAAGTACTTCTATGTGTAGAATTATGTGTCATTGAAAAAGGAACTATTTTCAATTGTGTCCAATGAGAAACAAATGATTTCCAGATAGACTGTGTCCTCCACAAGTCCAAACTAATGGCAATTGTTTCTTGCCATCTATATGCTGGCTTTTGTCGGCATGTTATTTCGCTTACGGCCATACCAACCTGAACACGCCCGATCTCGTCCGATCTCGGAAGCTAAGCAGGTTCGGGCCTGGTTAGTACTTGGATTGGAGACCGCCTGGGAATACCAGGTGCAGTAAGCATTTTGCACAGCAAGGAGGTGCTACTGATCCCTCATAAAACACCCCAAGTCTTTCAACTAGCTTTTGCACATTTGAGTAGTACACTACCTACAAACACTCATTCAAACAGCTTGAAAGTAAGTAACATGCCTAGGTCCTAAAGCTAATGGGATTATGTGTGACTGATTTACAGTAATATTGGCTCATTTAACATAACTAAGCTTTTGAAATTGGCTATCTCAAACCGCCCTCTTTTCTTGATGCAAGTTGTTTTTGGAGGGTGGAGAAAAGGGGGCGGGGCTTGAGAGGTAGCCAATAGGTAATAGCCAATAGGTAATAGCCTAGCGGTGTATAGTGAAGACCATCAGCCAGACTCATATGTGCCAGAAGCACTATCCTCTCCCTGACTTGTACAACTCATACTTACCTGGCAAGGGAGATACCATGATCAAGAAGGTGGTTCACCCATGGCGAGGCTCAGCCATTGCACTCCGGCTGTGCTGACCTATGCGAATTTCTCAAATGTAGAAATCTCGATTGCATAATTTCTGGTAGTGGGGGACTGCGTTCGCGCTCTCCCCTGATATAATATTGTCAAAAGTAAATACAGAACTTGACTAACAATCTATCAACGTGATTTTTTTATAACTCATTGTATATCTTCCTGTACATTATCCATTTACTGTATATTTTTGGACTGTATGTTTTAGGATGTATATCTTTCACTGTGTATTCTTATTCTTTGGAATACCTAAATGTTTATTGTGAGCGATCTGTGGTGCTGAAAGTGAATTTCCCTCAGGATTAATAAAGTACTTCTATGTGTAGAATTATGTGTCATTGAAAAAGGAACTATTTTCAATTGTGTCCAATGAGAAACAAATGATTTCCAGATAGACTGTGTCCTCCACAAGTCCAAACTAATGGCAATTGTTTCTTGCCATCTATATGCTGGCTTTTGTCGGCATGTTATTTCGCTTACGGCCATACCAACCTGAACACGCCCGATCTCGTCCGATCTCGGAAGCTAAGCAGGTTCGGGCCTGGTTAGTACTTGGATGCGAGACCGCCTGGGAATACCAGGTGCAGTAAGCATTTTGCACAGCAAGGAGGTGCTACTGATCCCTCATAAAACACCCCAAGTCTTTCAACTAGCTTTTGCACATTTGAGTAGTACACTACCTACAAACACTCATTCAAACAGCTTGAAAGTAAGTAACATGCCTAGGTCCTAAAGCTAATGGGATTATGTGTGACTGATTTACAGTAATATTGGCTCATTTAACATAACTAAGCTTTTGAAATTGGCTATCTCAAACCGCCCTCTTTTCTTGATGCAAGTTGTTTTTGGAGGGTGGAGAAAAGGGGGCGGGGCTTGAGAGGTAGCCAATAGGTAATAGCCAATAGGTAATAGCCTAGCGGTGTATAGTGAAGACCATCAGCCAGACTCATATGTGCCAGAAGCACTATCCTCTCCCTGACTTGTACAACTCATACTTACCTGGCAAGGGAGATACCATGATCAAGAAGGTGGTTCACCCATGGCGAGGCTCAGCCATTGCACTCCGGCTGTGCTGACCTATGCGAATTTCTCAAATGTAGAAATCTCGATTGCATAATTTCTGGTAGTGGGGGACTGCGTTCGCGCTCTCCCCTGATATAATATTGTCAAAAGTAAATACAGAACTTGACTAACAATCTATCAACGTGATTTTTTTATAACTCATTGTATATCTTCCTGTACATTATCCATTTACTGTATATTTTTGGACTGTATGTTTTAGGATGTATATCTTTCACTGTGTATTCTTATTCTTTGGAATACCTAAATGTTTATTGTGAGCGATCTGTGGTGCTGAAAGTGAATTTCCCTCAGGATTAATAAAGTACTTCTATGTGTAGAATTATGTGTCATTGAAAAAGGAACTATTTTCAATTGTGTCCAATGAGAAACAAATGATTTCCAGATAGACTGTGTCCTCCACAAGTCCAAACTAATGGCAATTGTTTCTTGCCATCTATATGCTGGCTTTTGTCGGCATGTTATTTCGCTTACGGCCATACCAACCTGAACACGCCCGATCTCGTCCGATCTCGGAAGCTAAGCAGGTTCGGGCCTGGTTAGTACTTGGATTGGAGACCGCCTGGGAATACCAGGTGCAGTAAGCATTTTGCACAGCAAGGAGGTGCTACTGATCCCTCATAAAACACCCCAAGTCTTTCAACTAGCTTTTGCACATTTGAGTAGTACACTACCTACAAACACTCATTCAAACAGCTTGAAAGTAAGTAACATGCCTAGGTCCTAAAGCTAATGGGATTATGTGTGACTGATTTACAGTAATATTGGCTCATTTAACATAACTAAGCTTTTGAAATTGGCTATCTCAAACCGCCCTCTTTTCTTGATGCAAGTTGTTTTTGGAGGGTGGAGAAAAGGGGGCGGGGCTTGAGAGGTAGCCAATAGGTAATAGCCAATAGGTAATAGCCTAGCGGTGTATAGTGAAGACCATCAGCCAGACTCATATGTGCCAGAAGCACTATCCTCTCCCTGACTTGTACAACTCATACTTACCTGGCAAGGGAGATACCATGATCAAGAAGGTGGTTCACCCATGGCGAGGCTCAGCCATTGCACTCCGGCTGTGCTGACCTATGCGAATTTCTCAAATGTAGAAATCTCGATTGCATAATTTCTGGTAGTGGGGGACTGCGTTCACGCTCTCCCCTGATATAATATTGTCAAAAGTAAATACAGAACTTGACTAACAATCTATCAACGTGATTTTTTTATAACTCATTGTATATCTTCCTGTACATTATCCATTTACTGTATATTTTTGGACTGTATGTTTTAGGATGTATATCTTTCACTGTGTATTCTTATTCTTTGGAATACCTAAATGTTTATTGTGAGCGATCTGTGGTGCTGAAAGTGAATTTCCCTCAGGATTAATAAAGTACTTCTATGTGTAGAATTATGTGTCATTGAAAAAGGAACTATTTTCAATTGTGTCCAATGAGAAACAAATGATTTCCAGATAGACTGTGTCCTCCACAAGTCCAAACTAATGGCAATTGTTTCTTGCCATCTATATGCTGGCTTTTGTCGGCATGTTATTTCGCTTACGGCCATACCAACCTGAACACGCCCGATCTCGTCCGATCTCGGAAGCTAAGCAGGTTCGGGCCTGGTTAGTACTTGGATGCGAGACCGCCTGGGAATACCAGGTGCAGTAAGCATTTTGCACAGCAAGGAGGTGCTACTGATCCCTCATAAAACACCCCAAGTCTTTCAACTAGCTTTTGCACATTTGAGTAGTACACTACCTACAAACACTCATTCAAACAGCTTGAAAGTAAGTAACATGCCTAGGTCCTAAAGCTAATGGGATTATGTGTGACTGATTTACAGTAATATTGGCTCATTTAACATAACTAAGCTTTTGAAATTGGCTATCTCAAACCGCCCTCTTTTCTTGATGCAAGTTGTTTTTGGAGGGTGGAGAAAAGGGGGCGGGGCTTGAGAGGTAGCCAATAGGTAATAGCCAATAGGTAATAGCCTAGCGGTGTATAGTGAAGACCATCAGCCAGACTCATATGTGCCAGAAGCACTATCCTCTCCCTGACTTGTACAACTCATACTTACCTGGCAAGGGAGATACCATGATCAAGAAGGTGGTTCACCCATGGCGAGGCTCAGCCATTGCACTCCGGCTGTGCTGACCTATGCGAATTTCTCAAATGTAGAAATCTCGATTGCATAATTTCTGGTAGTGGGGGACTGCGTTCGCGCTCTCCCCTGATATAATATTGTCAAAAGTAAATACAGAACTTGACTAACAATCTATCAACGTGATTTTTTTATAACTCATTGTATATCTTCCTGTACATTATCCATTTACTGTATATTTTTGGACTGTATGTTTTAGGATGTATATCTTTCACTGTGTATTCTTATTCTTTGGAATACCTAAATGTTTATTGTGAGCGATCTGTGGTGCTGAAAGTGAATTTCCCTCAGGATTAATAAAGTACTTCTATGTGTAGAATTATGTGTCATTGAAAAAGGAACTATTTTCAATTGTGTCCAATGAGAAACAAATGATTTCCAGATAGACTGTGTCCTCCACAAGTCCAAACTAATGGCAATTGTTTCTTGCCATCTATATGCTGGCTTTTGTCGGCATGTTATTTCGCTTACGGCCATACCAACCTGAACACGCCCGATCTCGTCCGATCTCGGAAGCTAAGCAGGTTCGGGCCTGGTTAGTACTTGGATGGGAGACCGCCTGGGAATACCAGATGCAGTAAGCATTTTGCACAGCAAGGAGGTGCTACTGATCCCTCATAAAACACCCCAAGTCTTTCAACTAGCTTTTGCACATTTGAGTAGTACACTACCTACAAACACTCATTCAAACAGCTTGAAAGTAAGTAACATGCCTAGGTCCTAAAGCTAATGGGATTATGTGTGACTGATTTACAGTAATATTGGCTCATTTAACATAACTAAGCTTTTGAAATTGGCTATCTCAAACCGCCCTCTTTTCTTGATGCAAGTTGTTTTTGGAGGGTGGAGAAAAGGGGGCGGGGCTTGAGAGGTAGCCAATAGGTAATAGCCAATAGGTAATAGCCTAGCGGTGTATAGTGAAGACCATCAGCCAGACTCATATGTGCCAGAAGCACTATCCTCTCCCTGACTTGTACAACTCATACTTACCTGGCAAGGGAGATACCATGATCAAGAAGGTGGTTCACCCATGGCGAGGCTCAGCCATTGCACTCCGGCTGTGCTGACCTATGCGAATTTCTCAAATGTAGAAATCTCGATTGCATAATTTCTGGTAGTGGGGGACTGCGTTCGCGCTCTCCCCTGATATAATATTGTCAAAAGTAAATACAGAACTTGACTAACAATCTATCAACGTGATTTTTTTATAACTCATTGTATATCTTCCTGTACATTATCCATTTACTGTATATTTTTGGACTATGTTTTAGGATGTATATCTTTCACTGTGTATTCTTATTCTTTGGAATACCTAAATGTTTATTGTGAGCGATCTGTGGTGCTGAAAGTGAATTTCCCTCAGGATTAATAAAGTACTTCTATGTGTAGAATTATGTGTCATTGAAAAAGGAACTATTTTCAATTGTGTCCAATGAGAAACAAATGATTTCCAGATAGACTGTGTCCTCCACAAGTCCAAACTAATGGCAATTGTTTCTTGCCATCTATATGCTGGCTTTTGTCGGCATGTTATTTCGCTTACGGCCATACCAACCTGAACACGCCCGATCTCGTCCGATCTCGGAAGCTAAGCAGGTTCGGGCCTGGTTAGTACTTGGATGGGAGACCGCCTGGGAATACCAGGTGCAGTAAGCATTTTGCACAGCAAGGAGGTGCTACTGATCCCTCATAAAACACCCCAAGTCTTTCAACTAGCTTTTGCACATTTGAGTAGTACACTACCTACAAACACTCATTCAAACAGCTTGAAAGTAAGTAACATGCCTAGGTCCTAAAGCTAATGGGATTATGTGTGACTGATTTACAGTAATATTGGCTCATTTAACATAACTAAGCTTTTGAAATTGGCTATCTCAAACCGCCCTCTTTTCTTGATGCAAGTTGTTTTTGGAGGGTGGAGAAAAGGGGGCGGGGCTTGAGAGGTAGCCAATAGGTAATAGCCAATAGGTAATAGCCTAGCGGTGTATAGTGAAGACCATCAGCCAGACTCATATGTGCCAGAAGCACTATCCTCTCCCTGACTTGTACAACTCATACTTACCTGGCAAGGGAGATACCATGATCAAGAAGGTGGTTCACCCATGGCGAGGCTCAGCCATTGCACTCCGGCTGTGCTGACCTATGCGAATTTCTCAAATGTAGAAATCTCGATTGCATAATTTCTGGTAGTGGGGGACTGCGTTCGCGCTCTCCCCTGATATAATATTGTCAAAAGTAAATACAGAACTTGACTAACAATCTATCAACGTGATTTTTTTATAACTCATTGTATATCTTCCTGTACATTATCCATTTACTGTATATTTTTGGACTGTATGTTTTAGGATGTATATCTTTCACTGTGTATTCTTATTCTTTGGAATACCTAAATGTTTATTGTGAGCGATCTGTGGTGCTGAAAGTGAATTTCCCTCAGGATTAATAAAGTACTTCTATGTGTAGAATTATGTGTCATTGAAAAAGGAACTATTTTCAATTGTGTCCAATGAGAAACAAATGATTTCCAGATAGACTGTGTCCTCCACAAGTCCAAACTAATGGCAATTGTTTCTTGCCATCTATATGCTGGCTTTTGTCGGCATGTTATTTCGCTTACGGCCATACCAACCTGAACACGCCCGATCTCGTCCGATCTCGGAAGCTAAGCAGGTTCGGGCCTGGTTAGTACTTGGATGGGAGACCGCCTGGGAATACCAGGTGCAGTAAGCATTTTGCACAGCAAGGAGGTGCTACTGATCCCTCATAAAACACCCCAAGTCTTTCAACTAGCTTTTGCACATTTGAGTAGTACACTACCTACAAACACTCATTCAAACAGCTTGAAAGTAAGTAACATGCCTAGGTCCTAAAGCTAATGGGATTATGTGTGACTGATTTACAGTAATATTGGCTCATTTAACATAACTAAGCTTTTGAAATTGGCTATCTCAAACCGCCCTCTTTTCTTGATGCAAGTTGTTTTTGGAGGGTGGAGAAAAGGGGGCGGGGCTTGAGAGGTAGCCAATAGGTAATAGCCAATAGGTAATAGCCTAGCGGTGTATAGTGAAGACCATCAGCCAGACTCATATGTGCCAGAAGCACTATCCTCTCCCTGACTTGTACAACTCATACTTACCTGGCAAGGGAGATACCATGATCAAGAAGGTGGTTCACCCATGGCGAGGCTCAGCCATTGCACTCCGGCTGTGCTGACCTATGCGAATTTCTCAAATGTAGAAATCTCGATGGCATAATTTCTGGTAGTGGGGGACTGCGTTCGCGCTCTCCCCTGATATAATATTGTCAAAAGTAAATACAGAACTTGACTAACAATCTATCAACGTGATTTTTTTATAACTCATTGTATATCTTCCTGTACATTATCCATTTACTGTATATTTTTGGACTGTATGTTTTAGGATGTATATCTTTCACTGTGTATTCTTATTCTTTGGAATACCTAAATGTTTATTGTGAGCGATCTGTGGTGCTGAAAGTGAATTTCCCTCAGGATTAATAAAGTACTTCTATGTGTAGAATTATGTGTCATTGAAAAAGGAACTATTTTCAATTGTGTCCAATGAGAAACAAATGATTTCCAGATAGACTGTGTCCTCCACAAGTCCAAACTAATGGCAATTGTTTCTTGCCATCTATATGCTGGCTTTTGTCGGCATGTTACTTCGCTTACGGCCATACCAACCTGAACACGCCCGATCTCGTCCGATCTCGGAAGCTAAGCAGGTTCGGGCCTGGTTAGTACTTGGATGGGAGACCGCCTGGGAATACCAGGTGCAGTAAGCATTTTGCACAGCAAGGAGGTGCTACTGATCCCTCATAAAACACCCCAAGTCTTTCAACTAGCTTTTGCACATTTGAGTAGTACACTACCTACAAACACTCATTCAAACAGCTTGAAAGTAAGTAACATGCCTAGGTCCTAAAGCTAATGGGATTATGTGTGACTGATTTACAGTAATATTGGCTCATTTAACATAACTAAGCTTTTGAAATTGGCTATCTCAAACCGCCCTCTTTTCTTGATGCAAGTTGTTTTTGGAGGGTGGAGAAAAGGGGGCGGGGCTTGAGAGGTAGCCAATAGGTAATAGCCAATAGGTAATAGCCTAGCGGTGTATAGTGAAGACCATCAGCCAGACTCATATGTGCCAGAAGCACTATCCTCTCCCTGACTTGTACAACTCATACTTACCTGGCAAGGGAGATACCATGATCAAGAAGGTGGTTCACCCATGGCGAGGCTCAGCCATTGCACTCCGGCTGTGCTGACCTATGCGAATTTCTCAAATGTAGAAATCTCGATTGCATAATTTCTGGTAGTGGGGGACTGCGTTCGCGCTCTCCCCTGATATAATATTGTCAAAAGTAAATACAGAACTTGACTAACAATCTATCAACGTGATTTTTTTATAACTCATTGTATATCTTCCTGTACATTATCCATTTACTGTATATTTTTGGACTGTATGTTTTAGGATGTATATCTTTCACTGTGTATTCTTATTCTTTGGAATACCTAAATGTTTATTGTGAGCGATCTGTGGTGCTGAAAGTGAATTTCCCTCAGGATTAATAAAGTACTTCTATGTGTAGAATTATGTGTCATTGAAAAAGGAACTATTTTCAATTGTGTCCAATGAGAAACAAATGATTTCCAGATAGACTGTGTCCTCCACAAGTCCAAACTAATGGCAATTGTTTCTTGCCATCTATATGCTGGCTTTTGTCGGCATGTTATTTCGCTTACGGCCATACCAACCTGAACACGCCCGATCTCGTCCGATCTCGGAAGCTAAGCAGGTTCGGGCCTGGTTAGTACTTGGATGGGAGACCGCCTGGGAATACCAGGTGCAGTAAGCATTTTGCACAGCAAGGAGGTGCTACTGATCCCGCATAAAACACCCAGAGTCTTTCAACTAGCTTTTGCACATTTGAGTAGTACACTACCTACAAACACTCATTCAAACAGCTTGAAAGTAAGTAACATGCCTAGGTCCTAAAGCTAATGGGATTATGTGTGACTGATTTACAGTAATATTGGCTCATTTAACATAACTAAGCTTTTGAAATTGGCTATCTCAAACCGCCCTCTTTTCTTGATGCAAGTTGTTTTTGGAGGGTGGAGAAAAGGGGGCGGGGCTTGAGAGGTAGCCAATAGGTAATAGCCAATAGGTAATAGCCTAGCGGTGTATAGTGAAGACCATCAGCCAGACTCATATGTGCCAGAAGCACTATCCTCTCCCTGACTTGTACAACTCATACTTACCTGGCAAGGGAGATACCATGATCAAGAAGGTGGTTCACCCATGGCGAGGCTCAGCCATTGCACTCCGGCTGTGCTGACCTATGCGAATTTCTCAAATGTAGAAATCTCGATTGCATAATTTCTGGTAGTGGGGGACTGCGTTCACGCTCTCCCCTGATATAATATTGTCAAAAGTAAATACAGAACTTGACTAACAATCTATCAACGTGATTTTTTTATAACTCATTGTATATCTTCCTGTACATTATCCATTTACTGTATATTTTTGGACTGTATGTTTTAGGATGTATATCTTTCACTGTGTATTCTTATTCTTTGGAATACCTAAATGTTTATTGTGAGCGATCTGTGGTGCTGAAAGTGAATTTCCCTCAGGATTAATAAAGTACTTCTATGTGTAGAATTATGTGTCATTGAAAAAGGAACTATTTTCAATTGTGTCCAATGAGAAACAAATGATTTCCAGATAGACTGTGTCCTCCACAAGTCCAAACTAATGGCAATTGTTTCTTGCCATCTATATGCTGGCTTTTGTCGGCATGTTATTTCGCTTACGGCCATACCAACCTGAACACGCCCGATCTCGTCCGATCTCGGAAGCTAAGCAGGTTCGGGCCTGGTTAGTACTTGGATGCGAGACCGCCTGGGAATACCAGGTGCAGTAAGCATTTTGCACAGCAAGGAGGTGCTACTGATCCCTCATAAAACACCCCAAGTCTTTCAACTAGCTTTTGCACATTTGAGTAGTACACTACCTACAAACACTCATTCAAACAGCTTGAAAGTAAGTAACATGCCTAGGTCCTAAAGCTAATGGGATTATGTGTGACTGATTTACAGTAATATTGGCTCATTTAACATAACTAAGCTTTTGAAATTGGCTATCTCAAACCGCCCTCTTTTCTTGATGCAAGTTGTTTTTGGAGGGTGGAGAAAAGGGGGCGGGGCTTGAGAGGTAGCCAATAGGTAATAGCCAATAGGTAATAGCCTAGCGGTGTATAGTGAAGACCATCAGCCAGACTCATATGTGCCAGAAGCACTATCCTCTCCCTGACTTGTACAACTCATACTTACCTGGCAAGGGAGATACCATGATCAAGAAGGTGGTTCACCCATGGCGAGGCTCAGCCATTGCACTCCGGCTGTGCTGACCTATGCGAATTTCTCAAATGTAGAAATCTCGATTGCATAATTTCTGGTAGTGGGGGACTGCGTTCGCGCTCTCCCCTGATATAATATTGTCAAAAGTAAATACAGAACTTGACTAACAATCTATCAACGTGATTTTTTTATAACTCATTGTATATCTTCCTGTACATTATCCATTTACTGTATATTTTTGGACTGTATGTTTTAGGATGTATATCTTTCACTGTGTATTCTTATTCTTTGGAATACCTAAATGTTTATTGTGAGCGATCTGTGGTGCTGAAAGTGAATTTCCCTCAGGATTAATAAAGTACTTCTATGTGTAGAATTATGTGTCATTGAAAAAGGAACTATTTTCAATTGTGTCCAATGAGAAACAAATGATTTCCAGATAGACTGTGTCCTCCACAAGTCCAAACTAATGGCAATTGTTTCTTGCCATCTATATGCTGGCTTTTGTCGGCATGTTATTTCGCTTACGGCCATACCAACCTGAACACGCCCGATCTCGTCCGATCTCGGAAGCTAAGCAGGTTCGGGCCTGGTTAGTACTTGGATGGGAGACCGCCTGGGAATACCAGGTGCAGTAAGCATTTTGCACAGCAAGGAGGTGCTACTGATCCCTCATAAAACACCCCAAGTCTTTCAACTAGCTTTTGCACATTTGAGTAGTACACTACCTACAAACACTCATTCAAACAGCTTGAAAGTAAGTAACATGCCTAGGTCCTAAAGCTAATGGGATTATGTGTGACTGATTTACAGTAATATTGGCTCATTTAACATAACTAAGCTTTTGAAATTGGCTATCTCAAACCGCCCTCTTTTCTTGATGCAAGTTGTTTTTGGAGGGTGGAGAAAAGGGGGCGGGGCTTGAGAGGTAGCCAATAGGTAATAGCCAATAGGTAATAGCCTAGCGGTGTATAGTGAAGACCATCAGCCAGACTCATATGTGCCAGAAGCACTATCCTCTCCCTGACTTGTACAACTCATACTTACCTGGCAAGGGAGATACCATGATCAAGAAGGTGGTTCACCCATGGCGAGGCTCAGCCATTGCACTCCGGCTGTGCTGACCTATGCGAATTTCTCAAATGTAGAAATCTCGATTGCATAATTTCTGGTAGTGGGGGACTGCGTTCGCGCTCTCCCCTGATATAATATTGTCAAAAGTAAATACAGAACTTGACTAACAATCTATCAACGTGATTTTTTTATAACTCATTGTATATCTTCCTGTACATTATCCATTTACTGTATATTTTTGGACTATGTTTTAGGATGTATATCTTTCACTGTGTATTCTTATTCTTTGGAATACCTAAATGTTTATTGTGAGCGATCTGTGGTGCTGAAAGTGAATTTCCCTCAGGATTAATAAAGTACTTCTATGTGTAGAATTATGTGTCATTGAAAAAGGAACTATTTTCAATTGTGTCCAATGAGAAACAAATGATTTCCAGATAGACTGTGTCCTCCACAAGTCCAAACTAATGGCAATTGTTTCTTGCCATCTATATGCTGGCTTTTGTCGGCATGTTATTTCGCTTACGGCCATACCAACCTGAACACGCCCGATCTCGTCCGATCTCGGAAGCTAAGCAGGTTCGGGCCTGGTTAGTACTTGGATGGGAGACCGCCTGGGAATACCAGGTGCAGTAAGCATTTTGCACAGCAAGGAGGTGCTACTGATCCCTCATAAAACACCCCAAGTCTTTCAACTAGCTTTTGCACATTTGAGTAGTACACTACCTACAAACACTCATTCAAACAGCTTGAAAGTAAGTAACATGCCTAGGTCCTAAAGCTAATGGGATTATGTGTGACTGATTTACAGTAATATTGGCTCATTTAACATAACTAAGCTTTTGAAATTGGCTATCTCAAACCGCCCTCTTTTCTTGATGCAAGTTGTTTTTGGAGGGTGGAGAAAAGGGGGCGGGGCTTGAGAGGTAGCCAATAGGTAATAGCCAATAGGTAATAGCCTAGCGGTGTATAGTGAAGACCATCAGCCAGACTCATATGTGCCAGAAGCACTATCCTCTCCCTGACTTGTACAACTCATACTTACCTGGCAAGGGAGATACCATGATCAAGAAGGTGGTTCACCCATGGCGAGGCTCAGCCATTGCACTCCGGCTGTGCTGACCTATGCGAATTTCTCAAATGTAGAAATCTCGATTGCATAATTTCTGGTAGTGGGGGACTGCGTTCGCGCTCTCCCCTGATATAATATTGTCAAAAGTAAATACAGAACTTGACTAACAATCTATCAACGTGATTTTTTTATAACTCATTGTATATCTTCCTGTACATTATCCATTTACTGTATATTTTTGGACTGTATGTTTTAGGATGTATATCTTTCACTGTGTATTCTTATTCTTTGGAATACCTAAATGTTTATTGTGAGCGATCTGTGGTGCTGAAAGTGAATTTCCCTCAGGATTAATAAAGTACTTCTATGTGTAGAATTATGTGTCATTGAAAAAGGAACTATTTTCAATTGTGTCCAATGAGAAACAAATGATTTCCAGATAGACTGTGTCCTCCACAAGTCCAAACTAATGGCAATTGTTTCTTGCCATCTATATGCTGGCTTTTGTCGGCATGTTATTTCGCTTACGGCCATACCAACCTGAACACGCCCGATCTCGTCCGATCTCGGAAGCTAAGCAGGTTCGGGCCTGGTTAGTACTTGGATGGGAGACCGCCTGGGAATACCAGGTGCAGTAAGCATTTTGCACAGCAAGGAGGTGCTACTGATCCCTCATAAAACACCCCAAGTCTTTCAACTAGCTTTTGCACATTTGAGTAGTACACTACCTACAAACACTCATTCAAACAGCTTGAAAGTAAGTAACATGCCTAGGTCCTAAAGCTAATGGGATTATGTGTGACTGATTTACAGTAATATTGGCTCATTTAACATAACTAAGCTTTTGAAATTGGCTATCTCAAACCGCCCTCTTTTCTTGATGCAAGTTGTTTTTGGAGGGTGGAGAAAAGGGGGCGGGGCTTGAGAGGTAGCCAATAGGTAATAGCCAATAGGTAATAGCCTAGCGGTGTATAGTGAAGACCATCAGCCAGACTCATATGTGCCAGAAGCACTATCCTCTCCCTGACTTGTACAACTCATACTTACCTGGCAAGGGAGATACCATGATCAAGAAGGTGGTTCACCCATGGCGAGGCTCAGCCATTGCACTCCGGCTGTGCTGACCTATGCGAATTTCTCAAATGTAGAAATCTCGATGGCATAATTTCTGGTAGTGGGGGACTGCGTTCGCGCTCTCCCCTGATATAATATTGTCAAAAGTAAATACAGAACTTGACTAACAATCTATCAACGTGATTTTTTTATAACTCATTGTATATCTTCCTGTACATTATCCATTTACTGTATATTTTTGGACTGTATGTTTTAGGATGTATATCTTTCACTGTGTATTCTTATTCTTTGGAATACCTAAATGTTTATTGTGAGCGATCTGTGGTGCTGAAAGTGAATTTCCCTCAGGATTAATAAAGTACTTCTATGTGTAGAATTATGTGTCATTGAAAAAGGAACTATTTTCAATTGTGTCCAATGAGAAACAAATGATTTCCAGATAGACTGTGTCCTCCACAAGTCCAAACTAATGGCAATTGTTTCTTGCCATCTATATGCTGGCTTTTGTCGGCATGTTATTTCGCTTACGGCCATACCAACCTGAACACGCCCGATCTCGTCCGATCTCGGAAGCTAAGCAGGTTCGGGCCTGGTTAGTACTTGGATGGGAGACCGCCTGGGAATACCAGGTGCAGTAAGCATTTTGCACAGCAAGGAGGTGCTACTGATCCCTCATAAAACACCCCAAGTCTTTCAACTAGCTTTTGCACATTTGAGTAGTACACTACCTACAAACACTCATTCAAACAGCTTGAAAGTAAGTAACATGCCTAGGTCCTAAAGCTAATGGGATTATGTGTGACTGATTTACAGTAATATTGGCTCATTTAACATAACTAAGCTTTTGAAATTGGCTATCTCAAACCGCCCTCTTTTCTTGATGCAAGTTGTTTTTGGAGGGTGGAGAAAAGGGGGCGGGGCTTGAGAGGTAGCCAATAGGTAATAGCCAATAGGTAATAGCCTAGCGGTGTATAGTGAAGACCATCAGCCAGACTCATATGTGCCAGAAGCACTATCCTCTCCCTGACTTGTACAACTCATACTTACCTGGCAAGGGAGATACCATGATCAAGAAGGTGGTTCACCCATGGCGAGGCTCAGCCATTGCACTCCGGCTGTGCTGACCTATGCGAATTTCTCAAATGTAGAAATCTCGATTGCATAATTTCTGGTAGTGGGGGACTGCGTTCGCGCTCTCCCCTGATATAATATTGTCAAAAGTAAATACAGAACTTGACTAACAATCTATCAACGTGATTTTTTTATAACTCATTGTATATCTTCCTGTACATTATCCATTTACTGTATATTTTTGGACTGTATGTTTTAGGATGTATATCTTTCACTGTGTATTCTTATTCTTTGGAATACCTAAATGTTTATTGTGAGCGATCTGTGGTGCTGAAAGTGAATTTCCCTCAGGATTAATAAAGTACTTCTATGTGTAGAATTATGTGTCATTGAAAAAGGAACTATTTTCAATTGTGTCCAATGAGAAACAAATGATTTCCAGATAGACTGTGTCCTCCACAAGTCCAAACTAATGGCAATTGTTTCTTGCCATCTATATGCTGGCTTTTGTCGGCATGTTATTTCGCTTACGGCCATACCAACCTGAACACGCCCGATCTCGTCCGATCTCGGAAGCTAAGCAGGTTCGGGCCTGGTTAGTACTTGGATGGGAGACCGCCTGGGAATACCAGGTGCAGTAAGCATTTTGCACAGCAAGGAGGTGCTACTGATCCCGCATAAAACACCCAGAGTCTTTCAACTAGCTTTTGCACATTTGAGTAGTACACTACCTACAAACACTCATTCAAACAGCTTGAAAGTAAGTAACATGCCTAGGTCCTAAAGCTAATGGGATTATGTGTGACTGATTTACAGTAATATTGGCTCATTTAACATAACTAAGCTTTTGAAATTGGCTATCTCAAACCGCCCTCTTTTCTTGATGCAAGTTGTTTTTGGAGGGTGGAGAAAAGGGGGCGGGGCTTGAGAGGTAGCCAATAGGTAATAGCCAATAGGTAATAGCCTAGCGGTGTATAGTGAAGACCATCAGCCAGACTCATATGTGCCAGAAGCACTATCCTCTCCCTGACTTGTACAACTCATACTTACCTGGCAAGGGAGATACCATGATCAAGAAGGTGGTTCACCCATGGCGAGGCTCAGCCATTGCACTCCGGCTGTGCTGACCTTTGCGAATTTCTCAAATGTAGAAATCTCGATTGCATAATTTCTGGTAGTGGGGGACTGCGTTCGCGCTCTCCCCTGATATAATATTGTCAAAAGTAAATACAGAACTTGACTAACAATCTATCAACGTGATTTTTTTATAACTCATTGTATATCTTCCTGTACATTATCCATTTACTGTATATTTTTGGACTGTATGTTTTAGGATGTATATCTTTCACTGTGTATTCTTATTCTTTGGAATACCTAAATGTTTATTGTGAGCGATCTGTGGTGCTGAAAGTGAATTTCCCTCAGGATTAATAAAGTACTTCTATGTGTAGAATTATGTGTCATTGAAAAAGGAACTATTTTCAATTGTGTCCAATGAGAAACAAATGATTTCCAGATAGACTGTGTCCTCCACAAGTCCAAACTAATGGCAATTGTTTCTTGCCATCTATATGCTGGCTTTTGTCGGCATGTTATTTCGCTTACGGCCATACCAACCTGAACACGCCCGATCTCGTCCGATCTCGGAAGCTAAGCAGGTTCGGGCCTGGTTAGTACTTGGATGGGAGACCGCCTGGGAATACCAGG
Organism: Notolepis coatsorum; assembly: GCF_963971535.1. Classification (NCBI taxonomy): domain Eukaryota; kingdom Metazoa; phylum Chordata; class Actinopteri; order Aulopiformes; family Paralepididae; genus Notolepis; species Notolepis coatsorum. The sequence goes on from NC_140168.1 coordinate 173,427,914, forward strand.
TGCAGTAAGCATTTTGCACAGCAAGGAGGTGCTACTGATCCCTCATAAAACACCCCAAGTCTTTCAACTAGCTTTTGCACATTTGAGTAGTACACTACCTACAAACACTCATTCAAACAGCAGGAAAGTAAGTAACATGCCTAGGTCCTAAAGCTAATGGGATTATGTGTGACTGATTTACAGTAATATTGGCTCATTTAACATAACTAAGCTTTTGAAATTGGCTATCTCAAACCGCCCTCTTTTCTTGATGCAAGTTGTTTTTGGAGGGTGGAGAAAAGGGGGCGGGGCTTGAGAGGTAGCCAATAGGTAATAGCCAATAGGTAATAGCCTAGCGGTGTATAGTGAAGACCATCAGCCAGACTCATATGTGCCAGAAGCACTATCCTCTCCCTGACTTGTACAACTCATACTTACCTGGCAAGGGAGATACCATGATCAAGAAGGTGGTTCACCCATGGCGAGGCTCAGCCATTGCACTCCGGCTGTGCTGACCTATGCGAATTTCTCAAATGTAGAAATCTCGATTGCATAATTTCTGGTAGTGGGGGACTGCGTTCGCGCTCTCCCCTGATATAATATTGTCAAAAGTAAATACAGAACTTGACTAACAATCTATCAACGTGATTTTTTTATAACTCATTGTATATCTTCCTGTACATTATCCATTTACTGTATATTTTTGGACTGTATGTTTTAGGATGTATATCTTTCACTGTGTATTCTTATTCTTTGGAATACCTAAATGTTTATTGTGAGCGATCTGTGGTGCTGAAAGTGAATTTCCCTCAGGATTAATAAAGTACTTCTATGTGTAGAATTATGTGTCATTGAAAAAGGAACTATTTTCAATTGTGTCCAATGAGAAACAAATGATTTCCAGATAGACTGTGTCCTCCACAAGTCCAAACTAATGGCAATTGTTTCTTGCCATCTATATGCTGGCTTTTGTCTGCATGTTATTTCGCTTACGGCCATACCAACCTGAACACGCCCGATCTCGTCCGATCTCGGAAGCTAAGCAGGTTCGGGCCTGGTTAGTACTTGGATGGGAGACCGCCTGGGAATACCAGGTGCAGTAAGCATTTTGCACAGCAAGGAGGTGCTACTGATCCCTCATAAAACACCCCAAGTCTTTCAACTAGCTTTTGCACATTTGAGTAGTACACTACCTACAAACACTCATTCAAACAGCTTGAAAGTAAGTAACATGCCTAGGTCCTAAAGCTAATGGGATTATGTGTGACTGATTTACAGTAATATTGGCTCATTTAACATAACTAAGCTTTTGAAATTGGCTATCTCAAACCGCCCTCTTTTCTTGATGCAAGTTGTTTTTGGAGGGTGGAGAAAAGGGGGCGGGGCTTGAGAGGTAGCCAATAGGTAATAGCCAATAGGTAATAGCCTAGCGGTGTATAGTGAAGACCATCAGCCAGACTCATATGTGCCAGAAGCACTATCCTCTCCCTGACTTGTACAACTCATACTTACCTGGCAAGGGAGATACCATGATCAAGAAGGTGGTTCACCCATGGCGAGGCTCAGCCATTGCACTCCGGCTGTGCTGACCTATGCGAATTTCTCAAATGTAGAAATCTCGATTGCATAATTTCTGGTAGTGGGGGACTGCGTTCGCGCTCTCCCCTGATATAATATTGTCAAAAGTAAATACAGAACTTGACTAACAATCTATCAACGTGATTTTTTTATAACTCATTGTATATCTTCCTGTACATTATCCATTTACTGTATATTTTTGGACTGTATGTTTTAGGATGTATATCTTTCACTGTGTATTCTTATTCTTTGGAATACCTAAATGTTTATTGTGAGCGATCTGTGGTGCTGAAAGTGAATTTCCCTCAGGATTAATAAAGTACTTCTATGTGTAGAATTATGTGTCATTGAAAAAGGAACTATTTTCAATTGTGTCCAATGAGAAACAAATGATTTCCAGATAGACTGTGTCCTCCACAAGTCCAAACTAATGGCAATTGTTTCTTGCCATCTATATGCTGGCTTTTGTCGGCATGTTATTTCGCTTACGGCCATACCAACCTGAACACGCCCGATCTCGTCCGATCTCGGAAGCTAAGCAGGTTCGGGCCTGGTTAGTACTTGGATGGGAGACCGCCTGGGAATACCAGGTGCAGTAAGCATTTTGCACAGCAAGGAGGTGCTACTGATCCCTCATAAAACACCCCAAGTCTTTCAACTAGCTTTTGCACATTTGAGTAGTACACTACCTACAAACACTCATTCAAACAGCTTGAAAGTAAGTAACATGCCTAGGTCCTAAAGCTAATGGGATTATGTGTGACTGATTTACAGTAATATTGGCTCATTTAACATAACTAAGCTTTTGAAATTGGCTATCTCAAACCGCCCTCTTTTCTTGATGCAAGTTGTTTTTGGAGGGTGGAGAAAAGGGGGCGGGGCTTGAGAGGTAGCCAATAGGTAATAGCCAATAGGTAATAGCCTAGCGGTGTATAGTGAAGACCATCAGCCAGACTCATATGTGCCAGAAGCACTATCCTCTCCCTGACTTGTACAACTCATACTTACCTGGCAAGGGAGATACCATGATCAAGAAGGTGGTTCACCCATGGCGAGGCTCAGCCATTGCACTCCGGCTGTGCTGACCTATGCGAATTTCTCAAATGTAGAAAACTCGATTGCATAATTTCTGGTAGTGGGGGACTGCGTTCGCGCTCTCCCCTGATATAATATTGTCAAAAGTAAATACAGAACTTGACTAACAATCTATCAACGTGATTTTTTTATAACTCATTGTATATCTTCCTGTACATTATCCATTTACTGTATATTTTTGGACTGTATGTTTTAGGATGTATATCTTTCACTGTGTATTCTTATTCTTTGGAATACCTAAATGTTTATTGTGAGCGATCTGTGGTGCTGAAAGTGAATTTCCCTCAGGATTAATAAAGTACTTCTATGTGTAGAATTATGTGTCATTGAAAAAGGAACTATTTTCAATTGTGTCCAATGAGAAACAAATGATTTCCAGATAGACTGTGTCCTCCACAAGTCCAAACTAATGGCAATTGTTTCTTGCCATCTATATGCTGGCTTTTGTCGGCATGTTATTTCGCTTACGGCCATACCAACCTGAACACGCCCGATCTCGTCCGATCTCGGAAGCTAAGCAGGTTCGGGCCTGGTTAGTACTTGGATGGGAGACCGCCTGGGAATACCAGGTGCAGTAAGCATTTTGCACAGCAAGGAGGTGCTACTGATCCCTCATAAAACACCCCAAGTCTTTCAACTAGCTTTTGCACATTTGAGTAGTACACTACCTACAAACACTCATTCAAACAGCTTGAAAGTAAGTAACATGCCTAGGTCCTAAAGCTAATGGGATTATGTGTGACTGATTTACAGTAATATTGGCTCATTTAACATAACTAAGCTTTTGAAATTGGCTATCTCAAACCGCCCTCTTTTCTTGATGCAAGTTGTTTTTGGAGGGTGGAGAAAAGGGGGCGGGGCTTGAGAGGTAGCCAATAGGTAATAGCCAATAGGTAATAGCCTAGCGGTGTATAGTGAAGACCATCAGCCAGACTCATATGTGCCAGAAGCACTATCCTCTCCCTGACTTGTACAACTCATACTTACCTGGCAAGGGAGATACCATGATCAAGAAGGTGGTTCACCCATGGCGAGGCTCAGCCATTGCACTCCGGCTGTGCTGACCTTTGCGAATTTCTCAAATGTAGAAATCTCGATTGCATAATTTCTGGTAGTGGGGGACTGCGTTCGCGCTCTCCCCTGATATAATATTGTCAAAAGTAAATACAGAACTTGACTAACAATCTATCAACGTGATTTTTTTATAACTCATTGTATATCTTCCTGTACATTATCCATTTACTGTATATTTTTGGACTGTATGTTTTAGGATGTATATCTTTCACTGTGTATTCTTATTCTTTGGAATACCTAAATGTTTATTGTGAGCGATCTGTGGTGCTGAAAGTGAATTTCCCTCAGGATTAATAAAGTACTTCTATGTGTAGAATTATGTGTCATTGAAAAAGGAACTATTTTCAATTGTGTCCAATGAGAAACAAATGATTTCCAGATAGACTGTGTCCTCCACAAGTCCAAACTAATGGCAATTGTTTCTTGCCATCTATATGCTGGCTTTTGTCGGCATGTTATTTAGCTTACGGCCATACCAACCTGAACACGCCCGATCTCGTCCGATCTCGGAAGCTAAGCAGGTTCGGGCCTGGTTAGTACTTGGATGGGAGACCGCCTGGGAATACCAGGTGCAGTAAGCATTTTGCACAGCAAGGAGGTGCTACTGATCCCTCATAAAACACCCCAAGTCTTTCAACTAGCTTTTGCACATTTGAGTAGTACACTACCTACAAACACTCATTCAAACAGCTTGAAAGTAAGTAACATGCCTAGGTCCTAAAGCTAATGGGATTATGTGTGACTGATTTACAGTAATATTGGCTCATTTAACATAACTAAGCTTTTGAAATTGGCTATCTCAAACCGCCCTCTTTTCTTGATGCAAGTTGTTTTTGGAGGGTGGAGAAAAGGGGGCGGGGCTTGAGAGGTAGCCAATAGGTAATAGCCAATAGGTAATAGCCTAGCGGTGTATAGTGAAGACCATCAGCCAGACTCATATGTGCCAGAAGCACTATCCTCTCCCTGACTTGTACAACTCATACTTACCTGGCAAGGGAGATACCATGATCAAGAAGGTGGTTCACCCATGGCGAGGCTCAGCCATTGCACTCCGGCTGTGCTGACCTATGCGAATTTCTCAAATGTAGAAATCTCGATTGCATAATTTCTGGTAGTGGGGGACTGCGTTCGCGCTCTCCCCTGATATAATATTGTCAAAAGTAAATACAGAACTTGACTAACAATCTATCAACGTGATTTTTTTATAACTCATTGTATATCTTCCTGTACATTATCCATTTACTGTATATTTTTGGACTGTATGTTTTAGGATGTATATCTTTCACTGTGTATTCTTATTCTTTGGAATACCTAAATGTTTATTGTGAGCGATCTGTGGTGCTGAAAGTGAATTTCCCTCAGGATTAATAAAGTACTTCTATGTGTAGAATTATGTGTCATTGAAAAAGGAACTATTTTCAATTGTGTCCAATGAAAAACAAATGATTTCCAGATAGACTGTGTCCTCCACAAGTCCAAACTAATGGCAATTGTTTCTTGCCATCTATATGCTGGCTTTTGTCGGCATGTTATTTCGCTTACGGCCATACCAACCTGAACACGCCCGATCTCGTCCGATCTCGGAAGCTAAGCAGGTTCGGGCCTTGTTAGTACTTGGATGGGAGACCGCCTGGGAATACCAGGTGCAGTAAGCATTTTGCACAGCAAGGAGGTGCTACTGATCCCTCATAAAACACCCCAAGTCTTTCAACTAGCTTTTGCACATTTGAGTAGTACACTACCTACAAACACTCATTCAAACAGCTTGAAAGTAAGTAACATGCCTAGGTCCTAAAGCTAATGGGATTATGTGTGACTGATTTACAGTAATATTGGCTCATTTAACATAACTAAGCTTTTGAAATTGGCTATCTCAAACCGCCCTCTTTTCTTGATGCAAGTTGTTTTTGGAGGGTGGAGAAAAGGGGGCGGGGCTTGAGAGGTAGCCAATAGGTAATAGCCAATAGGTAATAGCCTAGCGGTGTATAGTGAAGACCATCAGCCAGACTCATATGTGCCAGAAGCACTATCCTCTCCCTGACTTGTACAACTCATACTTACCTGGCAAGGGAGATACCATGATCAAGAAGGTGGTTCACCCATGGCGAGGCTCAGCCATTGCACTCCGGCTGTGCTGACCTATGCGAATTTCTCAAATGTAGAAATCTCGATTGCATAATTTCTGGTAGTGGGGGACTGCGTTCGCGCTCTCCCCTGATATAATATTGTCAAAAGTAAATACAGAACTTGACTAACAATCTATCAACGTGATTTTTTTATAACTCATTGTATATCTTCCTGTACATTATCCATTTACTGTATATTTTTGGACTGTATGTTTTAGGATGTATATCTTTCACTGTGTATTCTTATTCTTTGGAATACCTAAATGTTTATTGTGAGCGATCTGTGGTGCTGAAAGTGAATTTCCCTCAGGATTAATAAAGTACTTCTATGTGTAGAATTATGTGTCATTGAAAAAGGAACTATTTTCAATTGTGTCCAATGAGAAACAAATGATTTCCAGATAGACTGTGTCCTCCACAAGTCCAAACTAATGGCAATTGTTTCTTGCCATCTATATGCTGGCTTTTGTCGGCATGTTATTTCGCTTACGGCCATACCAACCTGAACACGCCCGATCTCATCCGATCTCGGAAGCTAAGCAGGTTCGGGCCTGGTTAGTACTTGGATGGGAGACCGCCTGGGAATACCAGGTGCAGTAAGCAATTTGCACAGCAAGGAGGTGCTACTGATCCCTCATAAAACACCCCAAGTCTTTCAACTAGCTTTTGCACATTTGAGTAGTACACTACCTACAAACACTCATTCAAACAGCTTGAAAGTAAGTAACATGCCTAGGTCCTAAAGCTAATGGGATTATGTGTGACTGATTTACAGTAATATTGGCTCATTTAACATAACTAAGCTTTTGAAATTGGCTATCTCAAACCGCCCTCTTTTCTTGATGCAAGTTGTTTTTGGAGGGTGGAGAAAAGGGGGCGGGGCTTGAGAGGTAGCCAATAGGTAATAGCCAATAGGTAATAGCCTAGCGGTGTATAGTGAAGACCATCAGCCAGACTCATATGTGCCAGAAGCACTATCCTCTCCCTGACTTGTACAACTCATACTTACCTGGCAAGGGAGATACCATGATCAAGAAGGTGGTTCACCCATGGCGAGGCTCAGCCATTGCACTCCGGCTGTGCTGACCTATGCGAATTTCTCAAATGTAGAAATCTCGATTGCATAATTTCTGGTAGTGGGGGACTGCGTTCGCGCTCTCCCCTGATATAATATTGTCAAAAGTAAATACAGAACTTGACTAACAATCTATCAACGTGATTTTTTTATAACTCATTGTATATCTTCCTGTACATTATCCATTTACTGTATATTTTTGGACTGTATGTTTTAGGATGTATATCTTTCACTGTGTATTCTTATTCTTTGGAATACCTAAATGTTTATTGTGAGCGATCTGTGGTGCTGAAAGTGAATTTCCCTCAGGATTAATAAAGTACTTCTATGTGTAGAATTATGTGTCATTGAAAAAGGAACTATTTTCAATTGTGTCCAATGAGAAACAAATGATTTCCAGATAGACTGTGTCCTCCACAAGTCCAAACTAATGGCAATTGTTTCTTGCCATCTATATGCTGGCTTTTGTCGGCATGTTATTTTGCTTACGGCCATACCAACCTGAACACGCCCGATCTCATCCAATCTCGGAAGCTAAGCAGGTTCGGGCCTGGTTAGTACTTGGATGGGAGACCGCCTGGGAATACCAGGTGCAGTAAGCATTTTTCACAGCAAGGAGGTGCTACTGATCCCTCATAAAACACCCCAAGTCTTTCAACTAGCTTTTGCACATTTGAGTAGTACACTACCTACAAACACTCATTCAAACAGCTTGAAAGTAAGTAACATGCCTAGGTCCTAAAGCTAATGGGATTATGTGTGACTGATTTACAGTAATATTGGCTCATTTAACATAACTAAGCTTTTGAAATTGGCTATCTCAAACCGCCCTCTTTTCTTGATGCAAGTTGTTTTTGGAGGGTGGAGAAAAGGGGGCGGGGCTTGAGAGGTAGCCAATAGGTAATAGCCAATAGGTAATAGCCTAGCGGTGTATAGTGAAGACCATCAGCCAGACTCATATGTGCCAGAAGCACTATCCTCTCCCTGACTTGTACAACTCATACTTACCTGGCAAGGGAGATACCATGATCAAGAAGGTGGTTCACCCATGGCGAGGCTCAGCCATTGCACTCCGGCTGTGCTGACCTATGCGAATTTCTCAAATGTAGAAATCTCGATTGCATAATTTCTGGTAGTGGGGGACTGCGTTCGCGCTCTCCCCTGATATAATATTGTCAAAAGTAAATACAGAACTTGACTAACAATCTATCAACGTGATTTTTTTATAACTCATTGTATATCTTCCTGTACATTATCCATTTACTGTATATTTTTGGACTGTATGTTTTAGGATGTATATCTTTCACTGTGTATTCTTATTCTTTGGAATACCTAAATGTTTATTGTGAGCGATCTGTGGTGCTGAAAGTGAATTTCCCTCAGGATTAATAAAGTACTTCTATGTGTAGAATTATGTGTCATTGAAAAAGGAACTATTTTCAATTGTGTCCAATGAGAAACAAATGATTTCCAGATAGACTGTGTCCTCCACAAGTCCAAACTAATGGCAATTGTTTCTTGCCATCTATATGCTGGCTTTTGTCGGCATGTTATTTCGCTTACGGCCATACCAACCTGAACACGCCCGATCTCGTCCGATCTCGGAAGCAAAGCAGGTTCGGGCCTGGTTAGTACTTGGATGGGAGACCGCCTGGGAATACCAGGTGCAGTAAGCATTTTGCACAGCAAGGAGGTGCTACTGATCCCTCATAAAACACCCCAAGTCTTTCAACTAGCTTTTGCACATTTGAGTAGTACACTACCTACAAACACTCATTCAAACAGCTTGAAAGTAAGTAACATGCCTAGGTCCTAAAGCTAATGGGATTATGTGTGACTGATTTACAGTAATATTGGCTCATTTAACATAACTAAGCTTTTGAAATTGGCTATCTCAAACCGCCCTCTTTTCTTGATGCAAGTTGTTTTTGGAGGGTGGAGAAAAGGGGGCGGGGCTTGAGAGGTAGCCAATAGGTAATAGCCAATAGGTAATAGCCTAGCGGTGTATAGTGAAGACCATCAGCCAGACTCATATGTGCCAGAAGCACTATCCTCTCCCTGACTTGTACAACTCATACTTACCTGGCAAGGGAGATACCATGATCAAGAAGGTGGTTCACCCATGGCGAGGCTCAGCCATTGCACTCCGGCTGTGCTGACCTATGCGAATTTCTCAAATGTAGAAATCTCGATTGCATAATTTCTGGTAGTGGGGGACTGCGTTCGCGCTCTCCCCTGATATAATATTGTCAAAAGTAAATACAGAACTTGACTGACAATCTATCAACGTGATTTTTTTATAACTCATTGTATATCTTCCTGTACATTATCCATTTACTGTATATTTTTGGACTGTATGTTTTAGGATGTATATCTTTCACTGTGTATTCTTATTCTTTGGAATACCTAAATGTTTATTGTGAGCGATCTGTGGTGCTGAAAGTGAATTTCCCTCAGGATTAATAAAGTACTTCTATGTGTAGAATTATGTGTCATTGAAAAAGGAACTATTTTCAATTGTGTCCAATGAGAAACAAATGATTTCCAGATAGACTGTGTCCTCCACAAGTCCAAACTAATGGCAATTGTTTCTTGCCATCTATATGCTGGCTTTTGTCGGCATGTTATTTCGCTTACGGCCATACCAACCTGAACACGCCCTGATTGGAGATTGAGAGCAGGTGTGCTGAGTCAGTGTCAGTTTGGGTGTGAGAGAGTGAGCTGTGTTTCCACAGTAGCAGAGATTTCAAAGTATATTGTATCTAAATGGTAAGTTTTTTCTTGTATTTTGTCACTTAATTTGAGTTGTGTTTGTTTCCCCCTGGCAGCTTTGTGCTGTTTGGGGGAGATTGACTCATTAAAATTTTATTGTTTGTGTGCCTTGAGGATTTTTTTGCTGGTTTGTTGTTAAAATTTTAAAGGATAAATTTAAGGGCTATGGACAATTTGAATGGTGGACGGCGTCCCAGGCAGGCAAATAATAATGAAAGTGAAACAATTTATGAGCGAAGGCTTACCGTGGAGGTTGATATTGAAGGGGAGGAGAGGACTACCATGATGCAGCTGTTGAAAGCTGTAAAAGCAGAGTGTGGCACTGTACTGACGTGTAGGTTTTTGACACCCAGAAAATATGAATTAACTTTGAATTGTTTGGAGACAAAAACCAAAATAATGGATGGACTGAAGGTGGGGAAAAATCTTGTAATGGCGACGGAGCTTATGAGTGACGAGATGGTGGTGTCGTTTTTAAACCTGCCAGGCTACATACTGGATCAGGAGATCTTTGACAAACTGAGTCAGTGGGGAGTGAGGCCCGTTTCTCCTATAAAGAGACGTATTTGGCCGGGGACAAATATAGGGGATGGGACAAGATACCTGAAGGTGAAATTCACGAAGGATGTACAGTCACTGCCATATTCTACCAAATTTGACACTTTGAAAGGTGTGGAGCACTTTAGGGTAATCCACGACAGACAAATGCGAGTGTGTAGGTTATGCATAAAACCGGGCCATGTGCTCAGAGACTGCCCTGATTTCAAGTGCCACAAGTGTAAGAAACAGGGTCATTATGCCCGGGAATGTCCGGAAAGGGAGAAATGTCGCGTGTGTCCTGAGGATGGAGAATGCAGGTGCGGCTTCGCGAAAGGTGGCTGGGCGAGACGTGGAGAGGACGCGACTGGTGGGACAGATGGAGCCACGGAGACGGAGAGAGGAGGGGCGGAGGAGGAGGACGAGAATGGAGAGAAGGAGAATGGAGAGAAGGAGAACGGAGAGAAGGAGAACGGAGAGAAGGAGGACAGCGATACGGGAGAGCCAATGCAGACCACTGAGGGAGGTCGAGAGGAGGAGGCGGAGTTGCTGGACGGGACGGGAGACAGTCGGGAGCTGACGGCGAAGCAGAGGGAGAGGGAAAGTGGAGAGGAGACAGAGTTCAACGTCTTCGAATGCCTGGAGAGAGCGATTGCTGAGATCTCCACTCCGACAACACCTGGGCAGGGTGAGAGCGATGAGGAGGTGCCGGGAGGTGTGGAGAGGAGAGTAAGCGGTGCGGTGGTGGCAGATGGAGCGAGAGGCGCGGCAGCAGCTGACGGGGCAGCAGAGCGGAGAGGAAGCGGTGTGGTGGTGGCAGATGGAGCGGGTGCGGCGGAGCAGAAGGAGAGCGGTGCGGCGGAGGCGGCGCGGAGAGGCATCGACGCAGAGCTGGCAGGGCTGGAGGAGAGACAGCAGAGGGGTGACGGCGAGCAGCAGACAGAATGGCGGAGTGACGAGGGAAATTCAGACGGGAGTGGAGGAACAGCAGAATGGCAGACTGTTTTACCGGCGGGGCAGAAGAGAAGCGGGAGAGGCGGTCAGGCGGCGGAGATGCGCGGAAGGAGCGTCGGCTGCGAGATCAATGACAGCCTTGATGGCTCTGTATCGGGGGGGCAGAAGGGCACGGAGGGGGAACCTGGTTCGGGAGTGGCTCAGGGACTCGAGGGAAAAGAAAAAAGAGAAAAAAGGGCTGAGCCACGGGCGAACCAGGGGAATACCTCTGATGCACCTGGGGGCAGTGAAGAGAAGAGACCTACAGAGTTGGAGATTGAAGGAGAGAAGCAGGTGATGGAGCTGGCGGCATCATCTGAAATCCCAGACACAGATGATTCACTGTCGGGTGAGTCAAGCTGTGACAGTGAAATGGATATAAGTAGGGAGGCAATAAACCTTTTGAAAAGAAAAACAAAAGACGCACCTAAAGGGGGGAAAAAAGGGAGGAAAGGGAGAAAAAGGTGATAATGGTGTATATAATAAACCTCATCACATTTGCTGTCATGTGTTCTACAATTACAGTTACTTCTATTAATATAAATGGGTTAAGAAATGCAAAGAAAATAGAGCAATTTTTTCAAACATACAATACAGATATAATATTACTTCAGGAGACATGGTGGACAGCGGATGTGATGGGGGAGGTCAGAAAATGCTGGGAGGGGGAAATATTCTCCAGCAATGGCAATGAAAGGTCTTGTGGGGTGGCGGTGTTAATTAAAAGGGATGCTGTGGCTAATATAAAAGAGGTGTATGTTGATACGGAGGGGAGGGTGGTAATAATTGAATGTGAATATGATGGCATGGTATATAAAATATTCAGCATTTATGCCCCAAATGGTGAGAGAGAGAGGAGGGTTTTCTTTCAAAGACTCAAGGGGAAAATAAATGGTGATTGTATCATTATAGGGGATTTCAATACCATATGTACACGGCTTGATACAACAAGCAAGGTTTTGAAATTTGACACATCACGGAACGAGTTGTTTCAGATCATAGATGAGAAAGATTTAGTGGATATATGGAGGCAGGGTAATGCAGGGAAGATAGGTTTTTCTAGAAAACAGGTAGTTTTAGGTGAGTTAAGGCAGAGTAGGATAGATTTTTGTTTGGTTGTTAGGAATGTGGAAAAATATATCATGGATATAGATTATGTTTTTGGGTTTTTGTCAGACCATGCAGCGATTACTTTTAGAATAGGGTATGAAGTGCAGATGAGGGGGGGAGGAATATGGTGTTTAAACACAGTGTTATTAAAGGAAGCGGAGTATAGAAAGAGAGTTTTAGACTTAGTTGATGCAGAGAAGGAAATGTCATTATTTGAGGATAGCATAGGAGAGTGGTGGGTGGGAGTAAAAGAAAGGATAAAAAGGATTAGTATTAGATATAGCAAGATGAGGAATTATAAGTTGAAAAAAGAGGAGTGGAAATTAAAAGAAAGTTTAGAGATAGAGGAGACAAAAATTCAAAAGGATACAGAATATAGTACAGACAGATATGTGGAGTTAGAGGCTAGATGGAAGGAGAGAGAGAGAAGAAAGTGTGCTGGTGCAATAGTAAGGAGTAGAGCTAAGTATTTTTTTGAGGGAGAAAGATGCACTTCTTTTTTTCTAGGGATGGAAAAAAATAGGCAGAGGAGAACGCATATAAAGGAGCTGGTAAATGGAGAAGGGGAAAAGGTGGAAGACTTAGTGGGGATTTTGGAGACTGTAGAAGAGTATTATAGAAAGTTGTTTAAGAGTGAGGGTGTGGATGAAGGGTGTATGAATGAGGTACTGATGGCAGTAAAACCAGTTTTGGAGGAGGGGAGTAGGGAAATGTGTGATAGTGATATTACAGAGTGTGAGGTGAAAGAGGCAATTGGTGGTCTGCAGGCTAACAAAAGTCCTGGTCTCGATGGGCTGCCGGGAGAGTTTTACAGGACTTTTGTTGGTCTGCTGGCCCCAATCCTACTGAAAGTATATAGAGAGATGGAGAGAAAAGGAGAGTGCACAGAGGACATGACAAAAGGAGTACTTACAATACTATATAAAAATAAAGGTGATAAAAATAATCTAGATAATTTTAGGCCCCTGAGTCTGTTAAATAATGATTATAAAGTATTAACGAAAATTCTGGCCAATAGAGTGAAAAGGGTTGTAGGGGATATTGTGGCACCTACACAGGCTTACAGTATTCCAGGTAGAGATGTCACAGAAACAATACGTTCCATAAAAGATGCATTAAGTCATGTGAAAAAGAATGGTGAAAATGGTGTTTTTTTGACTGTGGACCTGAACAAGGCATTTGATAGAGTGGAGCATGGTTTCCTATCGAAGGTTTTGGAGAAATTTGGTTTTGGGGGGAGGCTTAGAAGGTGGGTGGATTTAATTTATAAGGGGGCAAAGAGTTGTGTTAAGGTAAATGGCTACCTAACAGACTGTTTCCCATTGGAGCGGTCTGTTCGTCAGGGATGTCCTTTTTCGGCCTTGTTGTATGCAATTTCGGCAGAGCCCCTCGCAGCCTATGTTAAAAGCAAAGGAGCAATAAAAGCAATACAGTTACCATATGGCAAGGAAAGTCTAATCCACCAATATGCAGATGACACAACATTCACTGTCAGAGATATACAAAGTGTAAATACAATTATGGAATGTATAAATGTGTATGGTAAAGCCTCAGGGGCAAAGGTCAACCTGGAGAAGAGCGAATTGTTATGTATGGGTAAGATTAATGTAAATGAATGTGTTTTTCCTTTGAAAAAAGCAGAAGAGCACATCAAAGTTCTGGGCATATGGGTGGGACTAGACGAGAAAAGAGAGAGGGATATAACATGGGGTGGGATAGTAAACAAAATAAAACAAATGTTAAATTTCTGGAAACAAAGAAGATTAAGGCTAAAAGGTAAAGTAATAGTTGTTAACAGTTTGTTAATGTCTAAAATGATGTATGCGATGGGTGTCTTAGACATGCCGGAAGCAATAGAAAATCAAATAAATAGGATAGTGGCAGATTTCCTGTGGCAGGGGAAGCCGTCAAAAATTGCATATAAAGTGTTGATTGGTAAGAGTGGAGAGGGAGGCCTTAATTTGTGTGATGTAAAGTTGAGAAAACAAGCAGCAAGAGTAAGAGCAGTTCAGAAGTATTTATATGACCCTATAGAACACGGCTGGAAATGCTTTTTTAAACAAAGTATTGAAGCAGTGGGAAAATGTGGGAATAATGGATTATTTATGGCTTTAAAGCCTTCATTAACAGAGGGTATTCCTGAATTTTACAGGGAAATGTTGCAGGCTTGGGCTGTGTATCTGCCTAATGTGATGTATAAATGTAATACATTGGAGATGGTATTGGATCAGCCAATCTTTTTGAATCCTAAAATTAGGAAAAACGGGACAGAATTATACAACAGGACTTTTTTCAGAGCGGGAATGTTGCAGATAAAAGATTATGTGTATGAATATGTGCCGGGTTTTCTTCCAGCACAGGCGATATATGACACTGTGCTGGAGGAGGATGACGAGTACAGGTTCATCACTGCACAAAATAATTATGAAAGGATTAAGGAATGTATACAGGAGGAGTGGAAGGTTTTAATAATGTCACAGTGTGTTGGAAAGGAGAGGAGTGCAGAGCGGCCAGAGATGAAGGTGAACGTAGGAAAAGAGGAGAAGCTATTTAAGTGTGTTACCAGTAGAGATATATATAATGTACTGGTGAGGAAAACAAGACGAGTGCCTGCATCTGAACAGGTGTGGGAGAGGGTCTTTCCAGGTCTGGAGGGTGGGTCTGTGTGGGAGACTTTAGGAGTGAAACATAATAGTATTGGATGTGAATATGATGATTTCATGCTTAGGCATAATAGGATATATACAAAGGTTGTATTAAATAAGATTGATAAAACAGTGGATAAGAAATGTGATGTGTGTAAAAAATGTGATGAAACCTTTTCTCATCTGTTCCTAGAGTGCGAGGGTCTGCAGGCATTTCATGAGAGGTTGAGGGAGGGCATCAAGGTGAATTGGGAGGTTGAAAAGGATGACACAAATTGGAGGGTGTACTTTCTGTTTGGGGAGAAGAAGGGACAAATGGAACAGAAAAACCTTGTCAATTTCATATTAAGCCATGCCAGGCATGCCATTAGGTATAGAAGGAGGGTGGCATACTATGAAAAGAGAGTGGTAAATGTATGGTCTGTGTTTAACAGTGTGGTCAAAAAGGACATTTGTATGGCACATAAATATTTGAAGGAGGAGGAGTTTGACAGGTGGTTTGTGGAGGCCGGAAAGTGCATACAGGTGGATAATGGGAAAACTGTGTTTGGTTTTGGATAGAGGGCTATTATTTGGGTGGGATAAAGGGAGGTTTTGGTTAATGTTGAGTTGTGTTGGATTATATAGGTACAGTATGGATTTGGTTTTGATTGTTTTATGTGTTGGTTGATTTAGGGAAGTAAAACAGTGGGTGGTTTATGTTGGGCAACATGATCATTGGTGAATATTCGGTTTTGTTTATTGTGTTTATGATTGTTTTTATTTTAAGGAGAATATTGCCTTGATTTGAAAAATGGCTATATTATTCAACTGTGATAATGTGTCAAATTGATATTTTTGATAATAAAAAGATAAAAAAAAAAACACGCCCGATCTCGTCCGATCTCGGAAGCTAAGCAGGTTCGGGCCTGGTTAGTACTTGGATGGGAGACCGCCTGGTAATACCAGGTGCAGTAAGCATTTTGCACAGCAAGGAGGTGCTACTGATCCCTCATAAAACACCCCAAGTCTTTCAACTAGCTTTTGCACATTTGAGTAGTACACTACCTACAAACACTCATTCAAACAGCTTGAAAGTAAGTAACATGCCTAGGTCCTAAAGCTAATGGGATTATGTGTGACTGATTTACAGTAATATTGGCTCATTTAACATAACTAAGCTTTTGAAATTGGCTATCTCAAACCGCCCTCTTTTCTTGATGCAAGTTGTTTTTGGAGGGTGGAGAAAAGGGGGCGGGGCTTGAGAGGTAGCCAATAGGTAATAGCCAATAGGTAATAGCCTAGCGGTGTATAGTGAAGACCATCAGCCAGACTCATATGTGCCAGAAGCACTATCCTCTCCCTGACTTGTACAACTCATACTTACCTGGCAAGGGAGATACCATGATCAAGAAGGTGGTTCACCCATGGCGAGGCTCAGCCATTGCACTCCGGCTGTGCTGACCTATGCGAATTTCTCAAATGTAGAAATCTCGATTGCATAATTTCTGGTAGTGGGGGACTGCGTTCGCGCTCTCCCCTGATATAATATTGTCAAAAGTAAATACAGAACTTGACTAACAATCTATCAACGTGATTTTTTTATAACTCATTGTATATCTTCCTGTACATTATCCATTTACTGTATATTTTTGGACTGTATGTTTTAGGATGTATATCTTTCACTGTGTATTCTTATTCTTTGGAATACCTAAATGTTTATTGTGAGCGATCTGTGGTGCTGAAAGTGAATTTCCCTCAGGATTAATAAAGTACTTCTATGTGTAGAATTATGTGTCATTGAAAAAGGAACTATTTTCAATTGTGTCCAATGAGAAACAAATGATTTCCAGATAGACTGTGTCCTCCACAAGTCCAAACTAATGGCAATTGTTTCTTGCCATCTATATGCTGGCTTTTGTCGGCATGTTATTTCGCTTATGGCCATACCAACCTGAACACGCCCTGATTGGAGATTGAGAGCAGGTGTGCTGAGTCAGTGTCAGTTTGGGTGTGAGAGAGTGAGCTGTGTTTCCACAGTAGCAGAGATTTCAAAGTATATTGTATCTAAATGGTAAGTTTTTTCTTGTATTTTGTCACTTAATTTGAGTTGTGTTTGTTTCCCCCTGGCAGCTTTGTGCTGTTTGGGGGAGATTGACTCATTTAAATTTTATTGTTTGTGTGCCTTGAGGATTTTTTTGCTGGTTTGTTGTTAAAATTTTAAAGGATAAATTTAAGGGCTATGGACAATTTGAATGGTGGACGGCGTCCCAGGCAGGCAAATAATAATGAAAGTGAAACAATTTATGAGCGAAGGCTTACCGTGGAGGTTGATATTGAAGGGGAGGAGAGGACTACCATGATGCAGCTGTTGAAAGCTGTAAAAGCAGAGTGTGGCACTGTACTGACGTGTAGGTTTTTGACACCCAGAAAATATGAATTAACTTTGAATTGTTTGGAGACAAAAACCAAAATAATGGATGGACTGAAGGTGGGGAAAAATCTTGTAATGGCGACGGAGCTTATGAGTGACGAGATGGTGGTGTCGTTTTTAAACCTGCCAGGCTACATACTGGATCAGGAGATCTTTGACAAACTGAGTCAGTGGGGAGTGAGGCCCGTTTCTCCTATAAAGAGACGTATTTGGCCGGGGACAAATATAGGGGATGGGACAAGATACCTGAAGGTGAAATTCACGAAGGATGTACAGTCACTGCCATATTCTACCAAATTTGACACTTTGAAAGGTGTGGAGCACTTTAGGGTAATCCACGACAGACAAATGCGAGTGTGTAGGTTATGCATAAAACCGGGCCATGTGCTCAGAGACTGCCCTGATTTCAAGTGCCACAAGTGTAAGAAACAGGGTCATTATGCCCGGGAATGTCCGGAAAGGGAGAAATGTCGCGTGTGTCCTGAGGATGGAGAATGCAGGTGCGGCTTCGCGAAAGGTGGCTGGGCGAGACGTGGAGAGGACGCGACTGGTGGGACAGATGGAGCCACGGAGACGGAGAGAGGAGGGGCGGAGGAGGAGGACGAGAATGGAGAGAAGGAGAATGGAGAGAAGGAGAACGGAGAGAAGGAGAACGGAGAGAAGGAGGACAGCGATACGGGAGAGCCAATGCAGACCACTGAGGGAGGTCGAGAGGAGGAGGCGGAGTTGCTGGACGGGACGGGAGACAGTCGGGAGCTGACGGCGAAGCAGAGGGAGAGGGAAAGTGGAGAGGAGACAGAGTTCAACGTCTTCGAATGCCTGGAGAGAGCGATTGCTGAGATCTCCACTCCGACAACACCTGGGCAGGGTGAGAGCGATGAGGAGGTGCCGGGAGGTGTGGAGAGGAGAGTAAGCGGTGCGGTGGTGGCAGATGGAGCGAGAGGCGCGGCAGCAGCTGACGGGGCAGCAGAGCGGAGAGGAAGCGGTGTGGTGGTGGCAGATGGAGCGGGTGCGGCGGAGCAGAAGGAGAGCGGTGCGGCGGAGGCGGCGCGGAGAGGCATCGACGCAGAGCTGGCAGGGCTGGAGGAGAGACAGCAGAGGGGTGACGGCGAGCAGCAGACAGAATGGCGGAGTGACGAGGGAAATTCAGACGGGAGTGGAGGAACAGCAGAATGGCAGACTGTTTTACCGGCGGGGCAGAAGAGAAGCGGGAGAGGCGGTCAGGCGGCGGAGATGCGCGGAAGGAGCGTCGGCTGCGAGATCAATGACAGCCTTGATGGCTCTGTATCGGGGGGGCAGAAGGGCACGGAGGGGGAACCTGGTTCGGGAGTGGCTCAGGGACTCGAGGGAAAAGAAAAAAGAGAAAAAAGGGCTGAGCCACGGGCGAACCAGGGGAATACCTCTGATGCACCTGGGGGCAGTGAAGAGAAGAGACCTACAGAGTTGGAGATTGAAGGAGAGAAGCAGGTGATGGAGCTGGCGGCATCATCTGAAATCCCAGACACAGATGATTCACTGTCGGGTGAGTCAAGCTGTGACAGTGAAATGGATATAAGTAGGGAGGCAATAAACCTTTTGAAAAGAAAAACAAAAGACGCACCTAAAGGGGGGAAAAAAGGGAGGAAAGGGAGAAAAAGGTGATAATGGTGTATATAATAAACCTCATCACATTTGCTGTCATGTGTTCTACAATTACAGTTACTTCTATTAATATAAATGGGTTAAGAAATGCAAAGAAAATAGAGCAATTTTTTCAAACATACAATACAGATATAATATTACTTCAGGAGACATGGTGGACAGCGGATGTGATGGGGGAGGTCAGAAAATGCTGGGAGGGGGAAATATTCTCCAGCAATGGCAATGAAAGGTCTTGTGGGGTGGCGGTGTTAATTAAAAGGGATGCTGTGGCTAATATAAAAGAGGTGTATGTTGATACGGAGGGGAGGGTGGTAATAATTGAATGTGAATATGATGGCATGGTATATAAAATATTCAGCATTTATGCCCCAAATGGTGAGAGAGAGAGGAGGGTTTTCTTTCAAAGACTCAAGGGGAAAATAAATGGTGATTGTATCATTATAGGGGATTTCAATACCATATGTACACGGCTTGATACAACAAGCAAGGTTTTGAAATTTGACACATCACGGAACGAGTTGTTTCAGATCATAGATGAGAAAGATTTAGTGGATATATGGAGGCAGGGTAATGCAGGGAAGATAGGTTTTTCTAGAAAACAGGTAGTTTTAGGTGAGTTAAGGCAGAGTAGGATAGATTTTTGTTTGGTTGTTAGGAATGTGGAAAAATATATCATGGATATAGATTATGTTTTTGGGTTTTTGTCAGACCATGCAGCGATTACTTTTAGAATAGGGTATGAAGTGCAGATGAGGGGGGGAGGAATATGGTGTTTAAACACAGTGTTATTAAAGGAAGCGGAGTATAGAAAGAGAGTTTTAGACTTAGTTGATGCAGAGAAGGAAATGTCATTATTTGAGGATAGCATAGGAGAGTGGTGGGTGGGAGTAAAAGAAAGGATAAAAAGGATTAGTATTAGATATAGCAAGATGAGGAATTATAAGTTGAAAAAAGAGG
This sequence comes from Notolepis coatsorum, assembly GCF_963971535.1. NCBI lineage: Eukaryota > Metazoa > Chordata > Actinopteri > Aulopiformes > Paralepididae > Notolepis > Notolepis coatsorum. The sequence continues at coordinate 173,447,909 of NC_140168.1, forward strand.
AGTGGAAATTAAAAGAAAGTTTAGAGATAGAGGAGACAAAAATTCAAAAGGATACAGAATATAGTACAGACAGATATGTGGAGTTAGAGGCTAGATGGAAGGAGAGAGAGAGAAGAAAGTGTGCTGGTGCAATAGTAAGGAGTAGAGCTAAGTATTTTTTTGAGGGAGAAAGATGCACTTCTTTTTTTCTAGGGATGGAAAAAAATAGGCAGAGGAGAACGCATATAAAGGAGCTGGTAAATGGAGAAGGGGAAAAGGTGGAAGACTTAGTGGGGATTTTGGAGACTGTAGAAGAGTATTATAGAAAGTTGTTTAAGAGTGAGGGTGTGGATGAAGGGTGTATGAATGAGGTACTGATGGCAGTAAAACCAGTTTTGGAGGAGGGGAGTAGGGAAATGTGTGATAGTGATATTACAGAGTGTGAGGTGAAAGAGGCAATTGGTGGTCTGCAGGCTAACAAAAGTCCTGGTCTCGATGGGCTGCCGGGAGAGTTTTACAGGACTTTTGTTGGTCTGCTGGCCCCAATCCTACTGAAAGTATATAGAGAGATGGAGAGAAAAGGAGAGTGCACAGAGGACATGACAAAAGGAGTACTTACAATATTATATAAAAATAAAGGTGATAAAAATAATCTAGATAATTTTAGGCCCCTGAGTCTGTTAAATAATGATTATAAAGTATTAACGAAAATTCTGGCCAATAGAGTGAAAAGGGTTGTAGGGGATATTGTGGCACCTACACAGGCTTACAGTATTCCAGGTAGAGATGTCACAGAAACAATACGTTCCATAAAAGATGCATTAAGTCATGTGAAAAAGAATGGTGAAAATGGTGTTTTTTTGACTGTGGACCTGAACAAGGCATTTGATAGAGTGGAGCATGGTTTCCTATCGAAGGTTTTGGAGAAATTTGGTTTTGGGGGGAGGCTTAGAAGGTGGGTGGATTTAATTTATAAGGGGGCAAAGAGTTGTGTTAAGGTAAATGGCTACCTAACAGACTGTTTCCCATTGGAGCGGTCTGTTCGTCAGGGATGTCCTTTTTCGGCCTTGTTGTATGCAATTTCGGCAGAGCCCCTCGCAGCCTATGTTAAAAGCAAAGGAGCAATAAAAGCAATACAGTTACCATATGGCAAGGAAAGTCTAATCCACCAATATGCAGATGACACAACATTCACTGTCAGAGATATACAAAGTGTAAATACAATTATGGAATGTATAAATGTGTATGGTAAAGCCTCAGGGGCAAAGGTCAACCTGGAGAAGAGCGAATTGTTATGTATGGGTAAGATTAATGTAAATGAATGTGTTTTTCCTTTGAAAAAAGCAGAAGAGCACATCAAAGTTCTGGGCATATGGGTGGGACTAGACGAGAAAAGAGAGAGGGATATAACATGGGGTGGGATAGTAAACAAAATAAAACAAATGTTAAATTTCTGGAAACAAAGAAGATTAAGGCTAAAAGGTAAAGTAATAGTTGTTAACAGTTTGTTAATGTCTAAAATGATGTATGCGATGGGTGTCTTAGACATGCCGGAAGCAATAGAAAATCAAATAAATAGGATAGTGGCAGATTTCCTGTGGCAGGGGAAGCCGTCAAAAATTGCATATAAAGTGTTGATTGGTAAGAGTGGAGAGGGAGGCCTTAATTTGTGTGATGTAAAGTTGAGAAAACAAGCAGCAAGAGTAAGAGCAGTTCAGAAGTATTTATATGACCCTATAGAACACGGCTGGAAATGCTTTTTTAAACAAAGTATTGAAGCAGTGGGAAAATGTGGGAATAATGGATTATTTATGGCTTTAAAGCCTTCATTAACAGAGGGTATTCCTGAATTTTACAGGGAAATGTTGCAGGCTTGGGCTGTGTATCTGCCTAATGTGATGTATAAATGTAATACATTGGAGATGGTATTGGATCAGCCAATCTTTTTGAATCCTAAAATTAGGAAAAACGGGACAGAATTATACAACAGGACTTTTTTCAGAGCGGGAATGTTGCAGATAAAAGATTATGTGTATGAATATGTGCCGGGTTTTCTTCCAGCACAGGCGATATATGACACTGTGCTGGAGGAGGATGACGAGTACAGGTTCATCACTGCACAAAATAATTATGAAAGGATTAAGGAATGTATACAGGAGGAGTGGAAGGTTTTAATAATGTCACAGTGTGTTGGAAAGGAGAGGAGTGCAGAGCGGCCAGAGATGAAGGTGAACGTAGGAAAAGAGGAGAAGCTATTTAAGTGTGTTACCAGTAGAGATATATATAATGTACTGGTGAGGAAAACAAGACGAGTGCCTGCATCTGAACAGGTGTGGGAGAGGGTCTTTCCAGGTCTGGAGGGTGGGTCTGTGTGGGAGACTTTAGGAGTGAAACATAATAGTATTGGATGTGAATATGATGATTTCATGCTTAGGCATAATAGGATATATACAAAGGTTGTATTAAATAAGATTGATAAAACAGTGGATAAGAAATGTGATGTGTGTAAAAAATGTGATGAAACCTTTTCTCATCTGTTCCTAGAGTGCGAGGGTCTGCAGGCATTTCATGAGAGGTTGAGGGAGGGCATCAAGGTGAATTGGGAGGTTGAAAAGGATGACACAAATTGGAGGGTGTACTTTCTGTTTGGGGAGAAGAAGGGACAAATGGAACAGAAAAACCTTGTCAATTTCATATTAAGCCATGCCAGGCATGCCATTAGGTATAGAAGGAGGGTGGCATACTATGAAAAGAGAGTGGTAAATGTATGGTCTGTGTTTAACAGTGTGGTCAAAAAGGACATTTGTATGGCACATAAATATTTGAAGGAGGAGGAGTTTGACAGGTGGTTTGTGGAGGCCGGAAAGTGCATACAGGTGGATAATGGGAAAACTGTGTTTGGTTTTGGATAGAGGGCTATTATTTGGGTGGGATAAAGGGAGGTTTTGGTTAATGTTGAGTTGTGTTGGATTATATAGGTACAGTATGGATTTGGTTTTGATTGTTTTATGTGTTGGTTGATTTAGGGAAGTAAAACAGTGGGTGGTTTATGTTGGGCAACATGATCATTGGTGAATATTCGGTTTTGTTTATTGTGTTTATGATTGTTTTTATTTTAAGGAGAATATTGCCTTGATTTGAAAAATGGCTATATTATTCAACTGTGATAATGTGTCAAATTGATATTTTTGATAATAAAAAGAAAAAAAAAAAACACGCCCGATCTCGTCCGATCTCGGAAGCTAAGCAGGTTCGGGCCTGGTTAGTACTTGGATGGGAGACCGCCTGGGAATACCAGGTGCAGTAAGCATTTTGCACAGCAAGGAGGTGCTACTGATCCCTCATAAAACACCCCAAGTCTTTCAACTAGCTTTTGCACATTTGAGTAGTACACTACCTACAAACACTCATTCAAACAGCTTGAAAGTAAGTAACATGCCTAGGTCCTAAAGCTAATGGGATTATGTGTGACTGATTTACAGTAATATTGGCTCATTTAACATAACTAAGCTTTTGAAATTGGCTATCTCAAACCGCCCTCTTTTCTTGATGCAAGTTGTTTTTGGAGGGTGGAGAAAAGGGGGCGGGGCTTGAGAGGTAGCCAATAGGTAATAGCCAATAGGTAATAGCCTAGCGGTGTATAGTGAAGACCATCAGCCAGACTCATATGTGCCAGAAGCACTATCCTCTCCCTGACTTGTACAACTCATACTTACCTGGCAAGGGAGATACCATGATCAAGAAGGTGGTTCACCCATGGCGAGGCTCAGCCATTGCACTCCGGCTGTGCTGACCTATGCGAATTTCTCAAATGTAGAAATCTCGATTGCATAATTTCTGGTAGTGGGGGACTGCGTTCGCGCTCTCCCCTGATATAATATTGTCAAAAGTAAATACAGAACTTGACTAACAATCTATCAACGTGATTTTTTTATAACTCATTGTATATCTTCCTGTACATTATCCATTTACTGTATATTTTTGGACTGTATGTTTTAGGATGTATATCTTTCACTGTGTATTCTTATTCTTTGGAATACCTAAATGTTTATTGTGAGCGATCTGTGGTGCTGAAAGTGAATTTCCCTCAGGATTAATAAAGTACTTCTATGTGTAGAATTATGTGTCATTGAAAAAGGAACTATTTTCAATTGTGTCCAATGAGAAACAAATGATTTCCAGATAGACTGTGTCCTCCACAAGTCCAAACTAATGGCAATTGTTTCTTGCCATCTATATGCTGGCTTTTGTCGGCATGTTATTTCGCTTACGGCCATACCAACCTGAACACGCCCGATCTCGTCCGATCTCGGAAGCTAAGCAGGTTCGGGCCTGGTTAGTACTTGGATGGGAGACCGCCTGGGAATACCAGGTGCAGTAAGCATTTTGCACAGCAAGGAGGTGCTACTGATCCCTCATAAAACACCCCAAGTCTTTCAACTAGCTTTTGCACATTTGAGTAGTACACTACCTACAAACACTCATTCAAACAGCTTGAAAGTAAGTAACATGCCTAGGTCCTAAAGCTAATGGGATTATGTGTGACTGATTTACAGTAATATTGGCTCATTTAACATAACTAAGCTTTTGAAATTGGCTATCTCAAACCGCCCTCTTTTCTTGATGCAAGTTGTTTTTGGAGGGTGGAGAAAAGGGGGCGGGGCTTGAGAGGTAGCCAATAGGTAATAGCCAATAGGTAATAGCCTAGCGGTGTATAGTGAAGACCATCAGCCAGACTCATATGTGCCAGAAGCACTATCCTCTCCCTGACTTGTACAACTCATACTTACCTGGCAAGGGAGATACCATGATCAAGAAGGTGGTTCACCCATGGCGAGGCTCAGCCATTGCACTCCGGCTGTGCTGACCTATGCGAATTTCTCAAATGTAGAAATCTCGATTGCATAATTTCTGGTAGTGGGGGACTGCGTTCGCGCTCTCCCCTGATATAATATTGTCAAAAGTAAATACAGAACTTGACTAACAATCTATCAACGTGATTTTTTTATAACTCATTGTATATCTTCCTGTACATTATCCATTTACTGTATATTTTTGGACTGTATGTTTTAGGATGTATATCTTTCACTGTGTATTCTTATTCTTTGGAATACCTAAATGTTTATTGTGAGCGATCTGTGGTGCTGAAAGTGAATTTCCCTCAGGATTAATAAAGTACTTCTATGTGTAGAATTATGTGTCATTGAAAAAGGAACTATTTTCAATTGTGTCCAATGAGAAACAAATGATTTCCAGATAGACTGTGTCCTCCACAAGTCCAAACTAATGGCAATTGTTTCTTGCCATCTATATGCTGGCTTTTGTCGGCATGTTATTTCGCTTACGGCCATACCAACCTGAACACGCCCTGATTGGAGATTGAGAGCAGGTGTGCTGAGTCAGTGTCAGTTTGGGTGTGAGAGAGTGAGCTGTGTTTCCACAGTAGCAGAGATTTCAAAGTATATTGTATCTAAATGGTAAGTTTTTTCTTGTATTTTGTCACTTAATTTGAGTTGTGTTTGTTTCCCCCTGGCAGCTTTGTGCTGTTTGGGGGAGATTGACTCATTTAAATTTTATTGTTTGTGTGCCTTGAGGATTTTTTTGCTGGTTTGTTGTTAAAATTGTAAAGGATAAATTTAAGGGCTATGGACAATTTGAATGGTGGACGGCGTCCCAGGCAGGCAAATAATAATGAAAGTGAAGCAATTTATGAGCGAAGGCTTACCGTGGAGGTTGATATTGAAGGGGAGGAGAGGACTACCATGATGCAGCTGTTGAAAGCTGTAAAAGCAGAGTGTGGCACTGTACTGACGTGTAGGTTTTTGACACCCAGAAAATATGAATTAACTTTGAATTGTTTGGAGACAAAAACCAAAATAATGGATGGACTGAAGGTGGGGAAAAATCTTGTAATGGCGACGGAGCTTATGAGTGACGAGATGGTGGTGTCGTTTTTAAACCTGCCAGGCTACATACTGGATCAGGAGATCTTTGACAAACTGAGTCAGTGGGGAGTGAGGCCCGTTTCTCCTATAAAGAGACGTATTTGGCCGGGGACAAATATAGGGGATGGGACAAGATACCTGAAGGTGAAATTCACGAATGATGTACAGTCACTGCCATATTCTACCAAATTTGACACTTTGAAAGGTGTGGAGCACTTTAGGGTAATCCACGACAGACAAATGCGAGTGTGTAGGTTATGCATAAAACCGGGCCATGTGCTCAGAGACTGCCCTGATTTCAAGTGCCACAAGTGTAAGAAACAGGGTCATTATGCCCGGGAATGTCCGGAAAGGGAGAAATGTCGCGTGTGTCCTGAGGATGGAGAATGCAGGTGCGGCTTCGCGAAAGGTGGCTGGGCGAGACGTGGAGAGGACGCGACTGGTGGGACAGATGGAGCCACGGAGACGGAGAGAGGAGGGGCGGAGGACGAGAATGGAGAGAAGGAGAACGGAGAGAAGGAGAACGGAGAGAAGGAGAACAGAGAGAAGGAGGACAGCGATACGGGAGAGCCAATGCAGACCACTGAGGGAGGTCGAGAGGAGGAGGCGGAGTTGCTGGACGGGACGGGAGACAGTCGGGAGATGACGGCGAAGCAGAGGGAGAGGGAGAGTGGAGAGGAGACAGAGTTCAACGTCTTCGAAAGCCTGGAGAGAGCGATTGCTGAGATCTCCACTCCGACAACACCTGGGCAGGGTGAGAGCGATGAGGAGGTGCCGGGAGGTGTGGAGAGGAGAGGAAGCGGCGTGGTGGTCGCAGACGGTGCGGGTGCAGCGGAGCAGAAGGAGAGCGGTGCGGCGGAGGCGGCGCGGAGAGGCATCGACGCAGAGCTGGCAGGGCTGGAGGAGAGACAGCAGAGGGGTGACGGCGAGCAGCGGACAGAATGGCGGAGCGACGAGGGAAATTCAGACGGGAGTGGAGGAACAGCAGAATGGCAGACTGTTTTACAGGCGGGGCAGAAGAGAAGCGGGAGAGGCGGACGGGCGGCGGAGATGCGCGGAAGGAGCGTCGGCTGCGAGATCAATGACAGCCTTGATGGCTCTGTATCGGGGGGGCAGAAGGGCACGGAGGGGGAACCTGGTTCGGGAGTGGCTCAGGGACTCGAGGGAAAAGAAAAAAGAGAAAAAAGGGCTGAGCCACGGGCGAACCAGGGGAATACCTCTGATGCACCTGGGGGCAGTGAAGAGAAGAGACCTACAGAGTTGGAGATTGAAGGAGAGAAGCAGGTGATGGAGCTGGCGGCATCATCTGAAATCCCAGACACAGATGATTCACTGTCGGGTGAGTCAAGCTGTGACAGTGAAATGGATATAAGTAGGGAGGCAATAAACCTTTTGAAAAGAAAAACAAAAGACGCACCTAAAGGGGGGAAAAAAGGGAGGAAAGGGAGAAAAAGGTGATAATGGTGTATATAATAAACCTCATCACATTTGCTGTCATGTGTTCTACAATTACAGTTACTTCTATTAATATAAATGGGTTAAGAAATGCAAAGAAAATAGAGCAATTTTTTCAAACATACAATACAGATATAATATTACTTCAGGAGACATGGTGGACAGCGGATGTGATGGGGGAGGTCAGAAAATGCTGGGAGGGGGAAATATTCTCCAGCAATGGCAATGAAAGGTCTTGTGGGGTGGCGGTGTTAATTAAAAGGGATGCTGTGGCTAATATAAAAGAGGTGTATGTTGATACGGAGGGGAGGGTGGTAATAATTGAATGTGAATATGATGGCATGGTATATAAAATATTCAGCATTTATGCCCCAAATGGTGAGAGAGAGAGGAGGGTTTTCTTTCAAAGACTCAAGGGGAAAATAAATGGTGATTGTATCATTATAGGGGATTTCAATACCATATGTACACGGCTTGATACAACAAGCAAGGTTTTGAAATTTGACACATCACGGAACGAGTTGTTTCAGATCATAGATGAGAAAGATTTAGTGGATATATGGAGGCAGGGTAATGCAGGGAAGATAGGTTTTTCTAGAAAACAGGTAGTTTTAGGTGAGTTAAGGCAGAGTAGGATAGATTTTTGTTTGGTTGTTAGGAATGTGGAAAAATATATCATGGATATAGATTATGTTTTTGGGTTTTTGTCAGACCATGCAGCGATTACTTTTAGAATAGGGTATGAAGTGCAGATGAGGGGGGGAGGAATATGGTGTTTAAACACAGTGTTATTAAAGGAAGCGGAGTATAGAAAGAGAGTTTTAGACTTAGTTGATGCAGAGAAGGAAATGTCATTATTTGAGGATAGCATAGGAGAGTGGTGGGTGGGAGTAAAAGAAAGGATAAAAAGGATTAGTATTAGATATAGCAAGATGAGGAATTATAGGTTGAAAAAAGAGGAGTGGAAATTAAAAGAAAGTTTAGAGATAGAGGAGACAAAAATTCAAAAGGATACAGAATATAGTACAGACAGATATGTGGAGTTAGAGGCTAGATGGAAGGAGAGAGAGAGAAGAAAGTGTGCTGGTGCAATAGTAAGGAGTAGAGCTAAGTATTTTCTTTGAGGGAGAAAGATGCACTTCTTTTTTTCTAGGGATGGAAAAAAATAGGCAGAGGAGAACGCATATAAAGGAGCTGGTAAATGGAGAAGGGGAAAAGGTGGAAGACTTAGTGGGGATTTTGGAGACTGTAGAAGAGTATTATAGAAAGTTGTTTAAGAGTGAGGGTGTGGATGAAGGGTGTATGAATGAGGTACTGATGGCAGTAAAACCAGTTTTGGAGGAGGGGAGTAGGGAAATGTGTGATAGTGATATTACAGAGTGTGAGGTGAAAGAGGCAATTGGTGGTCTGCAGGCTAACAAAAGTCCTGGTCTCGATGGGCTGCCGGGAGAGTTTTACAGGACTTTTGTTGGTCTGCTGGCCCCAATCCTACTGAAAGTATATAGAGAGATGGAGAGAAAAGGAGAGTGCACAGAGGACATGACAAAAGGAGTACTTACAATACTATATAAAAATAAAGGTGATAAAAATAATCTAGATAATTTTAGGCCCCTGAGTCTGTTAAATAATGATTATAAAGTATTAACGAAAATTCTGGCCAATAGAGTGAAAAGGGTTGTAGGGGATATTGTGGCACCTACACAGGCTTACAGTATTCCAGGTAGAGATGTCACAGAAACAATACGTTCCATAAAAGATGCATTAAGTCATGTGAAAAAGAATGGTGAAAATGGTGTTTTTTTGACTGTGGACCTGAACAAGGCTTTTGATAGAGTGGAGCATGGTTTCCTATTGAAGGTTTTGGAGAAATTTGGTTTTGGGGGGAGGCTTAGAAGGTGGGTGGATTTAATTTATAAGGGGGCAAAGAGTTGTGTTAAGGTAAATGGCTACCTAACAGACTGTTTCCCATTGGAGCGGTCTGTTCGTCAGGGATGTCCTTTTTCGGCCTTGTTGTATGCAATTTCGGCAGAGCCCCTCGCAGCCTATGTTAAAAGCAAAGGAGCAATAAAAGCAATACAGTTACCATATGGCAAGGAAAGTCTAATCCACCAATATGCAGATGACACAACATTCACTGTCAGAGATATACAAAGTGTAAATACAATTATGGAATGTATACATGTGTATGGTAAAGCCTCAGGGGCAAAGGTCAACCTGGAGAAGAGCGAATTGTTATGTATGGGTAAGATTAATGTAAATGAATGTGTTTTTCCTTTGAAAAAAGCAGAAGAGCACATCAAAGTTCTGGGCATATGGGTGGGACTAGACGAGAAAAGAGAGAGGGATATAACATGGGGTGGGATAGTAAACAAAATAAAACAAATGTTAAATTTCTGGAAACAAAGAAGATTAAGGCTAAAAGGTAAAGTAATAGTTGTTAACAGTTTGTTAATGTCTAAAATGATGTATGCGATGGGTGTCTTAGACATGCCGGAAGCAATAGAAAATCAAATAAATAGGATAGTGGCAGATTTCCTGTGGCAGGGGAAGCCGTCAAAAATTGCATATAAAGTGTTGATTGGTAAGAGTGGAGAGGGAGGCCTTAATTTGTGTGATGTAAAGTTGAGAAAACAAGCAGCAAGAGTAAGAGCAGTTCAGAAGTATTTATATGACCCTATAGAACACGGCTGGAAATGCTTTTTTAAACAAAGTATTGAAGCAGTGGGAAAATGTGGGAATAATGGATTATTTATGGCTTTAAAGCCTTCATTAACAGAGGGTATTCCTGAATTTTACAGGGAAATGTTGCAGGCTTGGGCTGTGTATCTGCCTAATGTGATGTATAAATGTAATACATTGGAGATGGTATTGGATCAGCCAATCTTTTTGAATCCTAAAATTAGGAAAAACGGGACAGAATTATACAACAGGACTTTTTTCAGAGCGGGAATGTTGCAGATAAAAGATTATGTGTATGAATATGTGCCGGGTTTTCTTCCAGCACAGGCGATATATGACACTGTGCTGGAGGAGGATGACGAGTACAGGTTCATCACTGCACAAAATAATTATGAAAGGATTAAGGAATGTATACAGGAGGAGTGGAAGGTTTTAATAATGTCACAGTGTGTTGGAAAGGAGAGGAGTGCAGAGCGGCCAGAGATGAAGGTGAACGTAGGAAAAGAGGAGAAGCTATTTAAGTGTGTTACCAGTAGAGATATATATAATGTACTGGTGAGGAAAACAAGACGAGTGCCTGCATCTGAACAGGTGTGGGAGAGGGTCTTTCCAGGTCTGGAGGGTGGGTCTGTGTGGGAGACTTTAGGAGTGAAACATAATAGTATTGGATGTGAATATGATGATTTCATGCTTAGGCATAATAGGATATATACAAAGGTTGTATTAAATAAGATTGATAAAACAGTGGATAAGAAATGTGATGTGTGTAAAAAATGTGATGAAACCTTTTCTCATCTGTTCCTAGAGTGCGAGGGTCTGCAGGCATTTCATGAGAGGTTGAGGGAGGGCATCAAGGTGAATTGGGAGGTTGAAAAGGATGACACAAATTGGAGGGTGTACTTTCTGTTTGGGGAGAAGAAGGGACAAATGGAACAGAAAAACCTTGTCAATTTCATATTAAGCCATGCCAGGCATGCCATTAGGTATAGAAGGAGGGTGGCATACTATGAAAAGAGAGTGGTAAATGTATGGTCTGTGTTTAACAGTGTGGTCAAAAAGGACATTTGTATGGCACATAAATATTTGAAGGAGGAGGAGTTTGACAGGTGGTTTGTGGAGGCCGGAAAGTGCATACAGGTGGATAATGGGAAAACTGTGTTTGGTTTTGGATAGAGGGCTATTATTTGGGTGGGATAAAGGGAGGTTTTGAGTTGTGTTGGATTATATAGGTACAGTATGGATTTGGTTTTGATTGTTTTATGTGTTGGTTGATTTAGGGAAGTAAAACAGTGGGTGGTTTATGTTGGGCAACATGATCATTGGTGAATATTCGGTTTTGTTTATTGTGTTTATGATTGTTTTTATTTTAAGGAGAATATTGCCTTGATTTGAAAAATGGCTATATTATTCAACTGTGATAATGTGTCAAATTGATATTTTTGATAATAAAAAGATAAAAAAAAAAAAAAAACACGCCCGATCTCGTCCGATCTCGGAAGCTAAGCAGGTTCGGGCCTGGTTAGTACTTGGATGGGAGACCGCCTGGGAATACCAGGTGCAGTAAGCATTTTGCACAGCAAGGAGGTGCTACTGATCCCTCATAAAACACCCCAAGTCTTTCAACTAGCTTTTGCACATTTGAGTAGTACACTACCTACAAACACTCATTCAAACAGCTTGAAAGTAAGTAACATGCCTAGGTCCTAAAGCTAATGGGATTATGTGTGACTGATTTACAGTAATATTGGCTCATTTAACATAACTAAGCTTTTGAAATTGGCTATCTCAAACCGCCCTCTTTTCTTGATGCAAGTTGTTTTTGGAGGGTGGAGAAAAGGGGGCGGGGCTTGAGAGGTAGCCAATAGGTAATAGCCAATAGGTAATAGCCTAGCGGTGTATAGTGAAGACCATCAGCCAGACTCATATGTGCCAGAAGCACTATCCTCTCCCTGACTTGTACAACTCATACTTACCTGGCAAGGGAGATACCATGATCAAGAAGGTGGTTCACCCATGGCGAGGCTCAGCCATTGCACTCCGGCTGTGCTGACCTATGCGAATTTCTCAAATGTAGAAATCTCGATTGCATAATTTCTGGTAGTGGGGGACTGCGTTCGCGCTCTCCCCTGATATAATATTGTCAAAAGTAAATACAGAACTTGACTAACAATCTATCAACGTGATTTTTTTATAACTTATTGTATATCTTCCTGTACATTATCCATTTACTGTATATTTTTGGACTGTATGTTTTAGGATGTATATCTTTCACTGTGTATTCTTATTCTTTGGAATACCTAAATGTTTATTGTGAGCGATCTGTGGTGCTGAAAGTGAATTTCCCTCAGGATTAATAAAGTACTTCTATGTGTAGAATTATGTGTCATTGAAAAAGGAACTATTTTCAATTGTGTCCAATGAGAAACAAATGATTTCCAGATAGACTGTGTCCTCCACAAGTCCAAACTAATGGCAATTGTTTCTTGCCATCTATATGCTGGCTTTTGTCGGCATGTTATTTCGCTTACGGCCATACCAACCTGAACACGCCCGATCTCGTCCGATCTCGGAAGCTAAGCAGGTTCGGGCCTGGTTAGTACTTGGATGGGAGACCGCCTGGGAATACCAGGTGCAGTAAGCATTTTGCACAGCAAGGAGGTGCTACTGATCCCTCATAAAACACCCCAAGTCTTTCAACTAGCTTTTGCACATTTGAGTAGTACACTACCTACAAACACTCATTCAAACAGCTTGAAAGTAAGTAACATGCCTAGGTCCTAAAGCTAATGGGATTATGTGTGACTGATTTACAGTAATATTGGCTCATTTAACATAACTAAGCTTTTGAAATTGGCTATCTCAAACCGCCCTCTTTTCTTGATGCAAGTTGTTTTTGGAGGGTGGAGAAAAGGGGGCGGGGCTTGAGAGGTAGCCAATAGGTAATAGCCAATAGGTAATAGCCTAGCGGTGTATAGTGAAGACCATCAGCCAGACTCATATGTGCCAGAAGCACTATCCTCTCCCTGACTTGTACAACTCATACTTACCTGGCAAGGGAGATACCATGATCAAGAAGGTGGTTCACCCATGGCGAGGCTCAGCCATTGCACTCCGGCTGTGCTGACCTATGCGAATTTCTCAAATGTAGAAATCTCGATTGCATAATTTCTGGTAGTGGGGGACTGCGTTCGCGCTCTCCCCTGATATAATATTGTCAAAAGTAAATACAGAACTTGACTAACAATCTATCAACGTGATTTTTTTATAACTCATTGTATATCTTCCTGTACATTATCCATTTACTGTATATTTTTGGACTGTATGTTTTAGGATGTATATCTTTCACTGTGTATTCTTATTCTTTGGAATACCTAAATGTTTATTGTGAGCGATCTGTGGTGCTGAAAGTGAATTTCCCTCAGGATTAATAAAGTACTTCTATGTGTAGAATTATGTGTCATTGAAAAAGGAACTATTTTCAATTGTGTCCAATGAGAAACAAATGATTTCCAGATAGACTGTGTCCTCCACAAGTCCAAACTAATGGCAATTGTTTCTTGCCATCTATATGCTGGCTTTTGTCGGCATGTTATTTCGCTTACGGCCATACCAACCTGAACACGCCCGATCTCGTCCGATCTCGGAAGCTAAGCAGGTTCGCGCCTGGTTAGTACTTGGATGGGAGACCGCCTGGGAATACCAGGTGCAGTAAGCATTTTGCACAGCAAGGAGGTGCTACTGATCCCTCATAAAACACCCCAAGTCTTTCAACTAGCTTTTGCACATTTGAGTAGTACACTACCTACAAACACTCATTCAAACAGCTTGAAAGTAAGTAACATGCCTAGGTCCTAAAGCTAATGGGATTATGTGTGACTGATTTACAGTAATATTGGCTCATTTAACATAACTAAGCTTTTGAAATTGGCTATCTCAAACCGCCCTCTTTTCTTGATGCAAGTTGTTTTTGGAGGGTGGAGAAAAGGGGGCGGGGCTTGAGAGGTAGCCAATAGGTAATAGCCAATAGGTAATAGCCTAGCGGTGTATAGTGAAGACCATCAGCCAGACTCATATGTGCCAGAAGCACTATCCTCTCCCTGACTTGTACAACTCATACTTACCTGGCAAGGGAGATACCATGATCAAGAAGGTGGTTCACCCATGGCGAGGCTCAGCCATTGCACTCCGGCTGTGCTGACCTATGCGAATTTCTCAAATGTAGAAATCTCGATTGCATAATTTCTGGTAGTGGGGGACTGCGTTCGCGCTCTCCCCTGATATAATATTGTCAAAAGTAAATACAGAACTTGACTAACAATCTATCAACGTGATTTTTTTATAACTCATTGTATATCTTCCTGTACATTATCCATTTACTGTATATTTTTGGACTGTATGTTTTAGGATGTATATCTTTCACTGTGTATTCTTATTCTTTGGAATACCTAAATGTTTATTGTGAGCGATCTGTGGTGCTGAAAGTGAATTTCCCTCAGGATTAATAAAGTACTTCTATGTGTAGAATTATGTGTCATTGAAAAAGGAACTATTTTCAATTGTGTCCAATGAGAAACAAATGATTTCCAGATAGACTGTGTCCTCCACAAGTCCAAACTAATGGCAATTGTTTCTTGCCATCTATATGCTGGCTTTTGTCGGCATGTTATTTCGCTTACGGCCATACCAACCTGAACACGCCCGATCTCGTCCGATCTCGGAAGCTAAGCAGGTTCGCGCCTGGTTAGTACTTGGATGGGAGACCGCCTGGGAATACCAGGTGCAGTAAGCATTTTGCACAGCAAGGAGGTGCTACTGATCCCTCATAAAACACCCCAAGTCTTTCAACTAGCTTTTGCACATTTGAGTAGTACACTACCTACAAACACTCATTCAAACAGCTTGAAAGTAAGTAACATGCCTAGGTCCTAAAGCTAATGGGATTATGTGTGACTGATTTACAGTAATATTGGCTCATTTAACATAACTAAGCTTTTGAAATTGGCTATCTCAAACCGCCCTCTTTTCTTGATGCAAGTTGTTTTTGGAGGGTGGAGAAAAGGGGGCGGGGCTTGAGAGGTAGCCAATAGGTAATAGCCAATAGGTAATAGCCTAGCGGTGTATAGTGAAGACCATCAGCCAGACTCATATGTGCCAGAAGCACTATCCTCTCCCTGACTTGTACAACTCATACTTACCTGGCAAGGGAGATACCATGATCAAGAAGGTGGTTCACCCATGGCGAGGCTCAGCCATTGCACTCCGGCTGTGCTGACCTATGCGAATTTCTCAAATGTAGAAATCTCGATTGCATAATTTCTGGTAGTGGGGGACTGCGTTCGCGCTCTCCCCTGATATAATATTGTCAAAAGTAAATACAGAACTTGACTAACAATCTATCAACGTGATTTTTTTATAACTCATTGTATATCTTCCTGTACATTATCCATTTACTGTATATTTTTGGACTGTATGTTTTAGGATGTATATCTTTCACTGTGTATTCTTATTCTTTGGAATACCTAAATGTTTATTGTGAGCGATCTGTGGTGCTGAAAGTGAATTTCCCTCAGGATTAATAAAGTACTTCTATGTGTAGAATTATGTGTCATTGAAAAAGGAACTATTTTCAATTGTGTCCAATGAGAAACAAATGATTTCCAGATAGACTGTGTCCTCCACAAGTCCAAACTAATGGCAATTGTTTCTTGCCATCTATATGCTGGCTTTTGTCGGCATGTTATTTCGCTTACGGCCATACCAACCTGAACACGCCCGATCTCGTCCGATCTCGGAAGCTAAGCAGGTTCGCGCCTGGTTAGTACTTGGATGGGAGACCGCCTGGGAATACCAGGTGCAGTAAGCATTTTGCACAGCAAGGAGGTGCTACTGATCCCTCATAAAACACCCCAAGTCTTTCAACTAGCTTTTGCACATTTGAGTAGTACACTACCTACAAACACTCATTCAAACAGCTTGAAAGTAAGTAACATGCCTAGGTCCTAAAGCTAATGGGATTATGTGTGACTGATTTACAGTAATATTGGCTCATTTAACATAACTAAGCTTTTGAAATTGGCTATCTCAAACCGCCCTCTTTTCTTGATGCAAGTTGTTTTTGGAGGGTGGAGAAAAGGGGGCGGGGCTTGAGAGGTAGCCAATAGGTAATAGCCAATAGGTAATAGCCTAGCGGTGTATAGTGAAGACCATCAGCCAGACTCATATGTGCCAGAAGCACTATCCTCTCCCTGACTTGTACAACTCATACTTACCTGGCAAGGGAGATACCATGATCAAGAAGGTGGTTCACCCATGGCGAGGCTCAGCCATTGCACTCCGGCTGTGCTGACCTATGCGAATTTCTCAAATGTAGAAATCTCGATTGCATAATTTCTGGTAGTGGGGGACTGCGTTCGCGCTCTCCCCTGATATAATATTGTCAAAAGTAAATACAGAACTTGACTAACAATCTATCAACGTGATTTTTTTATAACTCATTGTATATCTTCCTGTACATTATCCATTTACTGTATATTTTTGGACTGTATGTTTTAGGATGTATATCTTTCACTGTGTATTCTTATTCTTTGGAATACCTAAATGTTTATTGTGAGCGATCTGTGGTGCTGAAAGTGAATTTCCCTCAGGATTAATAAAGTACTTCTATGTGTAGAATTATGTGTCATTGAAAAAGGAACTATTTTCAATTGTGTCCAATGAGAAACAAATGATTTCCAGATAGACTGTGTCCTCCACAAGTCCAAACTAATGGCAATTGTTTCTTGCCATCTATATGCTGGCTTTTGTCGGCATGTTATTTCGCTTACGGCCATACCAACCTGAACACGCCCGATCTCGTCCGATCTCGGAAGCTAAGCAGGTTCGGGCCTGGTTAGTACTTGGATGGGAGACCGCCTGGGAATACCAGGTGCAGTAAGCATTTTGCACAGCAAGGAGGTGCTACTGATCCCTCATAAAACACCCCAAGTCTTTCAACTAGCTTTTGCACATTTGAGTAGTACACTACCTACAAACACTCATTCAAACAGCTTGAAAGTAAGTAACATGCCTAGGTCCTAAAGCTAATGGGATTATGTGTGACTGATTTACAGTAATATTGGCTCATTTAACATAACTAAGCTTTTGAAATTGGCTATCTCAAACCGCCCTCTTTTCTTGATGCAAGTTGTTTTTGGAGGGTGGAGAAAAGGGGGCGGGGCTTGAGAGGTAGCCAATAGGTAATAGCCAATAGGTAATAGCCTAGCGGTGTATAGTGAAGACCATCAGCCAGACTCATATGTGCCAGAAGCACTATCCTCTCCCTGACTTGTACAACTCATACTTACCTGGCAAGGGAGATACCATGATCAAGAAGGTGGTTCACCCATGGCGAGGCTCAGCCATTGCACTCCGGCTGTGCTGACCTATGCGAATTTCTCAAATGTAGAAATCTCGATTGCATAATTTCTGGTAGTGGGGGACTGCGTTCGCGCTCTCCCCTGATATAATATTGTCAAAAGTAAATACAGAACTTGACTAACAATCTATCAACGTGATTTTTTTATAACTCATTGTATATCTTCCTGTACATTATCCATTTACTGTATATTTTTGGACTGTATGTTTTAGGATGTATATCTTTCACTGTGTATTCTTATTCTTTGGAATACCTAAATGTTTATTGTGAGCGATCTGTGGTGCTGAAAGTGAATTTCCCTCAGGATTAATAAAGTACTTCTATGTGTAGAATTATGTGTCATTGAAAAAGGAACTATTTTCAATTGTGTCCAATGAGAAACAAATGATTTCCAGATAGACTGTGTCCTCCACAAGTCCAAACTAATGGCAATTGTTTCTTGCCATCTATATGCTGGCTTTTGTCGGCATGTTATTTCGCTTACGGCCATACCAACCTGAACACGCCCGATCTCGTCCGATCTCGGAAGCTAAGCAGGTTCGGGCCTGGTTAGTACTTGGATGGGAGACCGCCTGGGAATACCAGGTGCAGTAAGCATTTTGCACAGCAAGGAGGTGCTACTGATCCCTCATAAAACACCCCAAGTCTTTCAACTAGCTTTTGCACATTTGAGTAGTACACTACCTACAAACACTCATTCAAACAGCTTGAAAGTAAGTAACATGCCTAGGTCCTAAAGCTAATGGGATTATGTGTGACTGATTTACAGTAATATTGGCTCATTTAACATAACTAAGCTTTTGAAATTGGCTATCTCAAACCGCCCTCTTTTCTTGATGCAAGTTGTTTTTGGAGGGTGGAGAAAAGGGGGCGGGGCTTGAGAGGTAGCCAATAGGTAATAGCCAATAGGTAATAGCCTAGCGGTGTATAGTGAAGACCATCAGCCAGACTCATATGTGCCAGAAGCACTATCCTCTCCCTGACTTGTACAACTCATACTTACCTGGCAAGGGAGATACCATGATCAAGAAGGTGGTTCACCCATGGCGAGGCTCAGCCATTGCACTCCGGCTGTGCTGACCTATGCGAATTTCTCAAATGTAGAAATCTCGATTGCATAATTTCTGGTAGTGGGGGACTGCGTTCGCGCTCTCCCCTGATATAATATTGTCAAAAGTAAATACAGAACTTGACTAACAATCTATCAACGTGATTTTTTTATAACTCATTGTATATCTTCCTGTACATTATCCATTTACTGTATATTTTTGGACTGTATGTTTTAGGATGTATATCTTTCACTGTGTATTCTTATTCTTTGGAATACCTAAATGTTTATTGTGAGCGATCTGTGGTGCTGAAAGTGAATTTCCCTCAGGATTAATAAAGTACTTCTATGTGTAGAATTATGTGTCATTGAAAAAGGAACTATTTTCAATTGTGTCCAATGAGAAACAAATGATTTCCAGATAGACTGTGTCCTCCACAAGTCCAAACTAATGGCAATTGTTTCTTGCCATCTATATGCTGGCTTTTGTCGGCATGTTATTTCGCTTACGGCCATACCAACCTGAACACGCCCGATCTCGTCCGATCTCGGAAGCTAAGCAGGTTCGCGCCTGGTTAGTACTTGGATGGGAGACCGCCTGGGAATACCAGGTGCAGTAAGCATTTTGCACAGCAAGGAGGTGCTACTGATCCCTCATAAAACACCCCAAGTCTTTCAACTAGCTTTTGCACATTTGAGTAGTACACTACCTACAAACACTCATTCAAACAGCTTGAAAGTAAGTAACATGCCTAGGTCCTAAAGCTAATGGGATTATGTGTGACTGATTTACAGTAATATTGGCTCATTTAACATAACTAAGCTTTTGAAATTGGCTATCTCAAACCGCCCTCTTTTCTTGATGCAAGTTGTTTTTGGAGGGTGGAGAAAAGGGGGCGGGGCTTGAGAGGTAGCCAATAGGTAATAGCCAATAGGTAATAGCCTAGCGGTGTATAGTGAAGACCATCAGCCAGACTCATATGTGCCAGAAGCACTATCCTCTCCCTGACTTGTACAACTCATACTTACCTGGCAAGGGAGATACCATGATCAAGAAGGTGGTTCACCCATGGCGAGGCTCAGCCATTGCACTCCGGCTGTGCTGACCTATGCGAATTTCTCAAATGTAGAAATCTCGATTGCATAATTTCTGGTAGTGGGGGACTGCGTTCGCGCTCTCCCCTGATATAATATTGTCAAAAGTAAATACAGAACTTGACTAACAATCTATCAACGTGATTTTTTTATAACTCATTGTATATCTTCCTGTACATTATCCATTTACTGTATATTTTTGGACTGTATGTTTTAGGATGTATATCTTTCACTGTGTATTCTTATTCTTTGGAATACCTAAATGTTTATTGTGAGCGATCTGTGGTGCTGAAAGTGAATTTCCCTCAGGATTAATAAAGTACTTCTATGTGTAGAATTATGTGTCATTGAAAAAGGAACTATTTTCAATTGTGTCCAATGAGAAACAAATGATTTCCAGATAGACTGTGTCCTCCACAAGTCCAAACTAATGGCAATTGTTTCTTGCCATCTATATGCTGGCTTTTGTCGGCATGTTATTTCGCTTACGGCCATACCAACCTGAACACGCCCGATCTCGTCCGATCTCGGAAGCTAAGCAGGTTCGGGCCTGGTTAGTACTTGGATGGGAGACCGCCTGGGAATACCAGGTGCAGTAAGCATTTTGCACAGCAAGGAGGTGCTACTGATCCCTCATAAAACACCCCAAGTCTTTCAACTAGCTTTTGCACATTTGAGTAGTACACTACCTACAAACACTCATTCAAACAGCTTGAAAGTAAGTAACATGCCTAGGTCCTAAAGCTAATGGGATTATGTGTGACTGATTTACAGTAATATTGGCTCATTTAACATAACTAAGCTTTTGAAATTGGCTATCTCAAACCGCCCTCTTTTCTTGATGCAAGTTGTTTTTGGAGGGTGGAGAAAAGGGGGCGGGGCTTGAGAGGTAGCCAATAGGTAATAGCCAATAGGTAATAGCCTAGCGGTGTATAGTGAAGACCATCAGCCAGACTCATATGTGCCAGAAGCACTATCCTCTCCCTGACTTGTACAACTCATACTTACCTGGCAAGGGAGATACCATGATCAAGAAGGTGGTTCACCCATGGCGAGGCTCAGCCATTGCACTCCGGCTGTGCTGACCTATGCGAATTTCTCAAATGTAGAAATCTCGATTGCATAATTTCTGGTAGTGGGGGACTGCGTTCGCGCTCTCCCCTGATATAATATTGTCAAAAGTAAATACAGAACTTGACTAACAATCTATCAACGTGATTTTTTTATAACTCATTGTATATCTTCCTGTACATTATCCATTTACTGTATATTTTTGGACTGTATGTTTTAGGATGTATATCTTTCACTGTGTATTCTTATTCTTTGGAATACCTAAATGTTTATTGTGAGCGATCTGTGGTGCTGAAAGTGAATTTCCCTCAGGATTAATAAAGTACTTCTATGTGTAGAATTATGTGTCATTGAAAAAGGAACTATTTTCAATTGTGTCCAATGAGAAACAAATGATTTCCAGATAGACTGTGTCCTCCACAAGTCCAAACTAATGGCAATTGTTTCTTGCCATCTATATGCTGGCTTTTGTCGGCATGTTATTTCGCTTACGGCCATACCAACCTGAACACGCCCGATCTCGTCCGATCTCGGAAGCTAAGCAGGTTCGGGCCTGGTTAGTACTTGGATGGGAGACCGCCTGGGAATACCAGGTGCAGTAAGCATTTTGCACAGCAAGGAGGTGCTACTGATCCCTCATAAAACACCCCAAGTCTTTCAACTAGCTTTTGCACATTTGAGTAGTACACTACCTACAAACACTCATTCAAACAGCTTGAAAGTAAGTAACATGCCTAGGTCCTAAAGCTAATGGGATTATGTGTGACTGATTTACAGTAATATTGGCTCATTTAACATAACTAAGCTTTTGAAATTGGCTATCTCAAACCGCCCTCTTTTCTTGATGCAAGTTGTTTTTGGAGGGTGGAGAAAAGGGGGCGGGGCTTGAGAGGTAGCCAATAGGTAATAGCCAATAGGTAATAGCCTAGCGGTGTATAGTGAAGACCATCAGCCAGACTCATATGTGCCAGAAGCACTATCCTCTCCCTGACTTGTACAACTCATACTTACCTGGCAAGGGAGATACCATGATCAAGAAGGTGGTTCACCCATGGCGAGGCTCAGCCATTGCACTCCGGCTGTGCTGACCTATGCGAATTTCTCAAATGTAGAAATCTCGATTGCATAATTTCTGGTAGTGGGGGACTGCGTTCGCGCTCTCCCCTGATATAATATTGTCAAAAGTAAATACAGAACTTGACTAACAATCTATCAACGTGATTTTTTTATAACTCATTGTATATCTTCCTGTACATTATCCATTTACTGTATATTTTTGGACTGTATGTTTTAGGATGTATATCTTTCACTGTGTATTCTTATTCTTTGGAATACCTAAATGTTTATTGTGAGCGATCTGTGGTGCTGAAAGTGAATTTCCCTCAGGATTAATAAAGTACTTCTATGTGTAGAATTATGTGTCATTGAAAAAGGAACTATTTTCAATTGTGTCCAATGAGAAACAAATGATTTCCAGATAGACTGTGTCCTCCACAAGTCCAAACTAATGGCAATTGTTTCTTGCCATCTATATGCTGGCTTTTGTCGGCATGTTATTTCGCTTACGGCCATACCAACCTGAACACGCCCGATCTCGTCCGATCTCGGAAGCTAAGCAGGTTCGGGCCTGGTTAGTACTTGGATGGGAGACCGCCTGGGAATACCAGGTGCAGTAAGCATTTTGCACAGCAAGGAGGTGCTACTGATCCCTCATAAAACACCCCAAGTCTTTCAACTAGCTTTTGCACATTTGAGTAGTACACTACCTACAAACACTCATTCAAACAGCTTGAAAGTAAGTAACATGCCTAGGTCCTAAAGCTAATGGGATTATGTGTGACTGATTTACAGTAATATTGGCTCATTTAACATAACTAAGCTTTTGAAATTGGCTATCTCAAACCGCCCTCTTTTCTTGATGCAAGTTGTTTTTGGAGGGTGGAGAAAAGGGGGCGGGGCTTGAGAGGTAGCCAATAGGTAATAGCCAATAGGTAATAGCCTAGCGGTGTATAGTGAAGACCATCAGCCAGACTCATATGTGCCAGAAGCACTATCCTCTACCTGACTTGTACAACTCATACTTACCTGGCAAGGGAGATACCATGATCAAGAAGGTGGTTCACCCATGGCGAGGCTCAGCCATTGCACTCCGGCTGTGCTGACCTATGCGAATTTCTCAAATGTAGAAATCTCGATTGCATAATTTCTGGTAGTGGGGGACTGCGTTCGCGCTCTCCCCTGATATAATATTGTCAAAAGTAAATACAGAACTTGACTAACAATCTATCAACGTGATTTTTTTATAACTCATTGTATATCTTCCTGTACATTATCCATTTACTGTATATTTTTGGACTGTATGTTTTAGGATGTATATCTTTCACTGTGTATTCTTATTCTTTGGAATACCTAAATGTTTATTGTGAGCGATCTGTGGTGCTGAAAGTGAATTTCCCTCAGGATTAATAAAGTACTTCTATGTGTAGAATTATGTGTCATTGAAAAAGGAACTATTTTCAATTGTGTCCAATGAGAAACAAATGATTTCCAGATAGACTGTGTCCTCCACAAGTCCAAACTAATGGCAATTGTTTCTTGCCATCTATATGCTGGCTTTTGTCGGCATGTTATTTCGCTTACGGCCATACCAACCTGAACACGCCCGATCTCGTCCGATCTCGGAAGCTAAGCAGGTTCGGGCCTGGTTAGTACTTGGATGGGAGACCGCCTGGGAATACCAGGTGCAGTAAGCATTTTGCACAGCAAGGAGGTGCTACTGATCCCTCATAAAACACCCCAAGTCTTTCAACTAGCTTTTGCACATTTGAGTAGTACACTACCTACAAACACTCATTCAAACAGCTTGAAAGTAAGTAACATGCCTAGGTCCTAAAGCTAATGGGATTATGTGTGACTGATTTACAGTAATATTGGCTCATTTAACATAACTAAGCTTTTGAAATTGGCTATCTCAAACCGCCCTCTTTTCTTGATGCAAGTTGTTTTTGGAGGGTGGAGAAAAGGGGGCGGGGCTTGAGAGGTAGCCAATAGGTAATAGCCAATAGGTAATAGCCTAGCGGTGTATAGTGAAGACCATCAGCCAGACTCATATGTGCCAGAAGCACTATCCTCTCCCTGACTTGTACAACTCATACTTACCTGGCAAGGGAGATACCATGATCAAGAAGGTGGTTCACCCATGGCGAGGCTCAGCCATTGCACTCCGGCTGTGCTGACCTATGCGAATTTCTCAAATGTAGAAATCTCGATTGCATAATTTCTGGTAGTGGGGGACTGCGTTCGCGCTCTCCCCTGATATAATATTGTCAAAAGTAAATACAGAACTTGACTAACAATCTATCAACGTGATTTTTTTATAACTCATTGTATATCTTCCTGTACATTATCCATTTACTGTATATTTTTGGACTGTATGTTTTAGGATGTATATCTTTCACTGTGTATTCTTATTCTTTGGAATACCTAAATGTTTATTGTGAGCGATCTGTGGTGCTGAAAGTGAATTTCCCTCAGGATTAATAAAGTACTTCTATGTGTAGAATTATGTGTCATTGAAAAAGGAACTATTTTCAATTGTGTCCAATGAGAAACAAATGATTTCCAGATAGACTGTGTCCTCCACAAGTCCAAACTAATGGCAATTGTTTCTTGCCATCTATATGCTGGCTTTTGTCGGCATGTTATTTCGCTTACGGCCATACCAACCTGAACACGCCCGATCTCGTCCGATCTCGGAAGCTAAGCAGGTTCGCGCCTGGTTAGTACTTGGATGGGAGACCGCCTGGGAATACCAGGTGCAGTAAGCATTTTGCACAGCAAGGAGGTGCTACTGATCCCTCATAAAACACCCCAAGTCTTTCAACTAGCTTTTGCACATTTGAGTAGTACACTACCTACAAACACTCATTCAAACAGCTTGAAAGTAAGTAACATGCCTAGGTCCTAAAGCTAATGGGATTATGTGTGACTGATTTACAGTAATATTGGCTCATTTAACATAACTAAGCTTTTGAAATTGGCTATCTCAAACCGCCCTCTTTTCTTGATGCAAGTTGTTTTTGGAGGGTGGAGAAAAGGGGGCGGGGCTTGAGAGGTAGCCAATAGGTAATAGCCAATAGGTAATAGCCTAGCGGTGTATAGTGAAGACCATCAGCCAGACTCATATGTGCCAGAAGCACTATCCTCTCCCTGACTTGTACAACTCATACTTACCTGGCAAGGGAGATACCATGATCAAGAAGGTGGTTCACCCATGGCGAGGCTCAGCCATTGCACTCCGGCTGTGCTGACCTATGCGAATTTCTCAAATGTAGAAATCTCGATTGCATAATTTCTGGTAGTGGGGGACTGCGTTCGCGCTCTCCCCTGATATAATATTGTCAAAAGTAAATACAGAACTTGACTAACAATCTATCAACGTGATTTTTTTATAACTCATTGTATATCTTCCTGTACATTATCCATTTACTGTATATTTTTGGACTGTATGTTTTAGGATGTATATCTTTCACTGTGTATTCTTATTCTTTGGAATACCTAAATGTTTATTGTGAGCGATCTGTGGTGCTGAAAGTGAATTTCCCTCAGGATTAATAAAGTACTTCTATGTGTAGAATTATGTGTCATTGAAAAAGGAACTATTTTCAATTGTGTCCAATGAGAAACAAATGATTTCCAGATAGACTGTGTCCTCCACAAGTCCAAACTAATGGCAATTGTTTCTTGCCATCTATATGCTGGCTTTTGTCGGCATGTTATTTCGCTTACGGCCATACCAACCTGAACACGCCCGATCTCGTCCGATCTCGGAAGCTAAGCAGGTTCGTGCCTGGTTAGTACTTGGATGGGAGACCGCCTGGGAATACCAGGTGCAGTAAGCATTTTGCACAGCAAGGAGGTGCTACTGATCCCTCATAAAACACCCCAAGTCTTTCAACTAGCTTTTGCACATTTGAGTAGTACACTACCTACAAACACTCATTCAAACAGCTTGAAAGTAAGTAACATGCCTAGGTCCTAAAGCTAATGGGATTATGTGTGACTGATTTACAGTAATATTGGCTCATTTAACATAACTAAGCTTTTGAAATTGGCTATCTCAAACCGCCCTCTTTTCTTGATGCAAGTTGTTTTTGGAGGGTGGAGAAAAGGGGGCGGGGCTTGAGAGGTAGCCAATAGGTAATAGCCAATAGGTAATAGCCTAGCGGTGTATAGTGAAGACCATCAGCCAGACTCATATGTGCCAGAAGCACTATCCTCTCCCTGACTTGTACAACTCATACTTACCTGGCAAGGGAGATACCATGATCAAGAAGGTGGTTCACCCATGGCGAGGCTCAGCCATTGCACTCCGGCTGTGCTGACCTATGCGAATTTCTCAAATGTAGAAATCTCGATTGCATAATTTCTGGTAGTGGGGGACTGCGTTCGCGCTCTCCCCTGATATAATATTGTCAAAAGTAAATACAGAACTTGACTAACAATCTATCAACGTGATTTTTTTATAACTCATTGTATATCTTCCTGTACATTATCCATTTACTGTATATTTTTGGACTGTATGTTTTAGGATGTATATCTTTCACTGTGTATTCTTATTCTTTGGAATACCTAAATGTTTATTGTGAGCGATCTGTGGTGCTGAAAGTGAATTTCCCTCAGGATTAATAAAGTACTTCTATGTGTAGAATTATGTGTCATTGAAAAAGGAACTATTTTCAATTGTGTCCAATGAGAAACAAATGATTTCCAGATAGACTGTGTCCTCCACAAGTCCAAACTAATGGCAATTGTTTCTTGCCATCTATATGCTGGCTTTTGTCGGCATGTTATTTCGCTTACGGCCATACCAACCTGAACACGCCCGATCTCGTCCGATCTCGGAAGCTAAGCAGGTTCGGGCCTGGTTAGTACTTGGATGGGAGACCGCCTGGGAATACCAGGTGCAGTAAGCATTTTGCACAGCAAGGAGGTGCTACTGATCCCTCATAAAACACCCCAAGTCTTTCAACTAGCTTTTGCACATTTGAGTAGTACACTACCTACAAACACTCATTCAAACAGCTTGAAAGTAAGTAACATGCCTAGGTCCTAAAGCTAATGGGATTATGTGTGACTGATTTACAGTAATATTGGCTCATTTAACATAACTAAGCTTTTGAAATTGGCTATCTCAAACCGCCCTCTTTTCTTGATGCAAGTTGTTTTTGGAGGGTGGAGAAAAGGGGGCGGGGCTTGAGAGGTAGCCAATAGGTAATAGCCAATAGGTAATAGCCTAGCGGTGTATAGTGAAGACCATCAGCCAGACTCATATGTGCCAGAAGCACTATCCTCTCCCTGACTTGTACAACTCATACTTACCTGGCAAGGGAGATACCATGATCAAGAAGGTGGTTCACCCATGGCGAGGCTCAGCCATTGCACTCCGGCTGTGCTGACCTATGCGAATTTCTCAAATGTAGAAATCTCGATTGCATAATTTCTGGTAGTGGGGGACTGCGTTCGCGCTCTCCCCTGATATAATATTGTCAAAAGTAAATACAGAACTTGACTAACAATCTATCAACGTGATTTTTTTATAACTCATTGTATATCTTCCTGTACATTATCCATTTACTGTATATTTTTGGACTGTATGTTTTAGGATGTATATCTTTCACTGTGTATTCTTATTCTTTGGAATACCTAAATGTTTATTGTGAGCGATCTGTGGTGCTGAAAGTGAATTTCCCTCAGGATTAATAAAGTACTTCTATGTGTAGAATTATGTGTCATTGAAAAAGGAACTATTTTCAATTGTGTCCAATGAGAAACAAATGATTTCCAGATAGACTGTGTCCTCCACAAGTCCAAACTAATGGCAATTGTTTCTTGCCATCTATATGCTGGCTTTTGTCGGCATGTTATTTCGCTTACGGCCATACCAACCTGAACACGCCCGATCTCGTCCGATCTCGGAAGCTAAGCAGGTTCGGGCCTGGTTAGTACTTGGATGGGAGACCGCCTGGGAATACCAGGTGCAGTAAGCATTTTGCACAGCAAGGAGGTGCTACTGATCCCTCATAAAACACCCCAAGTCTTTCAACTAGCTTTTGCACATTTGAGTAGTACACTACCTACAAACACTCATTCAAACAGCTTGAAAGTAAGTAACATGCCTAGGTCCTAAAGCTAATGGGATTATGTGTGACTGATTTACAGTAATATTGGCTCATTTAACATAACTAAGCTTTTGAAATTGGCTATCTCAAACCGCCCTCTTTTCTTGATGCAAGTTGTTTTTGGAGGGTGGAGAAAAGGGGGCGGGGCTTGAGAGGTAGCCAATAGGTAATAGCCAATAGGTAATAGCCTAGCGGTGTATAGTGAAGACCATCAGCCAGACTCATATGTGCCAGAAGCACTATCCTCTCCCTGACTTGTACAACTCATACTTACCTGGCAAGGGAGATACCATGATCAAGAAGGTGGTTCACCCATGGCGAGGCTCAGCCATTGCACTCCGGCTGTGCTGACCTATGCGAATTTCTCAAATGTAGAAATCTCGATTGCATAATTTCTGGTAGTGGGGGACTGCGTTCGCGCTCTCCCCTGATATAATATTGTCAAAAGTAAATACAGAACTTGACTAACAATCTATCAACGTGATTTTTTTATAACTCATTGTATATCTTCCTGTACATTATCCATTTACTGTATATTTTTGGACTGTATGTTTTAGGATGTATATCTTTCACTGTGTATTCTTATTCTTTGGAATACCTAAATGTTTATTGTGAGCGATCTGTGGTGCTGAAAGTGAATTTCCCTCAGGATTAATAAAGTACTTCTATGTGTAGAATTATGTGTCATTGAAAAAGGAACTATTTTCAATTGTGTCCAATGAGAAACAAATGATTTCCAGATAGACTGTGTCCTCCACAAGTCCAAACTAATGGCAATTGTTTCTTGCCATCTATATGCTGGCTTTTGTCGGCATGTTATTTCGCTTACGGCCATACCAACCTGAACACGCCCGATCTCGTCCGATCTCGGAAGCTAAGCAGGTTCGGGCCTGGTTAGTACTTGGATGGGAGACCGCCTGGGAATACCAGGTGCAGTAAGCATTTTGCACAGCAAGGAGGTGCTACTGATCCCTCATAAAACACCCCAAGTCTTTCAACTAGCTTTTGCACATTTGAGTAGTACACTACCTACAAACACTCATTCAAACAGCTTGAAAGTAAGTAACATGCCTAGGT
Source organism: Notolepis coatsorum (assembly GCF_963971535.1). Lineage (NCBI taxonomy): Eukaryota > Metazoa > Chordata > Actinopteri > Aulopiformes > Paralepididae > Notolepis > Notolepis coatsorum. The sequence continues at coordinate 173,476,853 of NC_140168.1, forward strand.
CCTAAAGCTAATGGGATTATGTGTGACTGATTTACAGTAATATTGGCTCATTTAACATAACTAAGCTTTTGAAATTGGCTATCTCAAACCGCCCTCTTTTCTTGATGCAAGTTGTTTTTGGAGGGTGGAGAAAAGGGGGCGGGGCTTGAGAGGTAGCCAATAGGTAATAGCCAATAGGTAATAGCCTAGCGGTGTATAGTGAAGACCATCAGCCAGACTCATATGTGCCAGAAGCACTATCCTCTCCCTGACTTGTACAACTCATACTTACCTGGCAAGGGAGATACCATGATCAAGAAGGTGGTTCACCCATGGCGAGGCTCAGCCATTGCACTCCGGCTGTGCTGACCTATGCGAATTTCTCAAATGTAGAAATCTCGATTGCATAATTTCTGGTAGTGGGGGACTGCGTTCGCGCTCTCCCCTGATATAATATTGTCAAAAGTAAATACAGAACTTGACTAACAATCTATCAACGTGATTTTTTTATAACTCATTGTATATCTTCCTGTACATTATCCATTTACTGTATATTTTTGGACTGTATGTTTTAGGATGTATATCTTTCACTGTGTATTCTTATTCTTTGGAATACCTAAATGTTTATTGTGAGCGATCTGTGGTGCTGAAAGTGAATTTCCCTCAGGATTAATAAAGTACTTCTATGTGTAGAATTATGTGTCATTGAAAAAGGAACTATTTTCAATTGTGTCCAATGAGAAACAAATGATTTCCAGATAGACTGTGTCCTCCACAAGTCCAAACTAATGGCAATTGTTTCTTGCCATCTATATGCTGGCTTTTGTCGGCATGTTATTTCGCTTACGGCCATACCAACCTGAACACGCCCGATCTCGTCCGATCTCGGAAGCTAAGCAGGTTCGCGCCTGGTTAGTACTTGGATGGGAGACCGCCTGGGAATACCAGGTGCAGTAAGCATTTTGCACAGCAAGGAGGTGCTACTGATCCCTCATAAAACACCCCAAGTCTTTCAACTAGCTTTTGCACATTTGAGTAGTACACTACCTACAAACACTCATTCAAACAGCTTGAAAGTAAGTAACATGCCTAGGTCCTAAAGCTAATGGGATTATGTGTGACTGATTTACAGTAATATTGGCTCATTTAACATAACTAAGCTTTTGAAATTGGCTATCTCAAACCGCCCTCTTTTCTTGATGCAAGTTGTTTTTGGAGGGTGGAGAAAAGGGGGCGGGGCTTGAGAGGTAGCCAATAGGTAATAGCCAATAGGTAATAGCCTAGCGGTGTATAGTGAAGACCATCAGCCAGACTCATATGTGCCAGAAGCACTATCCTCTCCCTGACTTGTACAACTCATACTTACCTGGCAAGGGAGATACCATGATCAAGAAGGTGGTTCACCCATGGCGAGGCTCAGCCATTGCACTCCGGCTGTGCTGACCTATGCGAATTTCTCAAATGTAGAAATCTCGATTGCATAATTTCTGGTAGTGGGGGACTTCGTTCGCGCTCTCCCCTGATATAATATTGTCAAAAGTAAATACAGAACTTGACTAACAATCTATCAACGTGATTTTTTTATAACTCATTGTATATCTTCCTGTACATTATCCATTTACTGTATATTTTTGGACTGTATGTTTTAGGATGTATATCTTTCACTGTGTATTCTTATTCTTTGGAATACCTAAATGTTTATTGTGAGCGATCTGTGGTGCTGAAAGTGAATTTCCCTCAGGATTAATAAAGTACTTCTATGTGTAGAATTATGTGTCATTGAAAAAGGAACTATTTTCAATTGTGTCCAATGAGAAACAAATGATTTCCAGATAGACTGTGTCCTCCACAAGTCCAAACTAATGGCAATTGTTTCTTGCCATCTATATGCTGGCTTTTGTCGGCATGTTATTTCGCTTACGGCCATACCAACCTGAACACGCCCGATCTCGTCCGATCTCGGAAGCTAAGCAGGTTCGGGCCTGGTTAGTACTTGGATGGGAGACCGCCTGGGAATACCAGGTGCAGTAAGCATTTTGCACAGCAAGGAGGTGCTACTGATCCCTCATAAAACACCCCAAGTCTTTCAACTAGCTTTTGCACATTTGAGTAGTACACTACCTACAAACACTCATTCAAACAGCTTGAAAGTAAGTAACATGCCTAGGTCCTAAAGCTAATGGGATTATGTGTGACTGATTTACAGTAATATTGGCTCATTTAACATAACTAAGCTTTTGAAATTGGCTATCTCAAACCGCCCTCTTTTCTTGATGCAAGTTGTTTTTGGAGGGTGGAGAAAAGGGGGCGGGGCTTGAGAGGTAGCCAATAGGTAATAGCCAATAGGTAATAGCCTAGCGGTGTATAGTGAAGACCATCAGCCAGACTCATATGTGCCAGAAGCACTATCCTCTCCCTGACTTGTACAACTCATACTTACCTGGCAAGGGAGATACCATGATCAAGAAGGTGGTTCACCCATGGCGAGGCTCAGCCATTGCACTCCGGCTGTGCTGACCTATGCGAATTTCTCAAATGTAGAAATCTCGATTGCATAATTTCTGGTAGTGGGGGACTGCGTTCGCGCTCTCCCCTGATATAATATTGTCAAAAGTAAATACAGAACTTGACTAACAATCTATCAACGTGATTTTTTTATAACTCATTGTATATCTTCCTGTACATTATCCATTTACTGTATATTTTTGGACTGTATGTTTTAGGATGTATATCTTTCACTGTGTATTCTTATTCTTTGGAATACCTAAATGTTTATTGTGAGCGATCTGTGGTGCTGAAAGTGAATTTCCCTCAGGATTAATAAAGTACTTCTATGTGTAGAATTATGTGTCATTGAAAAAGGAACTATTTTCAATTGTGTCCAATGAGAAACAAATGATTTCCAGATAGACTGTGTCCTCCACAAGTCCAAACTAATGGCAATTGTTTCTTGCCATCTATATGCTGGCTTTTGTCGGCATGCTATTTCGCTTACGGCCATACCAACCTGAACACGCCCGATCTCGTCCGATCTCGGAAGCTAAGCAGGTTCGGGCCTGGTTAGTACTTGGATGGGAGACCGCCTGGGAATACCAGGTGCAGTAAGCATTTTGCACAGCAAGGAGGTGCTACTGATCCCTCATAAAACACCCCAAGTCTTTCAACTAGCTTTTGCACATTTGAGTAGTACACTACCTACAAACACTCATTCAAACAGCTTGAAAGTAAGTAACATGCCTAGGTCCTAAAGCTAATGGGATTATGTGTGACTGATTTACAGTAATATTGGCTCATTTAACATAACTAAGCTTTTGAAATTGGCTATCTCAAACCGCCCTCTTTTCTTGATGCAAGTTGTTTTTGGAGGGTGGAGAAAAGGGGGCGGGGCTTGAGAGGTAGCCAATAGGTAATAGCCAATAGGTAATAGCCTAGCGGTGTATAGTGAAGACCATCAGCCAGACTCATATGTGCCAGAAGCACTATCCTCTCCCTGACTTGTACAACTCATACTTACCTGGCAAGGGAGATACCATGATCAAGAAGGTGGTTCACCCATGGCGAGGCTCAGCCATTGCACTCCGGCTGTGCTGACCTATGCGAATTTCTCAAATGTAGAAATCTCGATTGCATAATTTCTGGTAGTGGGGGACTGCGTTCGCGCTCTCCCCTGATATAATATTGTCAAAAGTAAATACAGAACTTGACTAACAATCTATCAACGTGATTTTTTTATAACTCATTGTATATCTTCCTGTACATTATCCATTTACTGTATATTTTTGGACTGTATGTTTTAGGATGTATATCTTTCACTGTGTATTCTTATTCTTTGGAATACCTAAATGTTTATTGTGAGCGATCTGTGGTGCTGAAAGTGAATTTCCCTCAGGATTAATAAAGTACTTCTATGTGTAGAATTATGTGTCATTGAAAAAGGAACTATTTTCAATTGTGTCCAATGAGAAACAAATGATTTCCAGATAGACTGTGTCCTCCACAAGTCCAAACTAATGGCAATTGTTTCTTGCCATCTATATGCTGGCTTTTGTCGGCATGTTATTTCGCTTACGGCCATACCAACCTGAACACGCCCGATCTCGTCCGATCTCGGAAGCTAAGCAGGTTCGGGCCTGGTTAGTACTTGGATGGGAGACCGCCTGGGAATACCAGGTGCAGTAAGCATTTTGCACAGCAAGGAGGTGCTACTGATCCCTCATAAAACACCCCAAGTCTTTCAACTAGCTTTTGCACATTTGAGTAGTACACTACCTACAAACACTCATTCAAACAGCTTGAAAGTAAGTAACATGCCTAGGTCCTAAAGCTAATGGGATTATGTGTGACTGATTTACAGTAATATTGGCTCATTTAACATAACTAAGCTTTTGAAATTGGCTATCTCAAACCGCCCTCTTTTCTTGATGCAAGTTGTTTTTGGAGGGTGGAGAAAAGGGGGCGGGGCTTGAGAGGTAGCCAATAGGTAATAGCCAATAGGTAATAGCCTAGCGGTGTATAGTGAAGACCATCAGCCAGACTCATATGTGCCAGAAGCACTATCCTCTCCCTGACTTGTACAACTCATACTTACCTGGCAAGGGAGATACCATGATCAAGAAGGTGGTTCACCCATGGCGAGGCTCAGCCATTGCACTCCGGCTGTGCTGACCTATGCGAATTTCTCAAATGTAGAAATCTCGATTGCATAATTTCTGGTAGTGGGGGACTGCGTTCGCGCTCTCCCCTGATATAATATTGTCAAAAGTAAATACAGAACTTGACTAACAATCTATCAACGTGATTTTTTTATAACTCATTGTATATCTTCCTGTACATTATCCATTTACTGTATATTTTTGGACTGTATGTTTTAGGATGTATATCTTTCACTGTGTATTCTTATTCTTTGGAATACCTAAATGTTTATTGTGAGCGATCTGTGGTGCTGAAAGTGAATTTCCCTCAGGATTAATAAAGTACTTCTATGTGTAGAATTATGTGTCATTGAAAAAGGAACTATTTTCAATTGTGTCCAATGAGAAACAAATGATTTCCAGATAGACTGTGTCCTCCACAAGTCCAAACTAATGGCAATTGTTTCTTGCCATCTATATGCTGGCTTTTGTCGGCATGTTATTTCGCTTACGGCCATACCAACCTGAACACGCCCGATCTCGTCCGATCTCGGAAGCTAAGCAGGTTCGGGCCTGGTTAGTACTTGGATGGGAGACCGCCTGGGAATACCAGGTGCAGTAAGCATTTTGCACAGCAAGGAGGTGCTACTGATCCCTCATAAAACACCCCAAGTCTTTCAACTAGCTTTTGCACATTTGAGTAGTACACTACCTACAAACACTCATTCAAACAGCTTGAAAGTAAGTAACATGCCTAGGTCCTAAAGCTAATGGGATTATGTGTGACTGATTTACAGTAATATTGGCTCATTTAACATAACTAAGCTTTTGAAATTGGCTATCTCAAACCGCCCTCTTTTCTTGATGCAAGTTGTTTTTGGAGGGTGGAGAAAAGGGGGCGGGGCTTGAGAGGTAGCCAATAGGTAATAGCCAATAGGTAATAGCCTAGCGGTGTATAGTGAAGACCATCAGCCAGACTCATATGTGCCAGAAGCACTATCCTCTCCCTGACTTGTACAACTCATACTTACCTGGCAAGGGAGATACCATGATCAAGAAGGTGGTTCACCCATGGCGAGGCTCAGCCATTGCACTCCGGCTGTGCTGACCTATGCGAATTTCTCAAATGTAGAAATCTCGATTGCATAATTTCTGGTAGTGGGGGACTGCGTTCGCGCTCTCCCCTGATATAATATTGTCAAAAGTAAATACAGAACTTGACTAACAATCTATCAACGTGATTTTTTTATAACTCATTGTATATCTTCCTGTACATTATCCATTTACTGTATATTTTTGGACTGTATGTTTTAGGATGTATATCTTTCACTGTGTATTCTTATTCTTTGGAATACCTAAATGTTTATTGTGAGCGATCTGTGGTGCTGAAAGTGAATTTCCCTCAGGATTAATAAAGTACTTCTATGTGTAGAATTATGTGTCATTGAAAAAGGAACTATTTTCAATTGTGTCCAATGAGAAACAAATGATTTCCAGATAGACTGTGTCCTCCACAAGTCCAAACTAATGGCAATTGTTTCTTGCCATCTATATGCTGGCTTTTGTCGGCATGTTATTTCGCTTACGGCCATACCAACCTGAACACGCCCGATCTCGTCCGATCTCGGAAGCTAAGCAGGTTCGGGCCTGGTTAGTACTTGGATGGGAGACCGCCTGGGAATACCAGGTGCAGTAAGCATTTTGCACAGCAAGGAGGTGCTACTGATCCCTCATAAAACACCCCAAGTCTTTCAACTAGCTTTTGCACATTTGAGTAGTACACTACCTACAAACACTCATTCAAACAGCTTGAAAGTAAGTAACATGCCTAGGTCCTAAAGCTAATGGGATTATGTGTGACTGATTTACAGTAATATTGGCTCATTTAACATAACTAAGCTTTTGAAATTGGCTATCTCAAACCGCCCTCTTTTCTTGATGCAAGTTGTTTTTGGAGGGTGGAGAAAAGGGGGCGGGGCTTGAGAGGTAGCCAATAGGTAATAGCCAATAGGTAATAGCCTAGCGGTGTATAGTGAAGACCATCAGCCAGACTCATATGTGCCAGAAGCACTATCCTCTCCCTGACTTGTACAACTCATACTTACCTGGCAAGGGAGATACCATGATCAAGAAGGTGGTTCACCCATGGCGAGGCTCAGCCATTGCACTCCGGCTGTGCTGACCTATGCGAATTTCTCAAATGTAGAAATCTCGATTGCATAATTTCTGGTAGTGGGGGACTGCGTTCGCGCTCTCCCCTGATATAATATTGTCAAAAGTAAATACAGAACTTGACTAACAATCTATCAACGTGATTTTTTTATAACTCATTGTATATCTTCCTGTACATTATCCATTTACTGTATATTTTTGGACTGTATGTTTTAGGATGTATATCTTTCACTGTGTATTCTTATTCTTTGGAATACCTAAATGTTTATTGTGAGCGATCTGTGGTGCTGAAAGTGAATTTCCCTCAGGATTAATAAAGTACTTCTATGTGTAGAATTATGTGTCATTGAAAAAGGAACTATTTTCAATTGTGTCCAATGAGAAACAAATGATTTCCAGATAGACTGTGTCCTCCACAAGTCCAAACTAATGGCAATTGTTTCTTGCCATCTATATGCTGGCTTTTGTCGGCATGTTATTTCGCATACGGCCATACCAACCTGAACACGCCCGATCTCGTCCGATCTCGGAAGCTAAGCAGGTTCGGGCCTGGTTAGTACTTGGATGGGAGACCGCCTGGGAATACCAGGTGCAGTAAGCATTTTGCACAGCAAGGAGGTGCTACTGATCCCTCATAAAACACCCCAAGTCTTTCAACTAGCTTTTGCACATTTGAGTAGTACACTACCTACAAACACTCATTCAAACAGCTTGAAAGTAAGTAACATGCCTAGGTCCTAAAGCTAATGGGATTATGTGTGACTGATTTACAGTAATATTGGCTCATTTAACATAACTAAGCTTTTGAAATTGGCTATCTCAAACCGCCCTCTTTTCTTGATGCAAGTTGTTTTTGGAGGGTGGAGAAAAGGGGGCGGGGCTTGAGAGGTAGCCAATAGGTAATAGCCAATAGGTAATAGCCTAGCGGTGTATAGTGAAGACCATCAGCCAGACTCATATGTGCCAGAAGCACTATCCTCTCCCTGACTTGTACAACTCATACTTACCTGGCAAGGGAGATACCATGATCAAGAAGGTGGTTCACCCATGGCGAGGCTCAGCCATTGCACTCCGGCTGTGCTGACCTATGCGAATTTCTCAAATGTAGAAATCTCGATTGCATAATTTCTGGTAGTGGGGGACTGCGTTCGCGCTCTCCCCTGATATAATATTGTCAAAAGTAAATACAGAACTTGACTAACAATCTATCAACGTGATTTTTTTATAACTCATTGTATATCTTCCTGTACATTATCCATTTACTGTATATTTTTGGACTGTATGTTTTAGGATGTATATCTTTCACTGTGTATTCTTATTCTTTGGAATACCTAAATGTTTATTGTGAGCGATCTGTGGTGCTGAAAGTGAATTTCCCTCAGGATTAATAAAGTACTTCTATGTGTAGAATTATGTGTCATTGAAAAAGGAACTATTTTCAATTGTGTCCAATGAGAAACAAATGATTTCCAGATAGACTGTGTCCTCCACAAGTCCAAACTAATGGCAATTGTTTCTTGCCATCTATATGCTGGCTTTTGTCGGCATGTTATTTCGCTTACGGCCATACCAACCTGAACACGCCCGATCTCGTCCGATCTCGGAAGCTAAGCAGGTTCGGGCCTGGTTAGTACTTGGATGGGAGACCGCCTGGGAATACCAGGTGCAGTAAGCATTTTGCACAGCAAGGAGGTGCTACTGATCCCTCATAAAACACCCCAAGTCTTTCAACTAGCTTTTGCACATTTGAGTAGTACACTACCTACAAACACTCATTCAAACAGCTTGAAAGTAAGTAACATGCCTAGGTCCTAAAGCTAATGGGATTATGTGTGACTGATTTACAGTAATATTGGCTCATTTAACATAACTAAGCTTTTGAAATTGGCTATCTCAAACCGCCCTCTTTTCTTGATGCAAGTTGTTTTTGGAGGGTGGAGAAAAGGGGGCGGGGCTTGAGAGGTAGCCAATAGGTAATAGCCAATAGGTAATAGCCTAGCGGTGTATAGTGAAGACCATCAGCCAGACTCATATGTGCCAGAAGCACTATCCTCTCCCTGACTTGTACAACTCATACTTACCTGGCAAGGGAGATACCATGATCAAGAAGGTGGTTCACCCATGGCGAGGCTCAGCCATTGCACTCCGGCTGTGCTGACCTATGCGAATTTCTCAAATGTAGAAATCTCGATTGCATAATTTCTGGTAGTGGGGGACTGCGTTCGCGCTCTCCCCTGATATAATATTGTCAAAAGTAAATACAGAACTTGACTAACAATCTATCAACGTGATTTTTTTATAACTCATTGTATATCTTCCTGTACATTATCCATTTACTGTATATTTTTGGACTGTATGTTTTAGGATGTATATCTTTCACTGTGTATTCTTATTCTTTGGAATACCTAAATGTTTATTGTGAGCGATCTGTGGTGCTGAAAGTGAATTTCCCTCAGGATTAATAAAGTACTTCTATGTGTAGAATTATGTGTCATTGAAAAAGGAACTATTTTCAATTGTGTCCAATGAGAAACAAATGATTTCCAGATAGACTGTGTCCTCCACAAGTCCAAACTAATGGCAATTGTTTCTTGCCATCTATATGCTGGCTTTTGTCGGCATGTTATTTCGCTTACGGCCATACCAACCTGAACACGCCCGATCTCGTCCGATCTCGGAAGCTAAGCAGGTTCGGGCCTGGTTAGTACTTGGATGGGAGACCGCCTGGGAATACCAGGTGCAGTAAGCATTTTGCACAGCAAGGAGGTGCTACTGATCCCTCATAAAACACCCCAAGTCTTTCAACTAGCTTTTGCACATTTGAGTAGTACACTACCTACAAACACTCATTCAAACAGCTTGAAAGTAAGTAACATGCCTAGGTCCTAAAGCTAATGGGATTATGTGTGACTGATTTACAGTAATATTGGCTCATTTAACATAACTAAGCTTTTGAAATTGGCTATCTCAAACCGCCCTCTTTTCTTGATGCAAGTTGTTTTTGGAGGGTGGAGAAAAGGGGGCGGGGCTTGAGAGGTAGCCAATAGGTAATAGCCAATAGGTAATAGCCTAGCGGTGTATAGTGAAGACCATCAGCCAGACTCATATGTGCCAGAAGCACTATCCTCTCCCTGACTTGTACAACTCATACTTACCTGGCAAGGGAGATACCATGATCAAGAAGGTGGTTCACCCATGGCGAGGCTCAGCCATTGCACTCCGGCTGTGCTGACCTATGCGAATTTCTCAAATGTAGAAATCTCGATTGCATAATTTCTGGTAGTGGGGGACTGCGTTCGCGCTCTCCCCTGATATAATATTGTCAAAAGTAAATACAGAACTTGACTAACAATCTATCAACGTGATTTTTTTATAACTCATTGTATATCTTCCTGTACATTATCCATTTACTGTATATTTTTGGACTGTATGTTTTAGGATGTATATCTTTCACTGTGTATTCTTATTCTTTGGAATACCTAAATGTTTATTGTGAGCGATCTGTGGTGCTGAAAGTGAATTTCCCTCAGGATTAATAAAGTACTTCTATGTGTAGAATTATGTGTCATTGAAAAAGGAACTATTTTCAATTGTGTCCAATGAGAAACAAATGATTTCCAGATAGACTGTGTCCTCCACAAGTCCAAACTAATGGCAATTGTTTCTTGCCATCTATATGCTGGCTTTTGTCGGCATGTTATTTCGCATACGGCCATACCAACCTGAACACGCCCGATCTCGTCCGATCTCGGAAGCTAAGCAGGTTCGGGCCTGGTTAGTACTTGGATGGGAGACCGCCTGGGAATACCAGGTGCAGTAAGCATTTTGCACAGCAAGGAGGTGCTACTGATCCCTCATAAAACACCCCAAGTCTTTCAACTAGCTTTTGCACATTTGAGTAGTACACTACCTACAAACACTCATTCAAACAGCTTGAAAGTAAGTAACATGCCTAGGTCCTAAAGCTAATGGGATTATGTGTGACTGATTTACAGTAATATTGGCTCATTTAACATAACTAAGCTTTTGAAATTGGCTATCTCAAACCGCCCTCTTTTCTTGATGCAAGTTGTTTTTGGAGGGTGGAGAAAAGGGGGCGGGGCTTGAGAGGTAGCCAATAGGTAATAGCCAATAGGTAATAGCCTAGCGGTGTATAGTGAAGACCATCAGCCAGACTCATATGTGCCAGAAGCACTATCCTCTCCCTGACTTGTACAACTCATACTTACCTGGCAAGGGAGATACCATGATCAAGAAGGTGGTTCACCCATGGCGAGGCTCAGCCATTGCACTCCGGCTGTGCTGACCTATGCGAATTTCTCAAATGTAGAAATCTCGATTGCATAATTTCTGGTAGTGGGGGACTGCGTTCGCGCTCTCCCCTGATATAATATTGTCAAAAGTAAATACAGAACTTGACTAACAATCTATCAACGTGATTTTTTTATAACTCATTGTATATCTTCCTGTACATTATCCATTTACTGTATATTTTTGGACTGTATGTTTTAGGATGTATATCTTTCACTGTGTATTCTTATTCTTTGGAATACCTAAATGTTTATTGTGAGCGATCTGTGGTGCTGAAAGTGAATTTCCCTCAGGATTAATAAAGTACTTCTATGTGTAGAATTATGTGTCATTGAAAAAGGAACTATTTTCAATTGTGTCCAATGAGAAACAAATGATTTCCAGATAGACTGTGTCCTCCACAAGTCCAAACTAATGGCAATTGTTTCTTGCCATCTATATGCTGGCTTTTGTCGGCATGTTATTTCGCTTACGGCCATACCAACCTGAACACGCCCGATCTCGTCCGATCTCGGAAGCTAAGCAGGTTCGGGCCTGGTTAGTACTTGGATGGGAGACCGCCTGGGAATACCAGGTGCAGTAAGCATTTTGCACAGCAAGGAGGTGCTACTGATCCCTCATAAAACACCCCAAGTCTTTCAACTAGCTTTTGCACATTTGAGTAGTACACTACCTACAAACACTCATTCAAACAGCTTGAAAGTAAGTAACATGCCTAGGTCCTAAAGCTAATGGGATTATGTGTGACTGATTTACAGTAATATTGGCTCATTTAACATAACTAAGCTTTTGAAATTGGCTATCTCAAACCGCCCTCTTTTCTTGATGCAAGTTGTTTTTGGAGGGTGGAGAAAAGGGGGCGGGGCTTGAGAGGTAGCCAATAGGTAATAGCCAATAGGTAATAGCCTAGCGGTGTATAGTGAAGACCATCAGCCAGACTCATATGTGCCAGAAGCACTATCCTCTCCCTGACTTGTACAACTCATACTTACCTGGCAAGGGAGATACCATGATCAAGAAGGTGGTTCACCCATGGCGAGGCTCAGCCATTGCACTCCGGCTGTGCTGACCTATGCGAATTTCTCAAATGTAGAAATCTCGATTGCATAATTTCTGGTAGTGGGGGACTGCGTTCGCGCTCTCCCCTGATATAATATTGTCAAAAGTAAATACAGAACTTGACTAACAATCTATCAACGTGATTTTTTTATAACTCATTGTATATCTTCCTGTACATTATCCATTTACTGTATATTTTTGGACTGTATGTTTTAGGATGTATATCTTTCACTGTGTATTCTTATTCTTTGGAATACCTAAATGTTTATTGTGAGCGATCTGTGGTGCTGAAAGTGAATTTCCCTCAGGATTAATAAAGTACTTCTATGTGTAGAATTATGTGTCATTGAAAAAGGAACTATTTTCAATTGTGTCCAATGAGAAACAAATGATTTCCAGATAGACTGTGTCCTCCACAAGTCCAAACTAATGGCAATTGTTTCTTGCCATCTATATGCTGGCTTTTGTCGGCATGTTATTTCGCTTACGGCCATACCAACCTGAACACGCCCGATCTCGTCCGATCTCGGAAGCTAAGCAGGTTCGGGCCTGGTTAGTACTTGGATGGGAGACCGCCTGGGAATACCAGGTGCAGTAAGCATTTTGCACAGCAAGGAGGTGCTACTGATCCCTCATAAAACACCCCAAGTCTTTCAACTAGCTTTTGCACATTTGAGTAGTACACTACCTACAAACACTCATTCAAACAGCTTGAAAGTAAGTAACATGCCTAGGTCCTAAAGCTAATGGGATTATGTGTGACTGATTTACAGTAATATTGGCTCATTTAACATAACTAAGCTTTTGAAATTGGCTATCTCAAACCGCCCTCTTTTCTTGATGCAAGTTGTTTTTGGAGGGTGGAGAAAAGGGGGCGGGGCTTGAGAGGTAGCCAATAGGTAATAGCCAATAGGTAATAGCCTAACGGTGTATAGTGAAGACCATCAGCCAGACTCATATGTGCCAGAAGCACTATCCTCTCCCTGACTTGTACAACTCATACTTACCTGGCAAGGGAGATACCATGATCAAGAAGGTGGTTCACCCATGGCGAGGCTCAGCCATTGCACTCCGGCTGTGCTGACCTATGCGAATTTCTCAAATGTAGAAATCTCGATTGCATAATTTCTGGTAGTGGGGGACTGCGTTCGCGCTCTCCCCTGATATAATATTGTCAAAAGTAAATACAGAACTTGACTAACAATCTATCAACGTGATTTTTTTATAACTCATTGTATATCTTCCTGTACATTATCCATTTACTGTATATTTTTGGACTGTATGTTTTAGGATGTATATCTTTCACTGTGTATTCTTATTCTTTGGAATACCTAAATGTTTATTGTGAGCGATCTGTGGTGCTGAAAGTGAATTTCCCTCAGGATTAATAAAGTACTTCTATGTGTAGAATTATGTGTCATTGAAAAAGGAACTATTTTCAATTGTGTCCAATGAGAAACAAATGATTTCCAGATAGACTGTGTCCTCCACAAGTCCAAACTAATGGCAATTGTTTCTTGCCATCTATATGCTGGCTTTTGTCGGCATGTTATTTCGCTTACGGCCATACCAACCTGAACACGCCCGATCTCGTCCGATCTCGGAAGCTAAGCAGGTTCGGGCCTGGTTAGTACTTGGATGGGAGACCGCCTGGGAATACCAGGTGCAGTAAGCATTTTGCACAGCAAGGAGGTGCTACTGATCCCTCATAAAACACCCCAAGTCTTTCAACTAGCTTTTGCACATTTGAGTAGTACACTACCTACAAACACTCATTCAAACAGCTTGAAAGTAAGTAACATGCCTAGGTCCTAAAGCTAATGGGATTATGTGTGACTGATTTACAGTAATATTGGCTCATTTAACATAACTAAGCTTTTGAAATTGGCTATCTCAAACCGCCCTCTTTTCTTGATGCAAGTTGTTTTTGGAGGGTGGAGAAAAGGGGGCGGGGCTTGAGAGGTAGCCAATAGGTAATAGCCAATAGGTAATAGCCTAGCGGTGTATAGTGAAGACCATCAGCCAGACTCATATGTGCCAGAAGCACTATCCTCTCCCTGACTTGTACAACTCATACTTACCTGGCAAGGGAGATACCATGATCAAGAAGGTGGTTCACCCATGGCGAGGCTCAGCCATTGCACTCCGGCTGTGCTGACCTATGCGAATTTCTCAAATGTAGAAATCTCGATTGCATAATTTCTGGTAGTGGGGGACTGCGTTCGCGCTCTCCCCTGATATAATATTGTCAAAAGTAAATACAGAACTTGACTAACAATCTATCAACGTGATTTTTTTATAACTCATTGTATATCTTCCTGTACATTATCCATTTACTGTATATTTTTGGACTGTATGTTTTAGGATGTATATCTTTCACTGTGTATTCTTATTCTTTGGAATACCTAAATGTTTATTGTGAGCGATCTGTGGTGCTGAAAGTGAATTTCCCTCAGGATTAATAAAGTACTTCTATGTGTAGAATTATGTGTCATTGAAAAAGGAACTATTTTCAATTGTGTCCAATGAGAAACAAATGATTTCCAGATAGACTGTGTCCTCCACAAGTCCAAACTAATGGCAATTGTTTCTTGCCATCTATATGCTGGCTTTTGTCGGCATGTTATTTCGCTTACGGCCATACCAACCTGAACACGCCCGATCTCGTCCGATCTCGGAAGCTAAGCAGGTTCGCGCCTGGTTAGTACTTGGATGGGAGACCGCCTGGGAATACCAGGTGCAGTAAGCATTTTGCACAGCAAGGAGGTGCTACTGATCCCTCATAAAACACCCCAAGTCTTTCAACTAGCTTTTGCACATTTGAGTAGTACACTACCTACAAACACTCATTCAAACAGCTTGAAAGTAAGTAACATGCCTAGGTCCTAAAGCTAATGGGATTATGTGTGACTGATTTACAGTAATATTGGCTCATTTAACATAACTAAGCTTTTGAAATTGGCTATCTCAAACCGCCCTCTTTTCTTGATGCAAGTTGTTTTTGGAGGGTGGAGAAAAGGGGGCGGGGCTTGAGAGGTAGCCAATAGGTAATAGCCAATAGGTAATAGCCTAGCGGTGTATAGTGAAGACCATCAGCCAGACTCATATGTGCCAGAAGCACTATCCTCTCCCTGACTTGTACAACTCATACTTACCTGGCAAGGGAGATACCATGATCAAGAAGGTGGTTCACCCATGGCGAGGCTCAGCCATTGCACTCCGGCTGTGCTGACCTATGCGAATTTCTCAAATGTAGAAATCTCGATTGCATAATTTCTGGTAGTGGGGGACTGCGTTCGCGCTCTCCCCTGATATAATATTGTCAAAAGTAAATACAGAACTTGACTAACAATCTATCAACGTGATTTTTTTATAACTCATTGTATATCTTCCTGTACATTATCCATTTACTGTATATTTTTGGACTGTATGTTTTAGGATGTATATCTTTCACTGTGTATTCTTATTCTTTGGAATACCTAAATGTTTATTGTGAGCGATCTGTGGTGCTGAAAGTGAATTTCCCTCAGGATTAATAAAGTACTTCTATGTGTAGAATTATGTGTCATTGAAAAAGGAACTATTTTCAATTGTGTCCAATGAGAAACAAATGATTTCCAGATAGACTGTGTCCTCCACAAGTCCAAACTAATGGCAATTGTTTCTTGCCATCTATATGCTGGCTTTTGTCGGCATGTTATTTCGCATACGGCCATACCAACCTGAACACGCCCGATCTCGTCCGATCTCGGAAGCTAAGCAGGTTCGGGCCTGGTTAGTACTTGGATGGGAGACCGCCTGGGAATACCAGGTGCAGTAAGCATTTTGCACAGCAAGGAGGTGCTACTGATCCCTCATAAAACACCCCAAGTCTTTCAACTAGCTTTTGCACATTTGAGTAGTACACTACCTACAAACACTCATTCAAACAGCTTGAAAGTAAGTAACATGCCTAGGTCCTAAAGCTAATGGGATTATGTGTGACTGATTTACAGTAATATTGGCTCATTTAACATAACTAAGCTTTTGAAATTGGCTATCTCAAACCGCCCTCTTTTCTTGATGCAAGTTGTTTTTGGAGGGTGGAGAAAAGGGGGCGGGGCTTGAGAGGTAGCCAATAGGTAATAGCCAATAGGTAATAGCCTAGCGGTGTATAGTGAAGACCATCAGCCAGACTCATATGTGCCAGAAGCACTATCCTCTCCCTGACTTGTACAACTCATACTTACCTGGCAAGGGAGATACCATGATCAAGAAGGTGGTTCACCCATGGCGAGGCTCAGCCATTGCACTCCGGCTGTGCTGACCTATGCGAATTTCTCAAATGTAGAAATCTCGATTGCATAATTTCTGGTAGTGGGGGACTGCGTTCGCGCTCTCCCCTGATATAATATTGTCAAAAGTAAATACAGAACTTGACTAACAATCTATCAACGTGATTTTTTTATAACTCATTGTATATCTTCCTGTACATTATCCATTTACTGTATATTTTTGGACTGTATGTTTTAGGATGTATATCTTTCACTGTGTATTCTTATTCTTTGGAATACCTAAATGTTTATTGTGAGCGATCTGTGGTGCTGAAAGTGAATTTCCCTCAGGATTAATAAAGTACTTCTATGTGTAGAATTATGTGTCATTGAAAAAGGAACTATTTTCAATTGTGTCCAATGAGAAACAAATGATTTCCAGATAGACTGTGTCCTCCACAAGTCCAAACTAATGGCAATTGTTTCTTGCCATCTATATGCTGGCTTTTGTCGGCATGTTATTTCGCTTACGGCCATACCAACCTGAACACGCCCGATCTCGTCCGATCTCGGAAGCTAAGCAGGTTCGGGCCTGGTTAGTACTTGGATGGGAGACCGCCTGGGAATACCAGGTGCAGTAAGCATTTTGCACAGCAAGGAGGTGCTACTGATCCCTCATAAAACACCCCAAGTCTTTCAACTAGCTTTTGCACATTTGAGTAGTACACTACCTACAAACACTCATTCAAACAGCTTGAAAGTAAGTAACATGCCTAGGTCCTAAAGCTAATGGGATTATGTGTGACTGATTTACAGTAATATTGGCTCATTTAACATAACTAAGCTTTTGAAATTGGCTATCTCAAACCGCCCTCTTTTCTTGATGCAAGTTGTTTTTGGAGGGTGGAGAAAAGGGGGCGGGGCTTGAGAGGTAGCCAATAGGTAATAGCCAATAGGTAATAGCCTAGCGGTGTATAGTGAAGACCATCAGCCAGACTCATATGTGCCAGAAGCACTATCCTCTCCCTGACTTGTACAACTCATACTTACCTGGCAAGGGAGATACCATGATCAAGAAGGTGGTTCACCCATGGCGAGGCTCAGCCATTGCACTCCGGCTGTGCTGACCTATGCGAATTTCTCAAATGTAGAAATCTCGATTGCATAATTTCTGGTAGTGGGGGACTGCGTTCGCGCTCTCCCCTGATATAATATTGTCAAAAGTAAATACAGAACTTGACTAACAATCTATCAACGTGATTTTTTTATAACTCATTGTATATCTTCCTGTACATTATCCATTTACTGTATATTTTTGGACTGTATGTTTTAGGATGTATATCTTTCACTGTGTATTCTTATTCTTTGGAATACCTAAATGTTTATTGTGAGCGATCTGTGGTGCTGAAAGTGAATTTCCCTCAGGATTAATAAAGTACTTCTATGTGTAGAATTATGTGTCATTGAAAAAGGAACTATTTTCAATTGTGTCCAATGAGAAACAAATGATTTCCAGATAGACTGTGTCCTCCACAAGTCCAAACTAATGGCAATTGTTTCTTGCCATCTATATGCTGGCTTTTGTCGGCATGTTATTTCGCTTACGGCCATACCAACCTGAACACGCCCGATCTCGTCCGATCTCGGAAGCTAAGCAGGTTCGGGCCTGGTTAGTACTTGGATGGGAGACCGCCTGGGAATACCAGGTGCAGTAAGCATTTTGCACAGCAAGGAGGTGCTACTGATCCCTCATAAAACACCCCAAGTCTTTCAACTAGCTTTTGCACATTTGAGTAGTACACTACCTACAAACACTCATTCAAACAGCTTGAAAGTAAGTAACATGCCTAGGTCCTAAAGCTAATGGGATTATGTGTGACTGATTTACAGTAATATTGGCTCATTTAACATAACTAAGCTTTTGAAATTGGCTATCTCAAACCGCCCTCTTTTCTTGATGCAAGTTGTTTTTGGAGGGTGGAGAAAAGGGGGCGGGGCTTGAGAGGTAGCCAATAGGTAATAGCCAATAGGTAATAGCCTAACGGTGTATAGTGAAGACCATCAGCCAGACTCATATGTGCCAGAAGCACTATCCTCTCCCTGACTTGTACAACTCATACTTACCTGGCAAGGGAGATACCATGATCAAGAAGGTGGTTCACCCATGGCGAGGCTCAGCCATTGCACTCCGGCTGTGCTGACCTATGCGAATTTCTCAAATGTAGAAATCTCGATTGCATAATTTCTGGTAGTGGGGGACTGCGTTCGCGCTCTCCCCTGATATAATATTGTCAAAAGTAAATACAGAACTTGACTAACAATCTATCAACGTGATTTTTTTATAACTCATTGTATATCTTCCTGTACATTATCCATTTACTGTATATTTTTGGACTGTATGTTTTAGGATGTATATCTTTCACTGTGTATTCTTATTCTTTGGAATACCTAAATGTTTATTGTGAGCGATCTGTGGTGCTGAAAGTGAATTTCCCTCAGGATTAATAAAGTACTTCTATGTGTAGAATTATGTGTCATTGAAAAAGGAACTATTTTCAATTGTGTCCAATGAGAAACAAATGATTTCCAGATAGACTGTGTCCTCCACAAGTCCAAACTAATGGCAATTGTTTCTTGCCATCTATATGCTGGCTTTTGTCGGCATGTTATTTCGCTTACGGCCATACCAACCTGAACACGCCCGATCTCGTCCGATCTCGGAAGCTAAGCAGGTTCGGGCCTGGTTAGTACTTGGATGGGAGACCGCCTGGGAATACCAGGTGCAGTAAGCATTTTGCACAGCAAGGAGGTGCTACTGATCCCTCATAAAACACCCCAAGTCTTTCAACTAGCTTTTGCACATTTGAGTAGTACACTACCTACAAACACTCATTCAAACAGCTTGAAAGTAAGTAACATGCCTAGGTCCTAAAGCTAATGGGATTATGTGTGACTGATTTACAGTAATATTGGCTCATTTAACATAACTAAGCTTTTGAAATTGGCTATCTCAAACCGCCCTCTTTTCTTGATGCAAGTTGTTTTTGGAGGGTGGAGAAAAGGGGGCGGGGCTTGAGAGGTAGCCAATAGGTAATAGCCAATAGGTAATAGCCTAGCGGTGTATAGTGAAGACCATCAGCCAGACTCATATGTGCCAGAAGCACTATCCTCTCCCTGACTTGTACAACTCATACTTACCTGGCAAGGGAGATACCATGATCAAGAAGGTGGTTCACCCATGGCGAGGCTCAGCCATTGCACTCCGGCTGTGCTGACCTATGCGAATTTCTCAAATGTAGAAATCTCGATTGCATAATTTCTGGTAGTGGGGGACTGCGTTCGCGCTCTCCCCTGATATAATATTGTCAAAAGTAAATACAGAACTTGACTAACAATCTATCAACGTGATTTTTTTATAACTCATTGTATATCTTCCTGTACATTATCCATTTACTGTATATTTTTGGACTGTATGTTTTAGGATGTATATCTTTCACTGTGTATTCTTATTCTTTGGAATACCTAAATGTTTATTGTGAGCGATCTGTGGTGCTGAAAGTGAATTTCCCTCAGGATTAATAAAGTACTTCTATGTGTAGAATTATGTGTCATTGAAAAAGGAACTATTTTCAATTGTGTCCAATGAGAAACAAATGATTTCCAGATAGACTGTGTCCTCCACAAGTCCAAACTAATGGCAATTGTTTCTTGCCATCTATATGCTGGCTTTTGTCGGCATGTTATTTCGCTTACGGCCATACCAACCTGAACACGCCCGATCTCGTCCGATCTCGGAAGCTAAGCAGGTTCGGGCCTGGTTAGTACTTGGATGGGAGACCGCCTGGGAATACCAGGTGCAGTAAGCATTTTGCACAGCAAGGAGGTGCTACTGATCCCTCATAAAACACCCCAAGTCTTTCAACTAGCTTTTGCACATTTGAGTAGTACACTACCTACAAACACTCATTCAAACAGCTTGAAAGTAAGTAACATGCCTAGGTCCTAAAGCTAATGGGATTATGTGTGACTGATTTACAGTAATATTGGCTCATTTAACATAACTAAGCTTTTGAAATTGGCTATCTCAAACCGCCCTCTTTTCTTGATGCAAGTTGTTTTTGGAGGGTGGAGAAAAGGGGGCGGGGCTTGAGAGGTAGCCAATAGGTAATAGCCAATAGGTAATAGCCTAGCGGTGTATAGTGAAGACCATCAGCCAGACTCATATGTGCCAGAAGCACTATCCTCTCCCTGACTTGTACAACTCATACTTACCTGGCAAGGGAGATACCATGATCAAGAAGGTGGTTCACCCATGGCGAGGCTCAGCCATTGCACTCCGGCTGTGCTGACCTATGCGAATTTCTCAAATGTAGAAATCTCGATTGCATAATTTCTGGTAGTGGGGGACTGCGTTCGCGCTCTCCCCTGATATAATATTGTCAAAAGTAAATACAGAACTTGACTAACAATCTATCAATGTGATTTTTTTATAACTCATTGTATATCTTCCTGTACATTATCCATTTACTGTATATTTTTGGACTGTATGTTTTAGGATGTATATCTTTCACTGTGTATTCTTATTCTTTGGAATACCTAAATGTTTATTGTGAGCGATCTGTGGTGCTGAAAGTGAATTTCCCTCAGGATTAATAAAGTACTTCTATGTGTAGAATTATGTGTCATTGAAAAAGGAACTATTTTCAATTGTGTCCAATGAGAAACAAATGATTTCCAGATAGACTGTGTCCTCCACAAGTCCAAACTAATGGCAATTGTTTCTT
Organism: Notolepis coatsorum; assembly: GCF_963971535.1. Classification (NCBI taxonomy): domain Eukaryota; kingdom Metazoa; phylum Chordata; class Actinopteri; order Aulopiformes; family Paralepididae; genus Notolepis; species Notolepis coatsorum. The sequence goes on from NC_140168.1 coordinate 173,498,042, forward strand.
GCCATCTATATGCTGGCTTTTGTCAGCATGTTATTTCGCTTACGGCCATACCAACCTGAACACGCCCGATCTCGTCCGATCTCTGAAGCTAAGCAGGTTCGGGCCTGGTTAGTACTTGGATGGGAGACCGCCTGGGAATACCAGGTGCAGTAAGCATTTTGCACAGCAAGGAGGTGCTACTGATCCCTCATAAAACACCCCAAGTCTTTCAACTAGCTTTTGCACATTTGAGTAGTACACTACCTACAAACACTCATTCAAACAGCTTGAAAGTAAGTAACATGCCTAGGTCCTAAAGCTAATGGGATTATGTGTGACTGATTTACAGTAATATTGGCTCATTTAACATAACTAAGCTTTTGAAATTGGCTATCTCAAACCGCCCTCTTTTCTTGATGCAAGTTGTTTTTGGAGGGTGGAGAAAAGGGGGCGGGGCTTGAGAGGTAGCCAATAGGTAATAGCCAATAGGTAATAGCCTAGCGGTGTATAGTGAAGACCATCAGCCAGACTCATATGTGCCAGAAGCACTATCCTCTCCCTGACTTGTACAACTCATACTTACCTGGCAAGGGAGATACCATGATCAAGAAGGTGGTTCACCCATGGCGAGGCTCAGCCATTGCACTCCGGCTGTGCTGACCTATGCGAATTTCTCAAATGTAGAAATCTCGATTGCATAATTTCTGGTAGTGGGGGACTGCGTTCGCCCTCTCCCCTGATATAATATTGTCAAAAGTAAATACAGAACTTGACTAACAATCTATCAACGTGATTTTTTTATAACTCATTGTATATCTTCCTGTACATTATCCATTTACTGTATATTTTTGGACTGTATGTTTTAGGATGTATATCTTTCACTGTGTATTCTTATTCTTTGGAATACCTAAATGTTTATTGTGAGCGATCTGTGGTGCTGAAAGTGAATTTCCCTCAGGATTAATAAAGTACTTCTATGTGTAGAATTATGTGTCATTGAAAAAGGAACTATTTTCAATTGTGTCCAATGAGAAACAAATGATTTCCAGATAGACTGTGTCCTCCACAAGTCCAAACTAATGGCAATTGTTTCTTGCCATCTATATGCTGGCTTTTGTCGGCATGTTATTTCGCTTACGGCCATACCAACCTGAACACGCCCTGATTGGAGATTGAGAGCAGGTGTGCTGAGTCAGTGTCAGTTTGGGTGTGAGAGAGTGAGCTGTGTTTCCACAGTAGCAGAGATTTCAAAGTATATTGTATCTAAATGGTAAGTTTTTTCTTGTATTTTGTCACTTAATTTGAGTTGTGTTTGTTTCCCCCTGGCAGCTTTGTGCTGTTTGGGGGAGATTGACTCATTTAAATTTTATTGTTTGTGTGCCTTGAGGATTTTTTTGCTGGTTTGTTGTTAAAATTGTAAAGGATAAATTTAAGGGCTATGGACAATTTGAATGGTGGACGGCGTCCCAGGCAGGCAAATAATAATGAAAGTGAAACAATTTATGAGCGAAGGCTTACCGTGGAGGTTGATATTGAAGGGGAGGAGAGGACTACCATGATGCAGCTGTTGAAAGCTGTAAAAGCAGAGTGTGGCACTGTACTGACGTGTAGGTTTTTGACACCCAGAAAATATGAATTAACTTTGAATTGTTTGGAGACAAAAACCAAAATAATGGATGGACTGAAGGTGGGGAAAAATCTTGTAATGGCGACGGAGCTTATGAGTGACGAGATGGTGGTGTCGTTTTTAAACCTGCCAGGCTACATACTGGATCAGGAGATCTTTGACAAACTGAGTCAGTGGGGAGTGAGGCCCGTTTCTCCTATAAAGAGACGTATTTGGCCGGGGACAAATATAGGGGATGGGACAAGATACCTGAAGGTGAAATTCACGAATGATGTACAGTCACTGCCATATTCTACCAAATTTGACACTTTGAAAGGTGTGGAGCACTTTAGGGTAATCCACGACAGACAAATGCGAGTGTGTAGGTTATGCATAAAACCGGGCCATGTGCTCAGAGACTGCCCTGATTTCAAGTGCCACAAGTGTAAGAAACAGGGTCATTATGCCCGGGAATGTCCGGAAAGGGAGAAATGTCGCGTGTGTCCTGAGGATGGAGAATGCAGGTGCGGCTTCGCGAAAGGTGGCTGGGCGAGACGTGGAGAGGACGCGACTGGTGGGACAGATGGAGCCACGGAGACGGAGAGAGGAGGGGCGGAGGACGAGAATGGAGAGAAGGAGAACGGAGAGAAGGAGAACGGAGAGAAGGAGGACAGCGATACGGGAGAGCCAATGCAGACCACTGAGGGAGGTCGAGAGGAGGAGGAGGAGGAGGCGGAGTTGCTGGACGGGACGGGAGACAGTCGGGTGCTGACGGCGAAGCAGAGGGAGAGGGAGAGTGGAGAGGGGATCGTGTTCGATGTCTTCGAAAGCCTGGAGAGAGCGATTGCTGAGATCCCCACTCCGACAACATCTGGGCAGGGTGAGAGCGATGAGGAGGTGCCGGGAGGTGTGGAGAGGAGAGTAAGCGGCGTGGTGGTGGCAGATGGAGTGAGAGGCGCGGCAGCAGCTGAAGGGGCAGCAGAGCGGAGAGGAAGCGGCGTGGTGGTCGCAGACGGTGCGGGTGCAGCGGAGCAGAAGGAGAGCGGTGCGGCGGAGGCGGCGCGGAGAGGCATCGACGCAGAGCTGGCAGGGCTGGAGGAGAGACAGCAGAGGGGTGACGGCGAGCAGCGGACAGAATGGCGGAGCGACGAGGGAAATTCAGACGGGAGTGGAGGAACAGCAGAATGGCAGACTGTTTTACCGGCGGGGCAGAAGAGAAGCGGGAGAGGCGGACGGGCGGCGGAGATGCGCGGAAGGAGCGTCGGCTGCGAGATCAATGACAGCCTTGATGGCTCTGTATCGGGGGGGCAGAAGGGCACGGAGGGGGAACCTGGTTCGGGAGTGGCTCAGGGACTCGAGGGAAAAGAAAAAAGAGAAAAAAGGGCTGAGCCACGGGCGAACCAGGGGAATACCTCTGATGCACCTGGGGGCAGTGAAGAGAAGAGACCTACAGAGTTGGAGATTGAAGGAGAGAAGCAGGTGATGGAGCTGGCGGCATCATCTGAAATCCCAGACACAGATGATTCACTGTCGGGTGAGTCAAGCTGTGACAGTGAAATGGATATAAGTAGGGAGGCAATAAACCTTTTGAAAAGAAAAACAAAAGACGCACCTAAAGGGGGGAAAAAAGGGAGGAAAGGGAGAAAAAGGTGATAATGGTGTATATAATAAACCTCATCACATTTGCTGTCATGTGTTCTACAATTACAGTTACTTCTATTAATATAAATGGGTTAAGAAATGCAAAGAAAATAGAGCAATTTTTTCAAACATACAATACAGATATAATATTACTTCAGGAGACATGGTGGACAGCGGATGTGATGGGGGAGGTCAGAAAATGCTGGGAGGGGGAAATATTCTCCAGCAATGGCAATGAAAGGTCTTGTGGGGTGGCGGTGTTAATTAAAAGGGATGCTGTGGCTAATATAAAAGAGGTGTATGTTGATACGGAGGGGAGGGTGGTAATAATTGAATGTGAATATGATGGCATGGTATATAAAATATTCAGCATTTATGCCCCAAATGGTGAGAGAGAGAGGAGGGTTTTCTTTCAAAGACTCAAGGGGAAAATAAATGGTGATTGTATCATTATAGGGGATTTCAATACCATATGTACACGGCTTGATACAACAAGCAAGGTTTTGAAATTTGACACATCACGGAACGAGTTGTTTCAGATCATAGATGAGAAAGATTTAGTGGATATATGGAGGCAGGGTAATGCAGGGAAGATAGGTTTTTCTAGAAAACAGGTAGTTTTAGGTGAGTTAAGGCAGAGTAGGATAGATTTTTGTTTGGTTGTTAGGAATGTGGAAAAATATATCATGGATATAGATTATGTTTTTGGGTTTTTGTCAGACCATGCAGCGATTACTTTTAGAATAGGGTATGAAGTGCAGATGAGGGGGGGAGGAATATGGTGTTTAAACACAGTGTTATTAAAGGAAGCGGAGTATAGAAAGAGAGTTTTAGACTTAGTTGATGCAGAGAAGGAAATGTCATTATTTGAGGATAGCATAGGAGAGTGGTGGGTGGGAGTAAAAGAAAGGATAAAAAGGATTAGTATTAGATATAGCAAGATGAGGAATTATAAGTTGAAAAAAGAGGAGTGGAAATTAAAAGAAAGTTTAGAGATAGAGGAGACAAAAATTCAAAAGGATACAGAATATAGTACAGACAGATATGTGGAGTTAGAGGCTAGATGGAAGGAGAGAGAGAGAAGAAAGTGTGCTGGTGCAATAGTAAGGAGTAGAGCTAAGTATTTTTTTGAGGGAGAAAGATGCACTTCTTTTTTTCTAGGGATGGAAAAAAATAGGCAGAGGAGAACGCATATAAAGGAGCTGGTAAATGGAGAAGGGGAAAAGGTGGAAGACTTAGTGGGGATTTTGGAGACTGTAGAAGTGTATTATAGAAAGTTGTTTAAGAGTGAGGGTGTGGATGAAGGGTGTATGAATGAGGTACTGATGGCAGTAAAACCAGTTTTGGAGGAGGGGAGTAGGGAAATGTGTGATAGTGATATTACAGAGTGTGAGGTGAAAGAGGCAATTGGTGGTCTGCAGGCTAACAAAAGTCCTGGTCTCGATGGGCTGCCGGGAGAGTTTTACAGGACTTTTGTTGGTCTGCTGGCCCCAATCCTACTGAAAGTATATAGAGAGATGGAGAGAAAAGGAGAGTGCACAGAGGACATGACAAAAGGAGTACTTACAATACTATATAAAAATAAAGGTGATAAAAATAATCTAGATAATTTTAGGCCCCTGAGTCTGTTAAATAATGATTATAAAGTATTAACGAAAATTCTGGCCAATAGAGTGAAAAGGGTTGTAGGGGATATTGTGGCACCTACACAGGCTTACAGTATTCCAGGTAGAGATGTCACAGAAACAATACGTTCCATAAAAGATGCATTAAGTCATGTGAAAAAGAATGGTGAAAATGGTGTTTTTTTGACTGTGGACCTGAACAAGGCATTTGATAGAGTGGAGCATGGTTTCCTATTGAAGGTTTTGGAGAAATTTGGTTTTGGGGGGAGGCTTAGAAGGTGGGTGGATTTAATTTATAAGGGGGCAAAGAGTTGTGTTAAGGTAAATGGCTACCTAACAGACTGTTTCCCATTGGAGCGGTCTGTTCGTCAGGGATGTCCTTTTTCGGCCTTGTTGTATGCAATTTCGGCAGAGCCCCTCGCAGCCTATGTTAAAAGCAAAGGAGCAATAAAAGCAATACAGTTACCATATGGCAAGGAAAGTCTAATCCACCAATATGCAGATGACACAACATTCACTGTCAGAGATATACAAAGTGTAAATACAATTATGGAATGTATAAATGTGTATGGTAAAGCCTCAGGGGCAAAGGTCAACCTGGAGAAGAGCGAATTGTTATGTATGGGTAAGATTAATGTAAATGAATGTGTTTTTCCTTTGAAAAAAGCAGAAGAGCACATCAAAGTTCTGGGCATATGGGTGGGACTAGACGAGAAAAGAGAGAGGGATATAACATGGGGTGGGATAGTAAACAAAATAAAACAAATGTTAAATTTCTGGAAACAAAGAAGATTAAGGCTAAAAGGTAAAGTAATAGTTGTTAACAGTTTGTTAATGTCTAAAATGATGTATGCGATGGGTGTCTTAGACATGCCGGAAGCAATAGAAAATCAAATAAATAGGATAGTGGCAGATTTCCTGTGGCAGGGGAAGCCGTCAAAAATTGCATATAAAGTGTTGATTGGTAAGAGTGGAGAGGGAGGCCTTAATTTGTGTGATGTAAAGTTGAGAAAACAAGCAGCAAGAGTAAGAGCAGTTCAGAAGTATTTATATGACCCTATAGAACACGGCTGGAAATGCTTTTTTAAACAAAGTATTGAAGCAGTGGGAAAATGTGGGAATAATGGATTATTTATGGCTTTAAAGCCTTCATTAACAGAGGGTATTCCTGAATTGTACAGGGAAATGTTGCAGGCTTGGGCTGTGTATCTGCCTAATGTGATGTATAAATGTAATACATTGGAGATGGTATTGGATCAGCCAATCTTTTTGAATCCTAAAATTAGGAAAAACGGGACAGAATTATACAACAGGACTTTTTTCAGAGCGGGAATGTTGCAGATAAAAGATTATGTGTATGAATATGTGCCGGGTTTTCTTCCAGCACAGGCGATATATGACACTGTGCTGGAGGAGGATGACGAGTACAGGTTCATCACTGCACAAAATAATTATGAAAGGATTAAGGAATGTATACAGGAGGAGTGGAAGGTTTTAATAATGTCACAGTGTGTTGGAAAGGAGAGGAGTGCAGAGCGGCCAGAGATGAAGGTGAACATAGGAAAAGAGGAGAAGCTATTTAAGTGTGTTACCAGTAGAGATATATATAATGTACTGGTGAGGAAAACAAGATGAGTGCCTGCATCTGAACAGGTGTGGGAGAGGGTCTTTCCAGGTCTGGAGGGTGGGTCTGTGTGGGAGACTTTAGGAGTGAAACATAATAGTATTGGATGTGAATATGATGATTTCATGCTTAGGCATAATAGGATATATACAAAGGTTGTATTAAATAAGATTGATAAAACAGTGGATAAGAAATGTGATGTGTGTAAAAAGTGTGATGAAACCTTTTCTCATCTGTTCCTAGAGTGCGAGGGTCTGCAGGCATTTCATGAGAGGTTGAGGGAGGGCATCAAGGTGAATTGGGAGGTTGAAAAGGATGACACAAATTGGAGGGTGTACTTTCTGTTTGGGGAGAAGAAGGGACAAATGGAACAGAAAAACCTTGTCAATTTCATATTAAGCCATGCCAGGCATGCCATTAGGTATAGAAGGAGGGTGGCATACTATGAAAAGAGAGTGGTAAATGTATGGTCTGTGTTTAACAGTGTGGTCAAAAAGGACATTTGTATGGCACATAAATATTTGAAGGAGGAGGAGTTTGACAGGTGGTTTGTGGAGGCCGGAAAGTGCATACAGGTGGATAATGGGAAAACTGTGTTTGGTTTTGGATAGAGGGCTATTATTTGGGTGGGATAAAGGGAGGTTTTGGTTAATGTTGAGTTGTGTTGGATTATATAGGTACAGTATGGATTTGGTTTTGATTGTTTTATGTGTTGGTTGATTTAGGGAAGTAAAACAGTGGGTGGTTTATGTTGGGCAACATGATCATTGGTGAATATTCAGTTTTGTTTATTGTGTTTATGATTGTTTTTATTTTAAGGAGAATATTGCCTTGATTTGAAAAATGGCTATATTATTCAACTGTGATAATGTGTCAAATTGATATTTTTGATAATAAAAAGATAAAAAAAAAAAAAAACACGCCCGATCTCGTCCGATCTCGGAAGCTAAGCAGGTTCGGGCCTGGTTAGTACTTGGATGGGAGACCGCCTGGGAATACCAGGTGCAGTAAGCATTTTGCACAGCAAGGAGGTGCTACTGATCCCTCATAAAACACCCCAAGTCTTTCAACTAGCTTTTGCACATTTGAGTAGTACACTACCTACAAACACTCATTCAAACAGCTTGAAAGTAAGTAACATGCCTAGGTCCTAAAGCTAATGGGATTATGTGTGACTGATTTACAGTAATATTGGCTCATTTAACATAACTAAGCTTTTGAAATTGGCTATCTCAAACCGCCCTCTTTTCTTGATGCAAGTTGTTTTTGGAGGGTGGAGAAAAGGGGGCGGGGCTTGAGAGGTAGCCAATAGGTAATAGCCAATAGGTAATAGCCTAGCGGTGTATAGTGAAGACCATCAGCCAGACTCATATGTGCCAGAAGCACTATCCTCTCCCTGACTTGTACAACTCATACTTACCTGGCAAGGGAGATACCATGATCAAGAAGGTGGTTCACCCATGGCGAGGCTCAGCCATTGCACTCCGGCTGTGCTGACCTATGCGAATTTCTCAAATGTAGAAATCTCGATTGCATAATTTCTGGTAGTGGGGGACTGCGTTCGCGCTCTCCCCTGATATAATATTGTCAAAAGTAAATACAGAACTTGACTAACAATCTATCAACGTGATTTTTTTATAACTCATTGTATATCTTCCTGTACATTATCCATTTACTGTATATTTTTGGACTGTATGTTTTAGGATGTATATCTTTCACTGTGTATTCTTATTCTTTGGAATACCTAAATGTTTATTGTGAGCGATCTGTGGTGCTGAAAGTGAATTTCCCTCAGGATTAATAAAGTACTTCTATGTGTAGAATTATGTGTCATTGAAAAAGGAACTATTTTCAATTGTGTCCAATGAGAAACAAATGATTTCCAGATAGACTGTGTCCTCCACAAGTCCAAACTAATGGCAATTGTTTCTTGCCATCTATATGCTGGCTTTTGTCGGCATGTTATTTCGCTTACGGCCATACCAACCTGAACACGCCCGATCTCGTCCGATCTCGGAAGCTAAGCAGGTTCGGGCCTGGTTAGTACTTGCATGGGAGACCGCCTGGGAATACCAGGTGCAGTAAGCATTTTGCACAGCAAGGAGGTGCTACTGATCCCTCATAAAACACCCCAAGTCTTTCAACTAGCTTTTGCACATTTGAGTAGTACACTACCTACAAACACTCATTCAAACAGCTTGAAAGTAAGTAACATGCCTAGGTCCTAAAGCTAATGGGATTATGTGTGACTGATTTACAGTAATATTGGCTCATTTAACATAACTAAGCTTTTGAAATTGGCTATCTCAAACCGCCCTCTTTTCTTGATGCAAGTTGTTTTTGGAGGGTGGAGAAAAGGGGGCGGGGCTTGAGAGGTAGCCAATAGGTAATAGCCAATAGGTAATAGCCTAGCGGTGTATAGTGAAGACCATCAGCCAGACTCATATGTGCCAGAAGCACTATCCTCTCCCTGACTTGTACAACTCATACTTACCTGGCAAGGGAGATACCATGATCAAGAAGGTGGTTCACCCATGGTGAGGCTCAGCCATTGCACTCCGGCTGTGCTGACCTATGCGAATTTCTCAAATGTAGAAATCCCGATTGCATAATTTCTGGTAGTGGGGGACTGCGTTCGCGCTCTCCCCTGATATAATATTGTCAAAAGTAAATACAGAACTTGACTAACAATCTATCAACGTGATTTTTTTATAACTCATTGTATATCTTCCTGTACATTATCCATTTACTGTATATTTTTGGACTGTATGTTTTAGGATGTATATCTTTCACTGTGTATTCTTATTCTTTGGAATACCTAAATGTTTATTGTGAGCGATCTGTGGTGCTGAAAGTGAATTTCCCTCAGGATTAATAAAGTACTTCTATGTGTAGAATTATGTGTCATTGAAAAAGGAACTATTTTCAATTGTGTCCAATGAGAAACAAATGATTTCCAGATAGACTGTGTCCTCCACAAGTCCAAACTAATGGCAATTGTTTCTTGCCATCTATATGCTGGCTTTTGTCGGCATGTTATTTCGCTTACGGCCATACCAACCTGAACACGCCCGATCTCGTCCGATCTCGGAAGCTAAGCAGGTTCGGGCCTGGTTAGTACTTGGATGGGAGACCGCCTGGGAATACCAGGTGCAGTAAGCATTTTGCACAGCAAGGAGGTGCTACTGATCCCTCATAAAACACCCCAAGTCTTTCAACTAGCTTTTGCACATTTGAGTAGTACACTACCTACAAACACTCATTCAAACAGCTTGAAAGTAAGTAACATGCCTAGGTCCTAAAGCTAATGGGATTATGTGTGACTGATTTACAGTAATATTGGCTCATTTAACATAACTAAGCTTTTGAAATTGGCTATCTCAAACCGCCCTCTTTTCTTGATGCAAGTTGTTTTTGGAGGGTGGAGAAAAGGGGGCGGGGCTTGAGAGGTAGCCAATAGGTAATAGCCAATAGGTAATAGCCTAGCGGTGTATAGTGAAGACCATCAGCCAGACTCATATGTGCCAGAAGCACTATCCTCTCCCTGACTTGTACAACTCATACTTACCTGGCAAGGGAGATACCATGATCAAGAAGGTGGTTCACCCATGGCGAGGCTCAGCCATTGCACTCCGGCTGTGCTGACCTATGCGAATTTCTCAAATGTAGAAATCTCGATTGCATAATTTCTGGTAGTGGGGGACTGCGTTCGCGCTCTCCCCTGATATAATATTGTCAAAAGTAAATACAGAACTTGACTAACAATCTATCAACGTGATTTTTTTATAACTCATTGTATATCTTCCTGTACATTATCCATTTACTGTATATTTTTGGACTGTATGTTTTAGGATGTATATCTTTCACTGTGTATTCTTATTCTTTGGAATACCTAAATGTTTATTGTGAGCGATCTGTGGTGCTGAAAGTGAATTTCCCTCAGGATTAATAAAGTACTTCTATGTGTAGAATTATGTGTCATTGAAAAAGGAACTATTTTCAATTGTGTCCAATGAGAAACAAATGATTTCCAGATAGACTGTGTCCTCCACAAGTCCAAACTAATGGCAATTGTTTCTTGCCATCTATATGCTGGCTTTTGTCGGCATGTTATTTTGCTTACGGCCATACCAACCTGAACACGCCCGATCTCGTCCGATCTCGGAAGCTAAGCAGGTTCGGGCCTGGTTAGTACTTGGATGGGAGACCGCCTGGGAATACCAGGTGCAGTAAGCATTTTGCACAGCAAGGAGGTGCTACTGATCCCTCATAAAACACCCCAAGTCTTTCAACTAGCTTTTGCACATTTGAGTAGTACACTACCTACAAACACTCATTCAAACAGCTTGAAAGTAAGTAACATGCCTAGGTCCTAAAGCTAATGGGATTATGTGTGACTGATTTACAGTAATATTGGCTCATTTAACATAACTAAGCTTTTGAAATTGGCTATCTCAAACCGCCCTCTTTTCTTGATGCAAGTTGTTTTTGGAGGGTGGAGAAAAGGGGGCGGGGCTTGAGAGGTAGCCAATAGGTAATTAAGCATTACATCACACGCAGGAGTGGTTTGTGACCAATAAACCATGCCTAGGGGTGGTTGTTAGGCCCGAGGCGCAGCCGAGGGTCGTTAGACCCCCCTAGGCATGGTTTATTGGTCACAAATCACGACTGCACGTGGTGTAAAGCTTTTATACAACTGCCAGATTCATCCAACCTTATTTCTATACAATAAACACACATTAATCGAAGATTTATTGAAAAAACCATCCGCCAGAAAAAGTAGTTCCCACAACTCCATGTGGAAGCAGCTTGAAGTGCATCCAACCAAACTAACACATCCAACTGTGTATTATTGGAATGATTGAGAGAAGTTGCCTCATGTGGAAGCAGCTTGAAGTGCATCCAACCAACTAACACATCCAACTGTGTATTATTGGAATGATTGATTGAAAATTTTATTACCAGATGCAGAATATAAAGTAGGTAAAACAAATTAAAACGTTTTCTTTGCCCTATAGGAAAAAAACGTTTTCTTCGCCCTATTTTTTTATTTATTTCTTTTAGCCTAAACTTAACCAGTTGGAAACCAGGGGTACAGTAATAAAATTAGCAATCAACCAATCAATCAATTCAATAGACCATGCTCACTTAAAACAGCGCTGCTTCTCTCTCAGTCTGACTCCCCCGCTGTTGCAGACAGGAGTGTGTGTGTGTGTGTGTGCGTGTGTGTGTGTGTGTGTCACAGTGTGTGTGTGCGTGTGTGTGTACGTGTGTGTGTGTGTGTGTGTGTGTGTGTGTGTGTATGTGTGTGTGTGTGTTTGTGGGTACGCCAGCGACAGTGTGAGAGAGAACGCTGCAGTCAGTAGAAAGAAGGAAATAGAAATTTAAATCAATCAATTAATCTATCAATCAAACCGCGATTTTTCTTTTGTTCTAGATTGTCTCAAGACCCATCAATTACATCATCCAACATTGTTTAAAGGACTAACACATTCCCCTTGACAGAATCGCTTCATATTTAGTCGTTATGGTGCTTTCAACATAACCATTTGTTGTCCGCGATCCTGTTTTCTCCCGGAGTGAGCCGGGGAGGGTTATGTGATTTGGTTGTGGGCGGGTCCTGAGCCCAGGACCGTGGATTGTTGCCAATAAAGACGTGTGAATGGCCAATCAGAATCGAGAAATTTGCATGCCGTTGTATAATAGCCAATAGGTAATAGCCTAGCGGTGTATAGTGAAGACCATCAGCCAGACTCATATGTGCCAGAAGCACTATCCTCTCCCTGACTTGTACAACTCATACTTACCTGGCAAGGGAGATACCATGATCAAGAAGGTGGTTCACCCATGGCGAGGCTCAGCCATTGCACTCCGGCTGTGCTGACCTATGCGAATTTCTCAAATGTAGAAATCTCGATTGCATAATTTCTGGTAGTGGGGGACTGCGTTCGCGCTCTCCCCTGATATAATATTGTCAAAAGTAAATACAGAACTTGACTAACAATTTTTCAACGTGATTTTTTTATAACTCATTGTATATCTTCCTGTACATTATCCATTTACTGTATATTTTTGGACTGTATGTTTTAGGATGTATATCTTTCACTGTGTATTCTTATTCTTTGGAATACCTAAATGTTTATTGTGAGCGATCTGTGGTGCTGAAAGTGAATTTCCCTCAGGATTAATAAAGTACTTCTATGTGTAGAATTATGTGTCATTGAAAAAGGAACTATTTTCAATTGTGTCCAATGAGAAACAAATGATTTCCAGATAGACTGTGTCCTCCACAAGTCCAAACTAATGGCAATTGTTTCTTGCCATCTATATGCTGGCTTTTGTCGGCATGTTATTTCGCTTACGGCCATACCAACCTGAACACGCCCGATCTCGTCCGATCTCGGAAGCTAAGCAGGTTCGGGCCTGGTTAGTACTTGGATGGGAGACCGCCTGGGAATACCAGGTGCAGTAAGCATTTTGCACAGCAAGGAGGTGCTACTGATCCCTCATAAAACACCCCAAGTCTTTCAACTAGCTTTTGCACATTTGAGTAGTACACTACCTACAAACACTCATTCAAACAGCTTGAAAGTAAGTAACATGCCTAGGTCCTAAAGCTAATGGGATTATGTGTGACTGATTTACAGTAATATTGGCTCATTTAACATAACTAAGCTTTTGAAATTGGCTATCTCAAACCGCCCTCTTTTCTTGATGCAAGTTGTTTTTGGAGGGTGGAGAAAAGGGGGCGGGGCTTGAGAGGTAGCCAATAGGTAATAGCCAATAGGTAATAGCCTAGCGGTGTATAGTGAAGACCATCAGCCAGACTCATATGTGCCAGAAGCACTATCCTCTCCCTGACTTGTACAACTCATACTTACCTGGCAAGGGAGATACCATGATCAAGAAGGTGGTTCACCCATGGCGAGGCTCAGCCATTGCACTCCGGCTGTGCTGACCTATGCGAATTTCTCAAATGTAGAAATCTCGATTGCATAATTTCTGGTAGTGGGGGACTGCGTTCGCGCTCTCCCCTGATATAATATTGTCAAAAGTAAATACAGAACTTGACTAACAATCTATCAACGTGATTTTTTTATAACTCATTGTATATCTTCCTGTACATTATCCATTTACTGTATATTTTTGGACTGTATGTTTTAGGATGTATATCTTTCACTGTGTATTCTTATTCTTTGGAATACCTAAATGTTTATTGTGAGCGATCTGTGGTGCTGAAAGTGAATTTCCCTCAGGATTAATAAAGTACTTCTATGTGTAGAATTATGTGTCATTGAAAAAGGAACTATTTTCAATTGTGTCCAATGAGAAACAAATGATTTCCAGATAGACTGTGTCCTCCACAAGTCCAAACTAATGGCAATTGTTTCTTGCCATCTATATGCTGGCTTTTGTCGGCATGTTATTTCGCTTACGGCCATACCAACCTGAACACGCCCGATCTCGTCCGATCTCGGAAGCTAAGCAGGTTCGGGCCTGGTTAGTACTTGGATGGGAGACCGCCTGGGAATACCAGGTGCAGTAAGCATTTTGCACAGCAAGGAGGTGCTACTGATCCCTCATAAAACACCCCAAGTCTTTCAACTAGCTTTTGCACATTTGAGTAGTACACTACCTACAAACACTCATTCAAACAGCTTGAAAGTAAGTAACATGCCTAGGTCCTAAAGCTAATGGGATTATGTGTGACTGATTTACAGTAATATTGGCTCATTTAACATAACTAAGCTTTTGAAATTGGCTATCTCAAACCGCCCTCTTTTCTTGATGCAAGTTGTTTTTGGAGGGTGGAGAAAAGGGGGCGGGGCTTGAGAGGTAGCCAATAGGTAATAGCCAATAGGTAATAGCCTAGCGGTGTATAGTGAAGACCATCAGCCAGACTCATATGTGCCAGAAGCACTATCCTCTCCCTGACTTGTACAACTCATACTTACCTGGCAAGGGAGATACCATGATCAAGAAGGTGGTTCACCCATGGCGAGGCTCAGCCATTGCACTCCGGCTGTGCTGACCTATGCGAATTTCTCAAATGTAGAAATCTCGATTGCATAATTTCTGGTAGTGGGGGACTGCGTTCGCGCTCTCCCCTGATATAATATTGTCAAAAGTAAATACAGAACTTGACTAACAATCTATCAACGTGATTTTTTTATAACTCATTGTATATCTTCCTGTACATTATCCATTTACTGTATATTTTTGGACTGTATGTTTTAGGATGTATATCTTTCACTGTGTATTCTTATTCTTTGGAATACCTAAATGTTTATTGTGAGCGATCTGTGGTGCTGAAAGTGAATTTCCCTCAGGATTAATAAAGTACTTCTATGTGTAGAATTATGTGTCATTGAAAAAGGAACTATTTTCAATTGTGTCCAATGAGAAACAAATGATTTCCAGATAGACTGTGTCCTCCACAAGTCCAAACTAATGGCAATTGTTTCTTGCCATCTATATGCTGGCTTTTGTCGGCATGTTATTTCGCTTACGGCCATACCAACCTGAACACGCCCGATCTCGTCCGATCTCGGAAGCTAAGCAGGTTCGGGGCTGGTTAGTACTTGGATGGGAGACCGCCTGGGAATACCAGGTGCAGTAAGCATTTTGCACAGCAAGGAGGTGCTACTGATCCCTCATAAAACACCCCAAGTCTTTCAACTAGCTTTTGCACATTTGAGTAGTACACTACCTACAAACACTCATTCAAACAGCTTGAAAGTAAGTAACATGCCTAGGTCCTAAAGCTAATGGGATTATGTGTGACTGATTTACAGTAATATTGGCTCATTTAACATAACTAAGCTTTTGAAATTGGCTATCTCAAACCGCCCTCTTTTCTTGATGCAAGTTGTTTTTGGAGGGTGGAGAAAAGGGGGCGGGGTTTGAGAGGTAGCCAATAGGTAATAGCCAATAGGTAATAGCCTAGCGGTGTATAGTGAAGACCATCAGCCAGACTCATATGTGCCAGAAGCACTATCCTCTCCCTGACTTGTACAACTCATACTTACCTGGCAAGGGAGATACCATGATCAAGAAGGTGGTTCACCCATGGCGAGGCTCAGCCATTGCACTCCGGCTGTGCTGACCTATGCGAATTTCTCAAATGTAGAAATCTCGATTGCATAATTTCTGGTAGTGGGGGACTGCGTTCGCGCTCTCCCCTGATATAATATTGTCAAAAGTAAATACAGAACTTGACTAACAATCTATCAACGTGATTTTTTTATAACTCATTGTATATCTTCCTGTACATTATCCATTTACTGTATATTTTTGGACTGTATGTTTTAGGATGTATATCTTTCACTGTGTATTCTTATTCTTTGGAATACCTAAATGTTTATTGTGAGCGATCTGTGGTGCTGAAAGTGAATTTCCCTCAGGATTAATAAAGTACTTCTATGTGTAGAATTATGTGTCATTGAAAAAGGAACTATTTTCAATTGTGTCCAATGAGAAACAAATGATTTCCAGATAGACTGTGTCCTCCACAAGTCCAAACTAATGGCAATTGTTTCTTGCCATCTATATGCTGGCTTTTGTCGGCATGTTATTTCGCTTACGGCCATACCAACCTGAACACGCCCGATCTCGTCCGATCTCGGAAGCTAAGCAGGTTCGGGCCTGGTTAGTACTTGGATGGGAGACCGCCTGGGAATACCAGGTGCAGTAAGCATTTTGCACAGCAAGGAGGTGCTACTGATCCCTCATAAAACACCCCAAGTCTTTCAACTAGCTTTTGCACATTTGAGTAGTACACTACCTACAAACACTCATTCAAACAGCTTGAAAGTAAGTAACATGCCTAGGTCCTAAAGCTAATGGGATTATGTGTGACTGATTTACAGTAATATTGGCTCATTTAACATAACTAAGCTTTTGAAATTGGCTATCTCAAACCGCCCTCTTTTCTTGATGCAAGTTGTTTTTGGAGGGTGGAGAAAAGGGGGCGGGGCTTGAGAGGTAGCCAATAGGTAATAGCCAATAGGTAATAGCCTAGCGGTGTATAGTGAAGACCATCAGCCAGACTCATATGTGCCAGAAGCACTATCCTCTCCCTGACTTGTACAACTCATACTTACCTGGCAAGGGAGATACCATGATCAAGAAGGTGGTTCACCCATGGCGAGGCTCAGCCATTGCACTCCGGCTGTGCTGACCTATGCGAATTTCTCAAATGTAGAAATCTCGATTGCATAATTTCTGGTAGTGGGGGACTGCGTTCGCGCTCTCCCCTGATATAATATTGTCAAAAGTAAATACAGAACTTGACTAACAATCTATCAACGTGATTTTTTTATAACTCATTGTATATCTTCCTGTACATTATCCATTTACTGTATATTTTTGGACTGTATGTTTTAGGATGTATATCTTTCACTGTGTATTCTTATTCTTTGGAATACCTAAATGTTTATTGTGAGCGATCTGTGGTGCTGAAAGTGAATTTCCCTCAGGATTAATAAAGTACTTCTATGTGTAGAATTATGTGTCATTGAAAAAGGAACTATTTTCAATTGTGTCCAATGAGAAACAAATGATTTCCAGATAGACTGTGTCCTCCACAAGTCCAAACTAATGGCAATTGTTTCTTGCCATCTATATGCTGGCTTTTGTCGGCATGTTATTTCGCTTACGGCCATACCAACCTGAACACGCCCGATCTCGTCCGATCTCGGAAGCTAAGCAGGTTCGGGCCTGGTTAGTACTTGGATGGGAGACCGCCTGGGAATACCAGGTGCAGTAAGCATTTTGCACAGCAAGGAGGTGCTACTGATCCCTCATAAAACACCCCAAGTCTTTCAACTAGCTTTTGCACATTTGAGTAGTACACTACCTACAAACACTCATTCAAACAGCTTGAAAGTAAGTAACATGCCTAGGTCCTAAAGCTAATGGGATTATGTGTGACTGATTTACAGTAATATTGGCTCATTTAACATAACTAAGCTTTTGAAATTGGCTATCTCAAACCGCCCTCTTTTCTTGATGCAAGTTGTTTTTGGAGGGTGGAGAAAAGGGGGCGGGGCTTGAGAGGTAGCCAATAGGTAATAGCCAATAGGTAATAGCCTAGCGGTGTATAGTGAAGACCATCAGCCAGACTCATATGTGCCAGAAGCACTATCCTCTCCCTGACTTGTACAACTCATACTTACCTGGCAAGGGAGATACCATGATCAAGAAGGTGGTTCACCCATGGCGAGGCTCAGCCATTGCACTCCGGCTGTGCTGACCTATGCGAATTTCTCAAATGTAGAAATCTCGATTGCATAATTTCTGGTAGTGGGGGACTGCGTTCGCGCTCTCCCCTGATATAATATTGTCAAAAGTAAATACAGAACTTGACTAACAATCTATCAACGTGATTTTTTTATAACTCATTGTATATCTTCCTGTACATTATCCATTTACTGTATATTTTTGGACTGTATGTTTTAGGATGTATATCTTTCACTGTGTATTCTTATTCTTTGGAATACCTAAATGTTTATTGTGAGCGATCTGTGGTGCTGAAAGTGAATTTCCCTCAGGATTAATAAAGTACTTCTATGTGTAGAATTATGTGTCATTGAAAAAGGAACTATTTTCAATTGTGTCCAATGAGAAACAAATGATTTCCAGATAGACTGTGTCCTCCACAAGTCCAAACTAATGGCAATTGTTTCTTGCCATCTATATGCTGGCTTTTGTCGGCATGTTATTTCGCTTACGGCCATACCAACCTGAACACGCCCGATCTCGTCCGATCTCGGAAGCTAAGCAGGTTCGGGCCTGGTTAGTACTTGGATGGGAGACCGCCTGGGAATACCAGGTGCAGTAAGCATTTTGCACAGCAAGGAGGTGCTACTGATCCCTCATAAAACACCCCAAGTCTTTCAACTAGCTTTTGCACATTTGAGTAGTACACTACCTACAAACACTCATTCAAACAGCTTGAAAGTAAGTAACATGCCTAGGTCCTAAAGCTAATGGGATTATGTGTGACTGATTTACAGTAATATTGGCTCATTTAACATAACTAAGCTTTTGAAATTGGCTATCTCAAACCGCCCTCTTTTCTTGATGCAAGTTGTTTTTGGAGGGTGGAGAAAAGGGGGCGGGGCTTGAGAGGTAGCCAATAGGTAATAGCCAATAGGTAATAGCCTAGCGGTGTATAGTGAAGACCATCAGCCAGACTCATATGTGCCAGAAGCACTATCCTCTCCCTGACTTGTACAACTCATACTTACCTGGCAAGGGAGATACCATGATCAAGAAGGTGGTTCACCCATGGCGAGGCTCAGCCATTGCACTCCGGCTGTGCTGACCTATGCGAATTTCTCAAATGTAGAAATCTCGATTGCATAATTTCTGGTAGTGGGGGACTGCGTTCGCGCTCTCCCCTGATATAATATTGTCAAAAGTAAATACAGAACTTGACTAACAATCTATCAACGTGATTTTTTTATAACTCATTGTATATCTTCCTGTACATTATCCATTTACTGTATATTTTTGGACTGTATGTTTTAGGATGTATATCTTTCACTGTGTATTCTTATTCTTTGGAATACCTAAATGTTTATTGTGAGCGATCTGTGGTGCTGAAAGTGAATTTCCCTCAGGATTAATAAAGTACTTCTATGTGTAGAATTATGTGTCATTGAAAAAGGAACTATTTTCAATTGTGTCCAATGAGAAACAAATGATTTCCAGATAGACTGTGTCCTCCACAAGTCCAAACTAATGGCAATTGTTTCTTGCCATCTATATGCTGGCTTTTGTCGGCATGTTATTTCACTTACGGCCATACCAACCTGAACACGCCCGATCTCGTCCGATCTCGGAAGCTAAGCAGGTTCGGGCCTGGTTAGTACTTGGATGGGAGACCGCCTGGGAATACCAGGTGCAGTAAGCATTTTGCACAGCAAGGAGGTGCTACTGATCCCTCATAAAACACCCCAAGTCTTTCAACTAGCTTTTGCACATTTGAGTAGTACACTACCTACAAACACTCATTCAAACAGCTTGAAAGTAAGTAACATGCCTAGGTCCTAAAGCTAATGGGATTATGTGTGACTGATTTACAGTAATATTGGCTCATTTAACATAACTAAGCTTTTGAAATTGGCTATCTCAAACCGCCCTCTTTTCTTGATGCAAGTTGTTTTTGGAGGGTGGAGAAAAGGGGGCGGGGCTTGAGAGGTAGCCAATAGGTAATAGCCAATAGGTAATAGCCTAGCGGTGTATAGTGAAGACCATCAGCCAGACTCATATGTGCCAGAAGCACTATCCTCTCCCTGACTTGTACAACTCATACTTACCTGGCAAGGGAGATACCATGATCAAGAAGGTGGTTCACCCATGGCGAGGCTCAGCCATTGCACTCCGGCTGTGCTGACCTATGCGAATTTCTCAAATGTAGAAATCTCGATTGCATAATTTCTGGTAGTGGGGGACTGCGTTCGCGCTCTCCCCTGATATAATATTGTCAAAAGTAAATACAGAACTTGACTAACAATCTATCAACGTGATTTTTTTTATAACTCATTGTATATCTTCCTGTACATTATCCATTTACTGTATATTTTTGGACTGTATGTTTTAGGATGTATATCTTTCACTGTGTATTCTTATTCTTTGGAATACCTAAATGTTTATTGTGAGCGATCTGTGGTGCTGAAAGTGAATTTCCCTCAGGATTAATAAAGTACTTCTATGTGTAGAATTATGTGTCATTGAAAAAGGAACTATTTTCAATTGTGTCCAATGAGAAACAAATGATTTCCAGATAGACTGTGTCCTCCACAAGTCCAAACTAATGGCAATTGTTTCTTGCCATCTATATGCTGGCTTTTGTCGGCATGTTATTTCGCTTACGGCCATACCAACCTGAACACGCCCAATCTCGTCCGATCTCGGAAGCTAAGCAGGTTCGGGCCTGGTTAGTACTTGGATGGGAGACCGCCTGGGAATACCAGGTGCAGTAAGCATTTTGCACAGCAAGGAGGTGCTACTGATCCCTCATAAAACACCCCAAGTCTTTCAACTAGCTTTTGCACATTTGAGTAGTACACTACCTACAAACACTCATTCAAACAGCTTGAAAGTAAGTAACATGCCTAGGTCCTAAAGCTAATGGGATTATGTGTGACTGATTTACAGTAATATTGGCTCATTTAACATAACTAAGCTTTTGAAATTGGCTATCTCAAACCGCCCTCTTTTCTTGATGCAAGTTGTTTTTGGAGGGTGGAGAAAAGGGGGCGGGGCTTGAGAGGTAGCCAATAGGTAATAGCCAATAGGTAATAGCCTAGCGGTGTATAGTGAAGACCATCAGCCAGACTCATATGTGCCAGAAGCACTATCCTCTCCCTGACTTGTACAACTCATACTTACCTGGCAAGGGAGATACCATGATCAAGAAGGTGGTTCACCCATGGCGAGGCTCAGCCATTGCACTCCGGCTGTGCTGACCTATGCGAATTTCTCAAATGTAGAAATCTCGATTGCATAATTTCTGGTAGTGGGGGACTGCGTTCGCGCTCTCCCCTGATATAATATTGTCAAAAGTAAATACAGAACTTGACTAACAATCTATCAACGTGATTTTTTTATAACTCATTGTATATCTTCCTGTACATTATCCATTTACTGTATATTTTTGGACTG
The DNA here is from genome assembly GCF_963971535.1 of Notolepis coatsorum. NCBI lineage: Eukaryota > Metazoa > Chordata > Actinopteri > Aulopiformes > Paralepididae > Notolepis > Notolepis coatsorum. Next base: position 173,519,190 of record NC_140168.1, read on the forward strand.
TATGTTTTAGGATGTATATCTTTCACTGTGTATTCTTATTCTTTGGAATACCTAAATGTTTATTGTGAGCGATCTGTGGTGCTGAAAGTGAATTTCCCTCAGGATTAATAAAGTACTTCTATGTGTAGAATTATGTGTCATTGAAAAAGGAACTATTTTCAATTGTGTCCAATGAGAAACAAATGATTTCCAGATAGACTGTGTCCTCCACAAGTCCAAACTAATGGCAATTGTTTCTTGCCATCTATATGCTGGCTTTTGTCGGCATGTTATTTCGCTTACGGCCATACCAACCTGAACACGCCCGATCTCGTCCAATCTCGGAAGCTAAGCAGGTTCGGGCCTGGTTAGTACTTGGATGGGAGACCGCCTGGGAATACCAGGTGCAGTAAGCATTTTGCACAGCAAGGAGGTGCTACTGATCCCTCATAAAACACCCCAAGTCTTTCAACTAGCTTTTGCACATTTGAGTAGTACACTACCTACAAACACTCATTCAAACAGCTTGAAAGTAAGTAACATGCCTAGGTCCTAAAGCTAATGGGATTATGTGTGACTGATTTACAGTAATATTGGCTCATTTAACATAACTAAGCTTTTGAAATTGGCTATCTCAAACCGCCCTCTTTTCTTGATGCAAGTTGTTTTTGGAGGGTGGAGAAAAGGGGGCGGGGCTTGAGAGGTAGCCAATAGGTAATAGCCAATAGGTAATAGCCTAGCGGTGTATAGTGAAGACCATCAGCCAGACTCATATGTGCCAGAAGCACTATCCTCTCCCTGACTTGTACAACTCATACTTACCTGGCAAGGGAGATACCATGATCAAGAAGGTGGTTCACCCATGGCGAGGCTCAGCCATTGCACTCCGGCTGTGCTGACCTATGCGAATTTCTCAAATGTAGAAATCTCGATTGCATAATTTCTGGTAGTGGGGGACTGCGTTCGCGCTCTCCCCTGATATAATATTGTCAAAAGTAAATACAGAACTTGACTAACAATCTATCAACGTGATTCTTTTATAACTCATTGTATATCTTCCTGTACATTATCCATTTACTGTATATTTTTGGACTGTATGTTTTAGGATGTATATCTTTCACTGTGTATTCTTATTCTTTGGAATACCTAAATGTTTATTGTGAGCGATCTGTGGTGCTGAAAGTGAATTTCCCTCAGGATTAATAAAGTACTTCTATGTGTAGAATTATGTGTCATTGAAAAAGGAACTATTTTCAATTGTGTCCAATGAGAAACAAATGATTTCCAGATAGACTGTGTCCTCCACAAGTCCAAACTAATGGCAATTGTTTCTTGCCATCTATATGCTGGCTTTTGTCGGCATGTTATTTTGCTTACGGCCATACCAACCTGAACACGCCCGATCTCGTCCGATCTCGGAAGCTAAGCAGGTTCGGGCCTGGTTAGTACTTGGATGGGACACCGCCTGGGAATACCAGGTGCAGTAAGCATTTTGCACAGCAAGGAGGTGCTACTGATCCCTCATAAAACACCCCAAGTCTTTCAACTAGCTTTTGCACATTTGAGTAGTACACTACCTACAAACACTCATTCAAACAGCTTGAAAGTAAGTAACATGCCTAGGTCCTAAAGCTAATGGGATTATGTGTGACTGATTTACAGTAATATTGGCTCATTTAACATAACTAAGCTTTTGAAATTGGCTATCTCAAACCGCCCTCTTTTCTTGATGCAAGTTGTTTTTGGAGGGTGGAGAAAAGGGGGCGGGGCTTGAGAGGTAGCCAATAGGTAATAGGTAATAGCCTAGCGGTGTATAGTGAAGACCATCAGCCAGACTCATATGTGCCAGAAGCACTATCCTCTCCCTGACTTGTACAACTCATACTTACCTGGCAAGGGAGATACCATGATCAAGAAGGTGGTTCACCCATGGCGAGGCTCAGCCATTGCACTCCGGCTGTGCTGACCTATGCGAATTTCTCAAATGTAGAAATCTCGATTGCATAATTTCTGGTAGTGGGGGACTGCGTTCGCGCTCTCCCCTGATATAATATTGTCAAAAGTAAATACAGAACTTGACTAACAATCTATCAACGTGATTTTTTTATAACTCATTGTATATCTTCCTGTACATTATCCATTTACTGTATATTTTTGGACTGTATGTTTTAGGATGTATATCTTTCACTGTGTATTCTTATTCTTTGGAATACCTAAATGTTTATTGTGAGCGATCTGTGGTGCTGAAAGTGAATTTCCCTCAGGATTAATAAAGTACTTCTATGTGTAGAATTATGTGTCATTGAAAAAGGAACTATTTTCAATTGTGTCCAATGAGAAACAAATGATTTCCAGATAGACTGTGTCCTCCACAAGTCCAAACTAATGGCAATTGTTTCTTGCCATCTATATGCTGGCTTTTGTCGGCATGTTATTTCGCTTACGGCCATACCAACCTGAACACGCCCGATCTCGTCCGATCTCGGAAGCTAAGCAGGTTCGGGCCTGGTTAGTACTTGGATGGGAGACCGCCTGGGAATACCAGGTGCAGTAAGCATTTTGCACAGCAAGGAGGTGCTACTGATCCCTCATAAAACACCCCAAGTCTTTCAACTAGCTTTTGCACATTTGAGTAGTACACTACCTACAAACACTCATTCAAACAGCTTGAAAGTAAGTAACATGCCTAGGTCCTAAAGCTAATGGGATTATGTGTGACTGATTTACAGTAATATTGGCTCATTTAACATAACTAAGCTTTTGAAATTGGCTATCTCAAACCGCCCTCTTTTCTTGATGCAAGTTGTTTTTGGAGGGTGGAGAAAAGGGGGCGGGGCTTGAGAGGTAGCCAATAGGTAATAGCCAATAGGTAATAGCCTAGCGGTGTATAGTGAAGACCATCAGCCAGACTCATATGTGCCAGAAGCACTATCCTCTCCCTGACTTGTACAACTCATACTTACCTGGCAAGGGAGATACCATGATCAAGAAGGTGGTTCACCCATGGCGAGGCTCAGCCATTGCACTCCGGCTGTGCTGACCTATGCGAATTTCTCAAATGTAGAAATCTCGATTGCATAATTTCTGGTAGTGGGGGACTGCGTTCGCGCTCTCCCCTGATATAATATTGTCAAAAGTAAATACAGAACTTGACTAACAATCTATCAACGTGATTTTTTTATAACTCATTGTATATCTTCCTGTACATTATCCATTTACTGTATATTTTTGGACTGTATGTTTTAGGATGTATATCTTTCACTGTGTATTCTTATTCTTTGGAATACCTAAATGTTTATTGTGAGCGATCTGTGGTGCTGAAAGTGAATTTCCCTCAGGATTAATAAAGTACTTCTATGTGTAGAATTATGTGTCATTGAAAAAGGAACTATTTTCAATTGTGTCCAATGAGAAACAAATGATTTCCAGATAGACTGTGTCCTCCACAAGTCCAAACTAATGGCAATTGTTTCTTGCCATCTATATGCTGGCTTTTGTCGGCATGTTATTTCGCTTACGGCCATACCAACCTGAACACGCCCGATCTCGTCCGATCTCGGAAGCTAAGCAGGTTCGGGCCTGGTTAGTACTTGGATGGGAGACCGCCTGGGAATACCAGGTGCAGTAAGCATTTTGCACAGCAAGGAGGTGCTACTGATCCCTCATAAAACACCCCAAGTCTTTCAACTAGCTTTTGCACATTTGAGTAGTACACTACCTACAAACACTCATTCAAACAGCTTGAAAGTAAGTAACATGCCTAGGTCCTAAAGCTAATGGGATTATGTGTGACTGATTTACAGTAATATTGGCTCATTTAACATAACTAAGCTTTTGAAATTGGCTATCTCAAACCGCCCTCTTTTCTTGATGCAAGTTGTTTTTGGAGGGTGGAGAAAAGGGGGCGGGGCTTGAGAGGTAGCCAATAGGTAATAGCCAATAGGTAATAGCCTAGCGGTGTATAGTGAAGACCATCAGCCAGACTCATATGTGCCAGAAGCACTATCCTCTCCCTGACTTGTACAACTCATACTTACCTGGCAAGGGAGATACCATGATCAAGAAGGTGGTTCACCCATGGCGAGGCTCAGCCATTGCACTCCGGCTGTGCTGACCTATGCGAATTTCTCAAATGTAGAAATCTCGATTGCATAATTTCTGGTAGTGGGGGACTGCGTTCGCGCTCTCCCCTGATATAATATTGTCAAAAGTAAATACAGAACTTGACTAACAATCTATCAACGTGATTTTTTTATAACTCATTGTATATCTTCCTGTACATTATCCATTTACTGTATATTTTTGGACTGTATGTTTTAGGATGTATATCTTTCACTGTGTATTCTTATTCTTTGGAATACCTAAATGTTTATTGTGAGCGATCTGTGGTGCTGAAAGTGAATTTCCCTCAGGATTAATAAAGTACTTCTATGTGTAGAATTATGTGTCATTGAAAAAGGAACTATTTTCAATTGTGTCCAATGAGAAACAAATGATTTCCAGATAGACTGTGTCCTCCACAAGTCCAAACTAATGGCAATTGTTTCTTGCCATCTATATGCTGGCTTTTGTCGGCATGTTATTTCGCTTACGGCCATACCAACCTGAACACGCCCGATCTCGTCCGATCTCGGAAGCTAAGCAGGTTCGGGCCTGGTTAGTACTTGGATGGGAGACCGCCTGGGAATACCAGGTGCAGTAAGCATTTTGCACAGCAAGGAGGTGCTACTGATCCCTCATAAAACACCCCAAGTCTTTCAACTAGCTTTTGCACATTTGAGTAGTACACTACCTACAAACACTCATTCAAACAGCTTGAAAGTAAGTAACATGCCTAGGTCCTAAAGCTAATGGGATTATGTGTGACTGATTTACAGTAATATTGGCTCATTTAACATAACTAAGCTTTTGAAATTGGCTATCTCAAACCGCCCTCTTTTCTTGATGCAAGTTGTTTTTGGAGGGTGGAGAAAAGGGGGCGGGGCTTGAGAGGTAGCCAATAGGTAATAGCCAATAGGTAATAGCCTAGCGGTGTATAGTGAAGACCATCAGCCAGACTCATATGTGCCAGAAGCACTATCCTCTCCCTGACTTGTACAACTCATACTTACCTGGCAAGGGAGATACCATGATCAAGAAGGTGGTTCACCCATGGCGAGGCTCAGCCATTGCACTCCGGCTGTGCTGACCTATGCGAATTTCTCAAATGTAGAAATCTCGATTGCATAATTTCTGGTAGTGGGGGACTGCGTTCGCGCTCTCCCCTGATATAATATTGTCAAAAGTAAATACAGAACTTGACTAACAATCTATCAACGTGATTTTTTTATAACTCATTGTATATCTTCCTGTACATTATCCATTTACTGTATATTTTTGGACTGTATGTTTTAGGATGTATATCTTTCACTGTGTATTCTTATTCTTTGGAATACCTAAATGTTTATTGTGAGCGATCTGTGGTGCTGAAAGTGAATTTCCCTCAGGATTAATAAAGTACTTCTATGTGTAGAATTATGTGTCATTGAAAAAGGAACTATTTTCAATTGTGTCCAATGAGAAACAAATGATTTCCAGATAGACTGTGTCCTCCACAAGTCCAAACTAATGGCAATTGTTTCTTGCCATCTATATGCTGGCTTTTGTCGGCATGTTATTTGGCTTACGGCCATACCAACCTGAACACGCCCGATCTCGTCCGATCTCGGAAGCTAAGCAGGTTCGGGCCTGGTTAGTACTTGGATGGGAGACCGCCTGGGAATACCAGGTGCAGTAAGCATTTTGCACAGCAAGGAGGTGCTACTGATCCCTCATAAAACACCCCAAGTCTTTCAACTAGCTTTTGCACATTTGAGTAGTACACTACCTACAAACACTCATTCAAACAGCTTGAAAGTAAGTAACATGCCTAGGTCCTAAAGCTAATGGGATTATGTGTGACTGATTTACAGTAATATTGGCTCATTTAACATAACTAAGCTTTTGAAATTGGCTATCTCAAACCGCCCTCTTTTCTTGATGCAAGTTGTTTTTGGAGGGTGGAGAAAAGGGGGCGGGGCTTGAGAGGTAGCCAATAGGTAATAGCCAATAGGTAATAGCCTAGCGGTGTATAGTGAAGACCATCAGCCAGACTCATATGTGCCAGAAGCACTATCCTCTCCCTGACTTGTACAACTCATACTTACCTGGCAAGGGAGATACCATGATCAAGAAGGTGGTTCACCCATGGCGAGGCTCAGCCATTGCACTCCGGCTGTGCTGACCTATGCGAATTTCTCAAATGTAGAAATCTCGATTGCATAATTTCTGGTAGTGGGGGACTGCGTTCGCGCTCTCCCCTGATATAATATTGTCAAAAGTAAATACAGAACTTGACTAACAATCTATCAACGTGATTTTTTTATAACTCATTGTATATCTTCCTGTACATTATCCATTTACTGTATATTTTTGGACTGTATGTTTTAGGATGTATATCTTTCACTGTGTATTCTTATTCTTTGGAATACCTAAATGTTTATTGTGAGCGATCTGTGGTGCTGAAAGTGAATTTCCCTCAGGATTAATAAAGTACTTCTATGTGTAGAATTATGTGTCATTGAAAAAGGAACTATTTTCAATTGTGTCCAATGAGAAACAAATGATTTCCAGATAGACTGTGTCCTCCACAAGTCCAAACTAATGGCAATTGTTTCTTGCCATCTATATGCTGGCTTTTGTCGGCATGTTATTTCGCTTACGGCCATACCAACCTGAACACGCCCGATCTCGTCCGATCTCGGAAGCTAAGCAGGTTCGGGCCTGGTTAGTACTTGGATGGGAGACCGCCTGGGAATACCAGGTGCAGTAAGCATTTTGCACAGCAAGGAGGTGCTACTGATCCCTCATAAAACACCCCAAGTCTTTCAACTAGCTTTTGCACATTTGAGTAGTACACTACCTACAAACACTCATTCAAACAGCTTGAAAGTAAGTAACATGCCTAGGTCCTAAAGCTAATGGGATTATGTGTGACTGATTTACAGTAATATTGGCTCATTTAACATAACTAAGCTTTTGAAATTGGCTATCTCAAACCGCCCTCTTTTCTTGATGCAAGTTGTTTTTGGAGGGTGGAGAAAAGGGGGCGGGGCTTGAGAGGTAGCCAATAGGTAATAGCCAATAGGTAATAGCCTAGCGGTGTATAGTGAAGACCATCAGCCAGACTCATATGTGCCAGAAGCACTATCCTCTCCCTGACTTGTACAACTCATACTTACCTGGCAAGGGAGATACCATGATCAAGAAGGTGGTTCACCCATGGCGAGGCTCAGCCATTGCACTCCGGCTGTGCTGACCTATGCGAATTTCTCAAATGTAGAAATCTCGATTGCATAATTTCTGGTAGTGGGGGACTGCGTTCGCGCTCTCCCCTGATATAATATTGTCAAAAGTAAATACAGAACTTGACTAACAATCTATCAACGTGATTTTTTTATAACTCATTGTATATCTTCCTGTACATTATCCATTTACTGTATATTTTTGGACTGTATGTTTTAGGATGTATATCTTTCACTGTGTATTCTTATTCTTTGGAATACCTAAATGTTTATTGTGAGCGATCTGTGGTGCTGAAAGTGAATTTCCCTCAGGATTAATAAAGTACTTCTATGTGTAGAATTATGTGTCATTGAAAAAGGAACTATTTTCAATTGTGTCCAATGAGAAACAAATGATTTCCAGATAGACTGTGTCCTCCACAAGTCCAAACTAATGGCAATTGTTTCTTGCCATCTATATGCTGGCTTTTGTCGGCATGTTATTTCGCTTACGGCCATACCAACCTGAACACGCCCGATCTCGTCCGATCTCGGAAGCTAAGCAGGTTCGGGCCTGGTTAGTACTTGGATGGGAGACCGCCTGGGAATACCAGGTGCAGTAAGCATTTTGCACAGCAAGGAGGTGCTACTGATCCCTCATAAAACACCCCAAGTCTTTCAACTAGCTTTTGCACATTTGAGTAGTACACTACCTACAAACACTCATTCAAACAGCTTGAAAGTAAGTAACATGCCTAGGTCCTAAAGCTAATGGGATTATGTGTGACTGATTTACAGTAATATTGGCTCATTTAACATAACTAAGCTTTTGAAATTGGCTATCTCAAACCGCCCTCTTTTCTTGATGCAAGTTGTTTTTGGAGGGTGGAGAAAAGGGGGCGGGGCTTGAGAGGTAGCCAATAGGTAATAGCCAATAGGTAATAGCCTAGCGGTGTATAGTGAAGACCATCAGCCAGACTCATATGTGCCAGAAGCACTATCCTCTCCCTGACTTGTACAACTCATACTTACCTGGCAAGGGAGATACCATGATCAAGAAGGTGTTTCACCCATGGCGAGGCTCAGCCATTGCACTCCGGCTGTGCTGACCTATGCGAATTTCTCAAATGTAGAAATCTCGATTGCATAATTTCTGGTAGTGGGGGACTGCGTTCGCGCTCTCCCCTGATATAATATTGTCAAAAGTAAATACAGAACTTGACTAACAATCTATCAACGTGATTTTTTTATAACTCATTGTATATCTTCCTGTACATTATCCATTTACTGTATATTTTTGGACTGTATGTTTTAGGATGTATATCTTTCACTGTGTATTCTTATTCTTTGGAATACCTAAATGTTTATTGTGAGCGATCTGTGGTGCTGAAAGTGAATTTCCCTCAGGATTAATAAAGTACTTCTATGTGTAGAATTATGTGTCATTGAAAAAGGAACTATTTTCAATTGTGTCCAATGAGAAACAAATGATTTCCAGATAGACTGTGTCCTCCACAAGTCCAAACTAATGGCAATTGTTTCTTGCCATCTATATGCTGGCTTTTGTCGGCATGTTATTTCGCTTACGGCCATACCAACCTGAACACGCCCGATCTCGTCCGATCTCGGAAGCTAAGCAGGTTCGGGCCTGGTTAGTACTTGGATGGGAGACCGCCTGGGAATACCAGGTGCAGTAAGCATTTTGCACAGCAAGGAGGTGCTACTGATCCCTCATAAAACACCCCAAGTCTTTCAACTAGCTTTTGCACATTTGAGTAGTACACTACCTACAAACACTCATTCAAACAGCTTGAAAGTAAGTAACATGCCTAGGTCCTAAAGCTAATGGGATTATGTGTGACTGATTTACAGTAATATTGGCTCATTTAACATAACTAAGCTTTTGAAATTGGCTATCTCAAACCGCCCTCTTTTCTTGATGCAAGTTGTTTTTGGAGGGTGGAGAAAAGGGGGCGGGGCTTGAGAGGTAGCCAATAGGTAATAGCCAATAGGTAATAGCCTAGCGGTGTATAGTGAAGACCATCAGCCAGACTCATATGTGCCAGAAGCACTATCCTCTCCCTGACTTGTACAACTCATACTTACCTGGCAAGGGAGATACCATGATCAAGAAGGTGGTTCACCCATGGCGAGGCTCAGCCATTGCACTCCGGCTGTGCTGACCTATGCGAATTTCTCAAATGTAGAAATCTCGATTGCATAATTTCTGGTAGTGGGGGACTGCGTTCGCGCTCTCCCCTGATATAATATTGTCAAAAGTAAATACAGAACTTGACTAACAATCTATCAACGTGATTTTTTTATAACTCATTGTATATCTTCCTGTACATTATCCATTTACTGTATATTTTTGGACTGTATGTTTTAGGATGTATATCTTTCACTGTGTATTCTTATTCTTTGGAATACCTAAATGTTTATTGTGAGCGATCTGTGGTGCTGAAAGTGAATTTCCCTCAGGATTAATAAAGTACTTCTATGTGTAGAATTATGTGTCATTGAAAAAGGAACTATTTTCAATTGTGTCCAATGAGAAACAAATGATTTCCAGATAGACTGTGTCCTCCACAAGTCCAAACTAATGGCAATTGTTTCTTGCCATCTATATGCTGGCTTTTGTCGGCATGTTATTTCGCTTACGGCCATACCAACCTGAACACGCCCGATCTCGTCCGATCTCGGAAGCTAAGCAGGTTCGGGCCTGGTTAGTACTTGGATGGGAGACCGCCTGGGAATACCAGGTGCAGTAAGCATTTTGCACAGCAAGGAGGTGCTACTGATCCCTCATAAAACACCCCAAGTCTTTCAACTAGCTTTTGCACATTTGAGTAGTACACTACCTACAAACACTCATTCAAACAGCTTGAAAGTAAGTAACATGCCTAGGTCCTAAAGCTAATGGGATTATGTGTGACTGATTTACAGTAATATTGGCTCATTTAACATAACTAAGCTTTTGAAATTGGCTATCTCAAACCGCCCTCTTTTCTTGATGCAAGTTGTTTTTGGAGGGTGGAGAAAAGGGGGCGGGGCTTGAGAGGTAGCCAATAGGTAATAGCCAATAGGTAATAGCCTAGCGGTGTATAGTGAAGACCATCAGCCAGACTCATATGTGCCAGAAGCACTATCCTCTCCCTGACTTGTACAACTCATACTTACCTGGCAAGGGAGATACCATGATCAAGAAGGTGGTTCACCCATGGCGAGGCTCAGCCATTGCACTCCGGCTGTGCTGACCTATGCGAATTTCTCAAATGTAGAAATCTCGATTGCATAATTTCTGGTAGTGGGGGACTGCGTTCGCGCTCTCCCCTGATATAATATTGTCAAAAGTAAATACAGAACTTGACTAACAATCTATCAACGTGATTTTTTTATAACTCATTGTATATCTTCCTGTACATTATCCATTTACTGTATATTTTTGGACTGTATGTTTTAGGATGTATATCTTTCACTGTGTATTCTTATTCTTTGGAATACCTAAATGTTTATTGTGAGCGATCTGTGGTGCTGAAAGTGAATTTCCCTCAGGATTAATAAAGTACTTCTATGTGTAGAATTATGTGTCATTGAAAAAGGAACTATTTTCAATTGTGTCCAATGAGAAACAAATGATTTCCAGATAGACTGTGTCCTCCACAAGTCCAAACTAATGGCAATTGTTTCTTGCCATCTATATGCTGGCTTTTGTCGGCATGTTATTTGGCTTACGGCCATACCAACCTGAACACGCCCGATCTCGTCCGATCTCGGAAGCTAAGCAGGTTCGGGCCTGGTTAGTACTTGGATGGGAGACCGCCTGGGAATACCAGGTGCAGTAAGCATTTTGCACAGCAAGGAGGTGCTACTGATCCCTCATAAAACACCCCAAGTCTTTCAACTAGCTTTTGCACATTTGAGTAGTACACTACCTACAAACACTCATTCAAACAGCTTGAAAGTAAGTAACATGCCTAGGTCCTAAAGCTAATGGGATTATGTGTGACTGATTTACAGTAATATTGGCTCATTTAACATAACTAAGCTTTTGAAATTGGCTATCTCAAACCGCCCTCTTTTCTTGATGCAAGTTGTTTTTGGAGGGTGGAGAAAAGGGGGCGGGGCTTGAGAGGTAGCCAATAGGTAATAGCCAATAGGTAATAGCCTAGCGGTGTATAGTGAAGACCATCAGCCAGACTCATATGTGCCAGAAGCACTATCCTCTCCCTGACTTGTACAACTCATACTTACCTGGCAAGGGAGATACCATGATCAAGAAGGTGGTTCACCCATGGCGAGGCTCAGCCATTGCACTCCGGCTGTGCTGACCTATGCGAATTTCTCAAATGTAGAAATCTCGATTGCATAATTTCTGGTAGTGGGGGACTGCGTTCGCGCTCTCCCCTGATATAATATTGTCAAAAGTAAATACAGAACTTGACTAACAATCTATCAACGTGATTTTTTTATAACTCATTGTATATCTTCCTGTACATTATCCATTTACTGTATATTTTTGGACTGTATGTTTTAGGATGTATATCTTTCACTGTGTATTCTTATTCTTTGGAATACCTAAATGTTTATTGTGAGCGATCTGTGGTGCTGAAAGTGAATTTCCCTCAGGATTAATAAAGTACTTCTATGTGTAGAATTATGTGTCATTGAAAAAGGAACTATTTTCAATTGTGTCCAATGAGAAACAAATGATTTCCAGATAGACTGTGTCCTCCACAAGTCCAAACTAATGGCAATTGTTTCTTGCCATCTATATGCTGGCTTTTGTCGGCATGTTATTTCGCTTACGGCCATACCAACCTGAACACGCCCGATCTCGTCCGATCTCGGAAGCTAAGCAGGTTCGGGCCTGGTTAGTACTTGGATGGGAGACCGCCTGGGAATACCAGGTGCAGTAAGCATTTTGCACAGCAAGGAGGTGCTACTGATCCCTCATAAAACACCCCAAGTCTTTCAACTAGCTTTTGCACATTTGAGTAGTACACTACCTACAAACACTCATTCAAACAGCTTGAAAGTAAGTAACATGCCTAGGTCCTAAAGCTAATGGGATTATGTGTGACTGATTTACAGTAATATTGGCTCATTTAACATAACTAAGCTTTTGAAATTGGCTATCTCAAACCGCCCTCTTTTCTTGATGCAAGTTGTTTTTGGAGGGTGGAGAAAAGGGGGCGGGGCTTGAGAGGTAGCCAATAGGTAATAGCCAATAGGTAATAGCCTAGCGGTGTATAGTGAAGACCATCAGCCAGACTCATATGTGCCAGAAGCACTATCCTCTCCCTGACTTGTACAACTCATACTTACCTGGCAAGGGAGATACCATGATCAAGAAGGTGGTTCACCCATGGCGAGGCTCAGCCATTGCACTCCGGCTGTGCTGACCTATGCGAATTTCTCAAATGTAGAAATCTCGATTGCATAATTTCTGGTAGTGGGGGACTGCGTTCGCGCTCTCCCCTGATATAATATTGTCAAAAGTAAATACAGAACTTGACTAACAATCTATCAACGTGATTTTTTTATAACTCATTGTATATCTTCCTGTACATTATCCATTTACTGTATATTTTTGGACTGTATGTTTTAGGATGTATATCTTTCACTGTGTATTCTTATTCTTTGGAATACCTAAATGTTTATTGTGAGCGATCTGTGGTGCTGAAAGTGAATTTCCCTCAGGATTAATAAAGTACTTCTATGTGTAGAATTATGTGTCATTGAAAAAGGAACTATTTTCAATTGTGTCCAATGAGAAACAAATGATTTCCAGATAGACTGTGTCCTCCACAAGTCCAAACTAATGGCAATTGTTTCTTGCCATCTATATGCTGGCTTTTGTCGGCATGTTATTTCGCTTACGGCCATACCAACCTGAACACGCCCGATCTCGTCCGATCTCGGAAGCTAAGCAGGTTCGGGCCTGGTTAGTACTTGGATGGGAGACCGCCTGGGAATACCAGGTGCAGTAAGCATTTTGCACAGCAAGGAGGTGCTACTGATCCCTCATAAAACACCCCAAGTCTTTCAACTAGCTTTTGCACATTTGAGTAGTACACTACCTACAAACACTCATTCAAACAGCTTGAAAGTAAGTAACATGCCTAGGTCCTAAAGCTAATGGGATTATGTGTGACTGATTTACAGTAATATTGGCTCATTTAACATAACTAAGCTTTTGAAATTGGCTATCTCAAACCGCCCTCTTTTCTTGATGCAAGTTGTTTTTGGAGGGTGGAGAAAAGGGGGCGGGGCTTGAGAGGTAGCCAATAGGTAATAGCCAATAGGTAATAGCCTAGCGGTGTATAGTGAAGACCATCAGCCAGACTCATATGTGCCAGAAGCACTATCCTCTCCCTGACTTGTACAACTCATACTTACCTGGCAAGGGAGATACCATGATCAAGAAGGTGGTTCACCCATGGCGAGGCTCAGCCATTGCACTCCGGCTGTGCTGACCTATGCGGATTTCTCAAATGTAGAAATCTCGATTGCATAATTTCTGGTAGTGGGGGACTGCGTTCGCGCTCTCCCCTGATATAATATTGTCAAAAGTAAATACAGAACTTGACTAACAATCTATCAACGTGATTTTTTTATAACTCATTGTATATCTTCCTGTACATTATCCATTTACTGTATATTTTTGGACTGTATGTTTTAGGATGTATATCTTTCACTGTGTATTCTTATTCTTTGGAATACCTAAATGTTTATTGTGAGCGATCTGTGGTGCTGAAAGTGAATTTCCCTCAGGATTAATAAAGTACTTCTATGTGTAGAATTATGTGTCATTGAAAAAGGAACTATTTTCAATTGTGTCCAATGAGAAACAAATGATTTCCAGATAGACTGTGTCCTCCACAAGTCCAAACTAATGGCAATTGTTTCTTGCCATCTATATGCTGGCTTTTGTCGGCATGTTATTTCGCTTACGGCCATACCAACCTGAACACGCCCGATCTCGTCCGATCTCGGAAGCTAAGCAGGTTCGGGCCTGGTTAGTACTTGGATGGGAGACCGCCTGGGAATACCAGGTGCAGTAAGCATTTTGCACAGCAAGGAGGTGCTACTGATCCCTCATAAAACACCCCAAGTCTTTCAACTAGCTTTTGCACATTTGAGTAGTACACTACCTACAAACACTCATTCAAACAGCTTGAAAGTAAGTAACATGCCTAGGTCCTAAAGCTAATGGGATTATGTGTGACTGATTTACAGTAATATTGGCTCATTTAACATAACTAAGCTTTTGAAATTGGCTATCTCAAACCGCCCTCTTTTCTTGATGCAAGTTGTTTTTGGAGGGTGGAGAAAAGGGGGCGGGGCTTGAGAGGTAGCCAATAGGTAATAGCCAATAGGTAATAGCCTAGCGGTGTATAGTGAAGACCATCAGCCAGACTCATATGTGCCAGAAGCACTATCCTCTCCCTGACTTGTACAACTCATACTTACCTGGCAAGGGAGATACCATGATCAAGAAGGTGGTTCACCCATGGCGAGGCTCAGCCATTGCACTCCGGCTGTGCTGACCTATGCGAATTTCTCAAATGTAGAAATCTCGATTGCATAATTTCTGGTAGTGGGGGACTGCGTTCGCGCTCTCCCCTGATATAATATTGTCAAAAGTAAATACAGAACTTGACTAACAATCTATCAACGTGATTCTTTTATAACTCATTGTATATCTTCCTGTACATTATCCATTTACTGTATATTTTTGGACTGTATGTTTTAGGATGTATATCTTTCACTGTGTATTCTTATTCTTTGGAATACCTAAATGTTTATTGTGAGCGATCTGTGGTGCTGAAAGTGAATTTCCCTCAGGATTAATAAAGTACTTCTATGTGTAGAATTATGTGTCATTGAAAAAGGAACTATTTTCAATTGTGTCCAATGAGAAACAAATGATTTCCAGATAGACTGTGTCCTCCACAAGTCCAAACTAATGGCAATTGTTTCTTGCCATCTATATGCTGGCTTTTGTCGGCATGTTATTTCGCTTACGGCCATACCAACCTGAACACGCCCGATCTCATCCGATCTCGGAAGCTAAGCAGGTTCGGGCCTGGTTAGTACTTGGATGGGAGACCGCCTGGGAATACCAGGTGCAGTAAGCATTTTGCACAGCAAGGAGGTGCTACTGATCCCTCATAAAACACCCCAAGTCTTTCAACTAGCTTTTGCACATTTGAGTAGTACACTACCTACAAACACTCATTCAAACAGCTTGAAAGTAAGTAACATGCCTAGGTCCTAAAGCTAATGGGATTATGTGTGACTGATTTACAGTAATATTGGCTCATTTAACATAACTAAGCTTTTGAAATTGGCTATCTCAAACCGCCCTCTTTTCTTGATGCAAGTTGTTTTTGGAGGGTGGAGAAAAGGGGGCGGGGCTTGAGAGGTAGCCAATAGGTAATAGCCAATAGGTAATAGCCTAGCGGTGTATAGTGAAGACCATCAGCCAGACTCATATGTGCCAGAAGCACTATCCTCTCCCTGACTTGTACAACTCATACTTACCTGGCAAGGGAGATACCATGATCAAGAAGGTGGTTCACCCATGGCGAGGCTCAGCCATTGCACTCCGGCTGTGCTGACCTATGCGAATTTCTCAAATGTAGAAATCTCGATTGCATAATTTCTGGTAGTGGGGGACTGCGTTCGCGCTCTCCCCTGATATAATATTGTCAAAAGTAAATACAGAACTTGACTAACAATCTATCAACGTGATTTTTTTATAACTCATTGTATATCTTCCTGTACATTATCCATTTACTGTATATTTTTGGACTGTATGTTTTAGGATGTATATCTTTCACTGTGTATTCTTATTCTTTGGAATACCTAAATGTTTATTGTGAGCGATCTGTGGTGCTGAAAGTGAATTTCCCTCAGGATTAATAAAGTACTTCTATGTGTAGAATTATGTGTCATTGAAAAAGGAACTATTTTCAATTGTGTCCAATGAGAAACAAATGATTTCCAGATAGACTGTGTCCTCCACAAGTCCAAACTAATGGCAATTGTTTCTTGCCATCTATATGCTGGCTTTTGTCGGCATGTTATTTCGCTTACGGCCATACCAACCTGAACACGCCCGATCTCGTCCGATCTCGGAAGCTAAGCAGGTTCGGGCCTGGTTAGTACTTGGATGGGAGACCGCCTGGGAATACCAGGTGCAGTAAGCATTTTGCACAGCAAGGAGGTGCTACTGATCCCTCATAAAACACCCCAAGTCTTTCAACTAGCTTTTGCACATTTGAGTAGTACACTACCTACAAACACTCATTCAAACAGCTTGAAAGTAAGTAACATGCCTAGGTCCTAAAGCTAATGGGATTATGTGTGACTGATTTACAGTAATATTGGCTCATTTAACATAACTAAGCTTTTGAAATTGGCTATCTCAAACCGCCCTCTTTTCTTGATGCAAGTTGTTTTTGGAGGGTGGCGAAAAGGGGGCGGGGCTTGAGAGGTAGCCAATAGGTAATAGCCAATAGGTAATAGCCTAGCGGTGTATAGTGAAGACCATCAGCCAGACTCATATGTGCCAGAAGCACTATCCTCTCCCTGACTTGTACAACTCATACTTACCTGGCAAGGGAGATACCATGATCAAGAAGGTGGTTCACCCATGGCGAGGCTCAGCCATTGCACTCCGGCTGTGCTGACCTATGCGAATTTCTCAAATGTAGAAATCTCGATTGCATAATTTCTGGTAGTGGGGGACTGCGTTCGCGCTCTCCCCTGATATAATATTGTCAAAAGTAAATACAGAACTTGACTAACAATCTATCAACGTGATTTTTTTTATAACTCATTGTATATCTTCCTGTACATTATCCATTTACTGTATATTTTTGGACTGTATGTTTTAGGATGTATATCTTTCACTGTGTATTCTTATTCTTTGGAATACCTAAATGTTTATTGTGAGCGATCTGTGGTGCTGAAAGTGAATTTCCCTCAGGATTAATAAAGTACTTCTATGTGTAGAATTATGTGTCATTGAAAAAGGAACTATTTTCAATTGTGTCCAATGAGAAACAAATGATTTCCAGATAGACTGTGTCCTCCACAAGTCCAAACTAATGGCAATTGTTTCTTGCCATCTATATGCTGGCTTTTGTCGGCATGTTATTTCGCTTACGGCCATACCAACCTGAACACGCCCGATCTCGTCCGATCTCGGAGGCTAAGCAGGTTCGGGCCTGGTTAGTACTTGGATGGGAGACCGCCTGGGAATACCAGGTGCAGTAAGCATTTTGCACAGCAAGGAGGTGCTACTGATCCCTCATAAAACACCCCAAGTCTTTCAACTAGCTTTTGCACATTTGAGTAGTACACTACCTACAAACACTCATTCAAACAGCTTGAAAGTAAGTAACATGCCTAGGTCCTAAAGCTAATGGGATTATGTGTGACTGATTTACAGTAATATTGGCTCATTTAACATAACTAAGCTTTTGAAATTGGCTATCTCAAACCGCCCTCTTTTCTTGATGCAAGTTGTTTTTGGAGGGTGGAGAAAAGGGGGCGTGGCTTGAGAGGTAGCCAATAGGTAATAGCCAATAGGTAATAGCCTAGCGGTGTATAGTGAAGACCATCAGCCAGACTCATATGTGCCAGAAGCACTATCCTCTCCCTGACTTGTACAACTCATACTTACCTGGCAAGGGAGATACCATGATCAAGAAGGTGGTTCACCCATGGCGAGGCTCAGCCATTGCACTCCGGCTGTGCTGACCTATGCGAATTTCTCAAATGTAGAAATCTCGATTGCATAATTTCTGGTAGTGGGGGACTGCGTTCGCGCTCTCCCCTGATATAATATTGTCAAAAGTAAATACAGAACTTGACTAACAATCTATCAACATGATTTTTTTATAACTCATTGTATATCTTCCTGTACATTATCCATTTACTGTATATTTTTGGACTGTATGTTTTAGGATGTATATCTTTCACTGTGTATTCTTATTCTTTGGAATACCTAAATGTTTATTGTGAGCGATCTGTGGTGCTGAAAGTGAATTTCCCTCAGGATTAATAAAGTACTTCTATGTGTAGAATTATGTGTCATTGAAAAAGGAACTATTTTCAATTGTGTCCAATGAGAAACAAATGATTTCCAGATAGACTGTGTCCTCCACAAGTCCAAACTAATGGCAATTGTTTCTTGCCATCTATATGCTGGCTTTTGTCGGCATGTTATTTCGCTTACGGCCATACCAACCTGAACACGCCCGATCTCGTCCGATCTCGGAAGCTAAGCAGGTTCGGGCCTGGTTAGTACTTGGATGGGAGACCGCCTGGGAATACCAGGTGCAGTAAGCATTTTGCACAGCAAGGAGGTGCTACTGATCCCTCATAAAACACCCCAAGTCTTTCAACTAGCTTTTGCACATTTGAGTAGTACACTACCTACAAACACTCATTCAAACAGCTTGAAAGTAAGTAACATGCCTAGGTCCTAAAGCTAATGGGATTATGTGTGACTGATTTACAGTAATATTGGCTCATTTAACATAACTAAGCTTTTGAAATTGGCTATCTCAAACCGCCCTCTTTTCTTGATGCAAGTTGTTTTTGGAGGGTGGAGAAAAGGGGGCGGGGCTTGAGAGGTAGCCAATAGGTAATAGCCAATAGGTAATAGCCTAGCGGTGTATAGTGAAGACCATCAGCCAGACTCATATGTGCCAGAAGCACTATCCTCTCCCTGACTTGTACAACTCATACTTACCTGGCAAGGGAGATACCATGATCAAGAAGGTGGTTCACCCATGGCGAGGCTCAGCCATTGCACTCCGGCTGTGCTGACCTATGCGAATTTCTCAAATGTAGAAATCTCGATTGCATAATTTCTGGTAGTGGGGGACTGCGTTCGCGCTCTCCCCTGATATAATATTGTCAAAAGTAAATACAGAACTTGACTAACAATCTATCAACGTGATTTTTTTATAACTCATTGTATATCTTCCTGTACATTATCCATTTACTGTATATTTTTGGACTGTATGTTTTAGGATGTATATCTTTCACTGTGTATTCTTATTCTTTGGAATACCTAAATGTTTATTGTGAGCGATCTGTGGTGCTGAAAGTGAATTTCCCTCAGGATTAATAAAGTACTTCTATGTGTAGAATTATGTGTCATTGAAAAAGGAACTATTTTCAATTGTGTCCAATGAGAAACAAATGATTTCCAGATAGACTGTGTCCTCCACAAGTCCAAACTAATGGCAATTGTTTCTTGCCATCTATATGCTGGCTTTTGTCGGCATGTTATTTCGCTTACGGCCATACCAACCTGAACACGCCCGATCTCGTCCGATCTCGGAAGCTAAGCAGGTTCGGGCCTGGTTAGTACTTGGATGGGAGACCGCCTGGGAATACCAGGTGCAGTAAGCATTTTGCACAGCAAGGAGGTGCTACTGATCCCTCATAAAACACCCCAAGTCTTTCAACTAGCTTTTGCACATTTGAGTAGTACACTACCTACAAACACTCATTCAAACAGCTTGAAAGTAAGTAACATGCCTAGGTCCTAAAGCTAATGGGATTATGTGTGACTGATTTACAGTAATATTGGCTCATTTAACATAACTAAGCTTTTGAAATTGGCTATCTCAAACCGCCCTCTTTTCTTGATGCAAGTTGTTTTTGGAGGGTGGAGAAAAGGGGGCGGGGCTTGAGAGGTAGCCAATAGGTAATAGCCAATAGGTAATAGCCTAGCGGTGTATAGTGAAGACCATCAGCCAGACTCATATGTGCCAGAAGCACTATCCTCTCCCTGACTTGTACAACTCATACTTACCTGGCAAGGGAGATACCATGATCAAGAAGGTGGTTCACCCATGGCGAGGCTCAGCCATTGCACTCCGGCTGTGCTGACCTATGCGAATTTCTCAAATGTAGAAATCTCGATTGCATAATTTCTGGTAGTGGGGGACTGCGTTCGCGCTCTCCCCTGATATAATATTGTCAAAAGTAAATACAGAACTTGACTAACAATCTATCAACGTGATTCTTTTATAACTCATTGTATATCTTCCTGTACATTATCCATTTACTGTATATTTTTGGACTGTATGTTTTAGGATGTATATCTTTCACTGTGTATTCTTATTCTTTGGAATACCTAAATGTTTATTGTGAGCGATCTGTGGTGCTGAAAGTGAATTTCCCTCAGGATTAATAAAGTACTTCTATGTGTAGAATTATGTGTCATTGAAAAAGGAACTATTTTCAATTGTGTCCAATGAGAAACAAATGATTTCCAGATAGACTGTGTCCTCCACAAGTCCAAACTAATGGCAATTGTTTCTTGCCATCTATATGCTGGCTTTTGTCGGCATGTTATTTCGCTTACGGCCATACCAACCTGAACACGCCCGATCTCGTCCGATCTCGGAAGCTAAGCAGGTTCGGGCCTGGTTAGTACTTGGATGGGAGACCGCCTGGGAATACCAGGTGCAGTAAGCATTTTGCACAGCAAGGAGGTGCTACTGATCCCTCATAAAACACCCCAAGTCTTTCAACTAGCTTTTGCACATTTGAGTAGTACACTACCTACAAACACTCATTCAAACAGCTTGAAAGTAAGTAACATGCCTAGGTCCTAAAGCTAATGGGATTATGTGTGACTGATTTACAGTAATATTGGCTCATTTAACATAACTAAGCTTTTGAAATTGGCTATCTCAAACCGCCCTCTTTTCTTGATGCAAGTTGTTTTTGGAGGGTGGAGAAAAGGGGGCGGGGCTTGAGAGGTAGCCAATAGGTAATAGCCAATAGGTAATAGCCTAGCGGTGTATAGTGAAGACCATCAGCCAGACTCATATGTGCCAGAAGCACTATCCTCTCCCTGACTTGTACAACTCATACTTACCTGGCAAGGGAGATACCATGATCAAGAAGGTGGTTCACCCATGGCGAGGCTCAGCCATTGCACTCCGGCTGTGCTGACCTATGCGAATTTCTCAAATGTAGAAATCTCGATTGCATAATTTCTGGTAGTGGGGGACTGCGTTCGCGCTCTCCCCTGATATAATATTGTCAAAAGTAAATACAGAACTTGACTAACAATCTATCAACGTGATTTTTTTATAACTCATTGTATATCTTCCTGTACATTATCCATTTACTGTATATTTTTGGACTGTATGTTTTAGGATGTATATCTTTCACTGTGTATTCTTATTCTTTGGAATACCTAAATGTTTATTGTGAGCGATCTGTGGTGCTGAAAGTGAATTTCCCTCAGGATTAATAAAGTACTTCTATGTGTAGAATTATGTGTCATTGAAAAAGGAACTATTTTCAATTGCGTCCAATGAGAAACAAATGATTTCCAGATAGACTGTGTCCTCCACAAGTCCAAACTAATGGCAATTGTTTCTTGCCATCTATATGCTGGCTTTTGTCGGCATGTTATTTCGCTTACGGCCATACCAACCTGAACACGCCCGATCTCGTCCGATCTCGGAAGCTAAGCAGGTTCGGGCCTGGTTAGTACTTGGATGGGAGACCGCCTGGGAATACCAGGTGCAGTAAGCATTTTGCACAGCAAAGAGGTGCTACTGATCCCTCATAAAACACCCCAAGTCTTTCAACTAGCTTTTGCACATTTGAGTAGTACACTACCTACAAACACTCATTCAAACAGCTTGAAAGTAAGTAACATGCCTAGGTCCTAAAGCTAATGGGATTATGTGTGACTGATTTACAGTAATATTGGCTCATTTAACATAACTAAGCTTTTGAAATTGGCTATCTCAAACCGCCCTCTTTTCTTGATGCAAGTTGTTTTTGGAGGGTGGAGAAAAGGGGGCGGGGCTTGAGAGGTAGCCAATAGGTAATAGCCAATAGGTAATAGCCTAGCGGTGTATAGTGAAGACCATCAGCCAGACTCATATGTGCCAGAAGCACTATCCTCTCCCTGACTTGTACAACTCATACTTACCTGGCAAGGGAGATACCATGATCAAGAAGGTGGTTCACCCATGGCGAGGCTCAGCCATTGCACTCCGGCTGTGCTGACCTATGCGAATTTCTCAAATGTAGAAATCTCGATTGCATAATTTCTGGTAGTGGGGGACTGCGTTCGCGCTCTCCCCTGATATAATATTGTCAAAAGTAAATACAGAACTTGACTAACAATCTATCAACGTGATTTTTTTATAACTCATTGTATATCTTCCTGTACATTATCCATTTACTGTATATTTTTGGACTGTATGTTTTAGGATGTATATCTTTCACTGTGTATTCTTATTCTTTGGAATACCTAAATGTTTATTGTGAGCGATCTGTGGTGCTGAAAGTGAATTTCCCTCAGGATTAATAAAGTACTTCTATGTGTAGAATTATGTGTCATTGAAAAAGGAACTATTTTCAATTGTGTCCAATGAGAAACAAATGATTTCCAGATAGACTGTGTCCTCCACAAGTCCAAACTAATGGCAATTGTTTCTTGCCATCTATATGCTGGCTTTTGTCGGCATGTTATTTCGCTTACGGCCATACCAACCTGAACACGCCCGATCTCGTCCGATCTCGGAGGCTAAGCAGGTTCGGGCCTGGTTAGTACTTGGATGGGAGACCGCCTGGGAATACCAGGTGCAGTAAGCATTTTGCACAGCAAGGAGGTGCTACTGATCCCTCATAAAACACCCCAAGTCTTTCAACTAGCTTTTGCACATTTGAGTAGTACACTACCTACAAACACTCATTCAAACAGCTTGAAAGTAAGTAACATGCCTAGGTCCTAAAGCTAATGGGATTATGTGTGACTGATTTACAGTAATATTGGCTCATTTAACATAACTAAGCTTTTGAAATTGGCTATCTCAAACCGCCCTCTTTTCTTGATGCAAGTTGTTTTTGGAGGGTGGAGAAAAGGGGGCGGGGCTTGAGAGGTAGCCAATAGGTAATAGCCAATAGGTAATAGCCTAGCGGTGTATAGTGAAGACCATCAGCCAGACTCATATGTGCCAGAAGCAATATCCTCTCCCTGACTTGTACAACTCATACTTACCTGGCAAGGGAGATACCATGATCAAGAAGGTGGTTCACCCATGGCGAGGCTCAGCCATTGCACTCCGGCTGTGCTGACCTATGCGAATTTCTCAAATGTAGAAATCTCGATTGCATAATTTCTGGTAGTGGGGGACTGCGTTCGCGCTCTCCCCTGATATAATATTGTCAAAAGTAAATACAGAACTTGACTAACAATCTATCAACATGATTTTTTTATAACTCATTGTATATCTTCCTGTACATTATCCATTTACTGTATATTTTTGGACTGTATGTTTTAGGATGTATATCTTTCACTGTGTATTCTTATTCTTTGGAATACCTAAATGTTTATTGTGAGCGATCTGTGGTGCTGAAAGTGAATTTCCCTCAGGATTAATAAAGTACTTCTATGTGTAGAATTATGTGTCATTGAAAAAGGAACTATTTTCAATTGTGTCCAATGAGAAACAAATGATTTCCAGATAGACTGTGTCCTCCACAAGTCCAAACTAATGGCAATTGTTTCTTGCCATCTATATGCTGGCTTTTGTCGGCATGTTATTTCGCTTACGGCCATACCAACCTGAACACGCCCGATCTCGTCCGATCTCGGAAGCTAAGCAGGTTCGGGCCTGGTTAGTACTTGGATGGGAGACCGCCTGGGAATACCAGGTGCAGTAAGCATTTTGCACAGCAAGGAGGTGCTACTGATCCCTCATAAAACACCCCAAGTCTTTCAACTAGCTTTTGCACATTTGAGTAGTACACTACCTACAAACACTCATTCAAACAGCTTGAAAGTAAGTAACATGCCTAGGTCCTAAAGCTAATGGGATTATGTGTGACTGATTTACAGTAATATTGGCTCATTTAACATAACTAAGCTTTTGAAATTGGCTATCTCAAACCGCCCTCTTTTCTTGATGCAAGTTGTTTTTGGAGGGTGGAGAAAAGGGGGCGGGGCTTGAGAGGTAGCCAATAGGTAATAGCCAATAGGTAATAGCCTAGCGGTGTATAGTGAAGACCATCAGCCAGACTCATATGTGCCAGAAGCACTATCCTCTCCCTGACTTGTACAACTCATACTTACCTGGCAAGGGAGATACCATGATCAAGAAGGTGGTTCACCCATGGCGAGGCTCAGCCATTGCACTCCGGCTGTGCTGACCTATGCGAATTTCTCAAATGTAGAAATCTCGATTGCATAATTTCTGGTAGTGGGGGACTGCGTTCGCGCTCTCCCCTGATATAATATTGTCAAAAGTAAATACAGAACTTGACTAACAATCTATCAACGTGATTTTTTTATAACTCATTGTATATCTTCCTGTACATTATCCATTTACTGTATATTTTTGGACTGTATGTTTTAGGATGTATATCTTTCACTGTGTATTCTTATTCTTTGGAATACCTAAATGTTTATTGTGAGCGATCTGTGGTGCTGAAAGTGAATTTCCCTCAGGATTAATAAAGTACTTCTATGTGTAGAATTATGTGTCATTGAAAAAGGAACTATTTTCAATTGTGTCCAATGAGAAACAAATGATTTCCAGATAGACTGTGTCCTCCACAAGTCCAAACTAATGGCAATTGTTTCTTGCCATCTATATGCTGGCTTTTGTCGGCATGTTATTTCGCTTACGGCCATACCAACCTGAACACGCCCGATCTCGTCCGATCTCGGAAGCTAAGCAGGTTCGGGCCTGGTTAGTACTTGGATGGGAGACCGCCTGGGAATACCAGGTGCAGTAAGCATTTTGCACAGCAAGGAGGTGCTACTGATCCCTCATAAAACACCCCAAGTCTTTCAACTAGCTTTTGCACATTTGAGTAGTACACTACCTACAAACACTCATTCAAACAGCTTGAAAGTAAGTAACATGCCTAGGTCCTAAAGCTAATGGGATTATGTGTGACTGATTTACAGTAATATTGGCTCATTTAACATAACTAAGCTTTTGAAATTGGCTATCTCAAACCGCCCTCTTTTCTTGATGCAAGTTGTTTTTGGAGGGTGGAGAAAAGGGGGCGGGGCTTGAGAGGTAGCCAATAGGTAATAGCCAATAGGTAATAGCCTAGCGGTGTATAGTGAAGACCATCAGCCAGACTCATATGTGCCAGAAGCACTATCCTCTCCCTGACTTGTACAACTCATACTTACCTGGCAAGGGAGATACCATGATCAAGAAGGTGGTTCACCCATGGCGAGGCTCAGCCATTGCACTCCGGCTGTGCTGACCTATGCGAATTTCTCAAATGTAGAAATCTCGATTGCATAATTTCTGGTAGTGGGGGACTGCGTTCGCGCTCTCCCCTGATATAATATTGTCAAAAGTAAATACAGAACTTGACTAACAATCTATCAACGTGATTTTTTTATAACTCATTGTATATCTTCCTGTACATTATCCATTTACTGTATATTTTTGGACTGTATGTTTTAGGATGTATATCTTTCACTGTGTATTCTTATTCTTTGGAATACCTAAATGTTTATTGTGAGCGATCTGTGGTGCTGAAAGTGAATTTCCCTCAGGATTAATAAAGTACTTCTATGTGTAGAATTATGTGTCATTGAAAAAGGAACTATTTTCAATTGTGTCCAATGAGAAACAAATGATTTCCAGATAGACTGTGTCCTCCACAAGTCCAAACTAATGGCAATTGTTTCTTGCCATCTATATGCTGGCTTTTGTCGGCATGTTATTTCGCTTACGGCCATACCAACCTGAACACGCCCGATCTCGTCCGATCTCGGAAGCTAAGCAGGTTCGGGCCTGGTTAGTACTTGGATGGGAGACCGCCTGGGAATACCAGGTGCAGTAAGCATTTTGCACAGCAAGGAGGTGCTACTGATCCCTCATAAAACACCCCAAGTCTTTCAACTAGCTTTTGCACATTTGAGTAGTACACTACCTACAAACACTCATTCAAACAGCTTGAAAGTAAGTAACATGCCTAGGTCCTAAAGCTAATGGGATTATGTGTGACTGATTTACAGTAATATTGGCTCATTTAACATAACTAAGCTTTTGAAATTGGCTATCTCAAACCGCCCTCTTTTCTTGATGCAAGTTGTTTTTGGAGGGTGGAGAAAAGGGGGCGGGGCTTGAGAGGTAGCCAATAGGTAATAGCCAATAGGTAATAGCCTAGCGGTGTATAGTGAAGACCATCAGCCAGACTCATATGTGCCAGAAGCACTATCCTCTCCCTGACTTGTACAACTCATACTTACCTGGCAAGGGAGATACCATGATCAAGAAGGTGGTTCACCCATGGCGAGGCTCAGCCATTGCACTCCGGCTGTGCTGACCTATGCGAATTTCTCAAATGTAGAAATCTCGATTGCATAATTTCTGGTAGTGGGGGACTGCGTTCGCGCTCTCCCCTGATATAATATTGTCAAAAGTAAATACAGAACTTGACTAACAATCTATCAACGTGATTTTTTTATAACTCATTGTATATCTTCCTGTACATTATCCATTTACTGTATATTTTTGGACTGTATGTTTTAGGATGTATATCTTTCACTGTGTATTCTTATTCTTTGGAATACCTAAATGTTTATTGTGAGCGATCTGTGGTGCTGAAAGTGAATTTCCCTCAGGATTAATAAAGTACTTCTATGTGTAGAATTATGTGTCATTGAAAAAGGAACTATTTTCAATTGTGTCCAATGAGAAACAAATGATTTCCAGATAGACTGTGTCCTCCACAAGTCCAAACTAATGGCAATTGTTTCTTGCCATCTATATGCTGGCTTTTGTCGGCATGTTATTTCGCTTACGGCCATACCAACCTGAACACGCCCGATCTCGTCCGATCTCGGAAGCTAAGCAGGTTCGGGCCTGGTTAGTACTTGGATGGGAGACCGCCTGGGAATACCAGGTGCAGTAAGCATTTTGCACAGCAAGGAGGTGCTACTGATCCCTCATAAAACACCCCAAGTCTTTCAACTAGCTTTTGCACATTTGAGTAGTACACTACCTACAAACACTCATTCAAACAGCTTGAAAGTAAGTAACATGCCTAGGTCCTAAAGCTAATGGGATTATGTGTGACTGATTTACAGTAATATTGGCTCATTTAACATAACTAAGCTTTTGAAATTGGCTATCTCAAACCGCCCTCTTTTCTTGATGCAAGTTGTTTTTGGAGGGTGGAGAAAAGGGGGCGGGGCTTGAGAGGTAGCCAATAGGTAATAGCCAATAGGTAATAGCCTAGCGGTGTATAGTGAAGACCATCAGCCAGACTCATATGTGCCAGAAGCACTATCCTCTCCCTGACTTGTACAACTCATACTTACCTGGCAAGGGAGATACCATGATCAAGAAGGTGGTTCACCCATGGCGAGGCTCAGCCATTGCACTCCGGCTGTGCTGACCTATGCGAATTTCTCAAATGTAGAAATCTCGATTGCATAATTTCTGGTAGTGGGGGACTGCGTTCGCGCTCTCCCCTGATATAATATTGTCAAAAGTAAATACAGAACTTGACTAACAATCTATCAACGTGATTTTTTTATAACTCATTGTATATCTTCCTGTACATTATCCATTTACTGTATATTTTTGGACTGTATGTTTTAGGATGTATATCTTTCACTGTGTATTCTTATTCTTTGGAATACCTAAATGTTTATTGTGAGCGATCTGTGGTGCTGAAAGTGAATTTCCCTCAGGATTAATAAAGTACTTCTATGTGTAGAATTATGTGTCATTGAAAAAGGAACTATTTTCAATTGTGTCCAATGAGAAACAAATGATTTCCAGATAGATTGTGTCCTCCACAAGTCCAAACTAATGGCAATTGTTTCTTGCCATCTATATGCTGGCTTTTGTCGGCATGTTATTTCGCTTACGGCCATACCAACCTGAACACGCCCGATCTCGTCCGATCTCGGAAGCTAAGCAGGTTCGGGCCTGGTTAGTACTTGGATGGGAGACAGCCTGGGAATACCAGGTGCAGTAAGCATTTCGCACAGCAAGGAGGTGCTACTGATCCCTCATAAAACACCCCAAGTCTTTCAACTAGCTTTTGCACATTTGAGTAGTACACTACCTACAAACACTCATTCAAACAGCTTGAAAGTAAGTAACATGCCTAGGTCCTAAAGCTAATGGGATTATGTGTGACTGATTTACAGTAATATTGGCTCATTTAACATAACTAAGCTTTTGAAATTGGCTATCTCAAACCGCCCTCTTTTCTTGATGCAAGTTGTTTTTGGAGGGTGGAGAAAAGGGGGCGGGGCTTGAGAGGTAGCCAATAGGTAATAGCCAATAGGTAATAGCCTAGCGGTGTATAGTGAAGACCATCAGCCAGACTCATATGTGCCAGAAGCACTATCCTCTCCCTGACTTGTACAACTCATACTTACCTGGCAAGGGAGATACCATGATCAAGAAGGTGGTTCACCCATGGCGAGGCTCAGCCATTGCACTCCGGCTGTGCTGACCTATGCGAATTTCTCAAATGTAGAAATCTCGATTGCATAATTTCTGGTAGTGGGGGACTGCGTTCGCGCTCTCCCCTGATATAATATTGTCAAAAGTAAATACAGAACTTGACTAACAATCTATCAACGTGATTTTTTTATAACTCATTGTATATCTTCCTGTACATTATCCATTTACTGTATATTTTTGGACTGTATGTTTTAGGATGTATATCTTTCACTGTGTATTCTTATTCTTTGGAATACCTAAATGTTTATTGTGAGCGATCTGTGGTGCTGAAAGTGAATTTCCCTCAGGATTAATAAAGTACTTCTATGTGTAGAATTATGTGTCATTGAAAAAGGAACTATTTTCAATTGTGTCCAATGAGAAACAAATGATTTCCAGATAGACTGTGTCCTCCACAAGTCCAAACTAATGGCAATTGTTTCTTGCCATCTATATGCTGGCTTTTGTCGGCATGTTATTTCGCTTACGGCCATACCAACCTGAACACGCCCGATCTCGTCCGATCTCGGAAGCTAAGCAGGTTCGGGCCTGGTTAGTACTTGGATGGGAGACCGCCTGGGAATACCAGGTGCAGTAAGCATTTTGCACAGCAAGGAGGTGCTACTGATCCCTCATAAAACACCCCAAGTCTTTCAACTAGCTTTTGCACATTTGAGTAGTACACTACCTACAAACACTCATTCAAACAGCTTGAAAGTAAGTAACATGCCTAGGTCCTAAAGCTAATGGGATTATGTGTGACTGATTTACAGTAATATTGGCTCATTTAACATAACTAAGCTTTTGAAATTGGCTATCTCAAACCGCCCTCTTTTCTTGATGCAAGTTGTTTTTGGAGGGTGGAGAAAAGGGGGCGGGGCTTGAGAGGTAGCCAATAGGTAATAGCCAATAGGTAATAGCCAATAGGTAATAGCCTAGCGGTGTATAGTGAAGACCATCAGCCAGACTCATATGTGCCAGAAGCACTATCCTCTCCCTGACTTGTACAACTCATACTTACCTGGCAAGGGAGATACCATGATCAAGAAGGTGGTTCACCCATGGCGAGGCTCAGCCATTGCACTCCGGCTGTGCTGACCTATGCGAATTTCTCAAATGTAGAAATCTCGATTGCATAATTTCTGGTAGTGGGGGACTGCGTTCGCGCTCTCCCCTGATATAATATTGTCAAAAGTAAATACAGAACTTGACTAACAATCTATCAACGTGATTTTTTTATAACTCATTGTATATCTTCCTGTACATTATCCATTTACTGTATATTTTTGGACTGTATGTTTTAGGATGTATATCTTTCACTGTGTATTCTTATTCTTTGGAATACCTAAATGTTTATTGTGAGCGATCTGTGGTGCTGAAAGTGAATTTCCCTCAGGATTAATAAAGTACTTCTATGTGTAGAATTATGTGTCATTGAAAAAGGAACTATTTTCAATTGTGTCCAATGAGAAACAAATGATTTCCAGATAGACTGTGTCCTCCACAAGTCCAAACTAATGGCAATTGTTTCTTGCCATCTATATGCTGGCTTTTGTCGGCATGTTATTTCGCTTACGGCCATACCAACCTGAACACGCCCGATCTCGTCCGATCTCGGAAGCTAAGCAGGTTCGGGCCTGGTTAGTACTTCGATGGGAGACCGCCTGGGAATACCAGGTGCAGTAAGCATTTTGCACAGCAAGGAGGTGCTACTGATCCCTCATAAAACACCCCAAGTCTTTCAACTAGCTTTTGCACATTTGAGTAGTACACTACCTACAAACACTCATTCAAACAGCTTGAAAGTAAGTAACATGCCTAGGTCCTAAAGCTAATGGGATTATGTGTGACTGATTTACAGTAATATTGGCTCATTTAACATAACTAAGCTTTTGAAATTGGCTATCTCAAACCGCCCTCTTTTCTTGATGCAAGTTGTTTTTGGAGGGTGGAGAAAAGGGGGCGGGGCTTGAGAGGTAGCCAATAGGTAATAGCCAATAGGTAATAGCCTAGCGGTGTATAGTGAAGACCATCAGCCAGACTCATATGTGCCAGAAGCACTATCCTCTCCCTGACTTGTACAACTCATACTTACCTGGCAAGGGAGATACCATGATCAAGAAGGTGGTTCACCCATGGCGAGGCTCAGCCATTGCACTCCGGCTGTGCTGACCTATGCGAATTTCTCAAATGTAGAAATCTCGATTGCATAATTTCTGGTAGTGGGGGACTGCGTTCGCGCTCTCCCCTGATATAATATTGTCAAAAGTAAATACAGAACTTGACTAACAATCTATCAACGTGATTTTTTTATAACTCATTGTATATCTTCCTGTACATTATCCATTTACTGTATATTTTTGGACTGTATGTTTTAGGATGTATATCTTTCACTGTGTATTCTTATTCTTTGGAATACCTAAATGTTTATTGTGAGCGATCTGTGGTGCTGAAAGTGAATTTCCCTCAGGATTAATAAAGTACTTCTATGTGTAGAATTATGTGTCATTGAAAAAGGAACTATTTTCAATTGTGTCCAATGAGAAACAAATGATTTCCAGATAGACTGTGTCCTCCACAAGTCCAAACTAATGGCAATTGTTTCTTGCCATCTATATGCTGGCTTTTGTCGGCATGTTATTTCGCTTACGGCCATACCAACCTGAACACGCCCGATCTCGTCCGATCTCGGAAGCTAAGCAGGTTCGGGCCTGGTTAGTACTTGGATGGGAGACCGCCTGGGAATACCAGGTGCAGTAAGCATTTTGCACAGCACGGAGGTGCTACTGATCCCTCATAAAACACCCCAAGTCTTTCAACTAGCTTTTGCACATTTGAGTAGTACACTACCTACAAACACTCATTCAAACAGCTTGAAAGTAAGTAACATGCCTAGGTCCTAAAGCTAATGGGATTATGTGTGACTGATTTACAGTAATATTGGCTCATTTAACATAACTAAGCTTTTGAAATTGGCTATCTCAAACCGCCCTCTTTTCTTGATGCAAGTTGTTTTTGGAGGGTGGAGAAAAGGGGGCGGGGCTTGAGAGGTAGCCAATAGGTAATAGCCAATAGGTAATAGCCTAGCGGTGTATAGTGAAGACCATCAGCCAGACTCATATGTGCCAGAAGCACTATCCTCTCCCTGACTTGTACAACTCATACTTACCTGGCAAGGGAGATACCATGATCAAGAAGGTGGTTCACCCATGGCGAGGCTCAGCCATTGCACTCCGGCTGTGCTGACCTATGCGAATTTCTCAAATGTAGAAATCTCGATTGCATAATTTCTGGTAGTGGGGGACTGCGTTCGCGCTCTCCCCTGATATAATATTGTCAAAAGTAAATACAGAACTTGACTAACAATCTATCAACGTGATTTTTTTATAACTCATTGTATATCTTCCTGTACATTATCCATTTACTGTATATTTTTGGACTGTATGTTTTAGGATGTATATCTTTCACTGTGTATTCTTATTCTTTGGAATACCTAAATGTTTATTGTGAGCGATCTGTGGTGCTGAAAGTGAATTTCCCTCAGGATTAATAAAGTACTTCTATGTGTAGAATTATGTGTCATTGAAACAGGAACTATTTTCAATTGTGTCCAATGAGAAACAAATGATTTCCAGATAGACTGTGTCCTCCACAAGTCCAAACTAATGGCAATTGTTTCTTGCCATCTATATGCTGGCTTTTGTCGGCATGTTATTTCGCTTACGGCCATACCAACCTGAACACGCCCGATCTCGTCTGATCTCGGAAGCTAAGCAGGTTCGGGCCTGGTTAGTACTTGGATGGGAGACCGCCTGGGAATACCAGGTGCAGTAAGCATTTTGCACAGCAAGGAGGTGCTACTGATCCCTCATAAAACACCCCAAGTCTTTCAACTAGCTTTTGCACATTTGAGTAGTACACTACCTACAAACACTCATTCAAACAGCTTGAAAGTAAGTAACATGCCTAGGTCCTAAAGCTAATGGGATTATGTGTGACTGATTTACAGTAATATTGGCTCATTTAACATAACTAAGCTTTTGAAATTGGCTATCTCAAACCGCCCTCTTTTCTTGATGCAAGTTGTTTTTGGAGGGTGGAGAAAAGGGGGCGGGGCTTGAGAGGTAGCCAATAGGTAATAGCCAATAGGTAATAGCCTAGCGGTGTATAGTGAAGACCATCAGCCAGACTCATATGTGCCAGAAGCACTATCCTCTCCCTGACTTGTACAACTCATACTTACCTGGCAAGGGAGATACCATGATCAAGAAGGTGGTTCACCCATGGCGAGGCTCAGCCATTGCACTCCGGCTGTGCTGACCTATGCGAATTTCTCAAATGTAGAAATCTCGATTGCATAATTTCTGGTAGTGGGGGACTGCGTTCGCGCTCTCCCCTGATATAATATTGTCAAAAGTAAATACAGAACTTGACTAACAATCTATCAACGTGATTTTTTTATAACTCATTGTATATCTTCCTGTACATTATCCATTTACTGTATATTTTTGGACTGTATGTTTTAGGATGTATATCTTTCACTGTGTATTCTTATTCTTTGGAATACCTAAATGTTTATTGTGAGCGATCTGTGGTGCTGAAAGTGAATTTCCCTCAGGATTAATAAAGTACTTCTATGTGTAGAATTATGTGTCATTGAAAAAGGAACTATTTTCAATTGTGTCCAATGAGAAACAAATGATTTCCAGATAGACTGTGTCCTCCACAAGTCCAAACTAATGGCAATTGTTTCTTGCCATCTATATGCTGGCTTTTGTCGGCATGTTATTTGGCTTACGGCCATACCAACCTGAACACGCCCGATCTCGTCCGATCTCGGAAGCTAAGCAGGTTCGGGCCTGGTTAGTACTTGGATGGGAGACCGCCTGGGAATACCAGGTGCAGTAAGCATTTTGCACAGCAAGGAGGTGCTACTGATCCCTCATAAAACACCCCAAGTCTTTCAACTAGCTTTTGCACATTTGAGTAGTACACTACCTACAAACACTCATTCAAACAGCTTGAAAGTAAGTAACATGCCTAGGTCCTAAAGCTAATGGGATTATGTGTGACTGATTTACAGTAATATTGGCTCATTTAACATAACTAAGCTTTTGAAATTGGCTATCTCAAACCGCCCTCTTTTCTTGATGCAAGTTGTTTTTGGAGGGTGGAGAAAAGGGGGCGGGGCTTGAGAGGTAGCCAATAGGTAATAGCCAATAGGTAATAGCCTAGCGGTGTATAGTGAAGACCATCAGCCAGACTCATATGTGCCAGAAGCACTATCCTCTCCCTGACTTGTACAACTCATACTTACCTGGCAAGGGAGATACCATGATCATGAAGGTGGTTCACCCATGGCGAGGCTCAGCCATTGCACTCCGGCTGTGCTGACCTATGCGAATTTCTCAAATGTAGAAATCTCGATTGCATAATTTCTGGTAGTGGGGGACTGCGTTCGCGCTCTCCCCTGATATAATATTGTCAAAAGTAAATACAGAACTTGACTAACAATCTATCAACGTGATTTTTTTATAACTCATTGTATATCTTCCTGTACATTATCCATTTACTGTATATTTTTGGACTGTATGTTTTAGGATGTATATCTTTCACTGTGTATTCTTATTCTTTGGAATACCTAAATGTTTATTGTGAGCGATCTGTGGTGCTGAAAGTGAATTTCCCTCAGGATTAATAAAGTACTTCTATGTGTAGAATTATGTGTCATTGAAAAAGGAACTATTTTCAATTGTGTCCAATGAGAAACAAATGATTTCCAGATAGACTGTGTCCTCCACAAGTCCAAACTAATGGCAATTGTTTCTTGCCATCTATATGCTGGCTTTTGTCGGCATGTTATTTCGCTTACGGCCATACCAACCTGAACACGCCCGATCTCGTCCGATCTCGGAAGCTAAGCAGGTTCGGGCCTGGTTAGTACTTGGATGGGAGACCGCCTGGGAATACCAGGTGCAGTAAGCATTTTGCACAGCAAGGAGGTGCTACTGATCCCTCATAAAACACCCCAAGTCTTTCAACTAGCTTTTGCACATTTGAGTAGTACACTACCTACAAACACTCATTCAAACAGCTTGAAAGTAAGTAACATGCCTAGGTCCTAAAGCTAATGGGATTATGTGTGACTGATTTACAGTAATATTGGCTCATTTAACATAACTAAGCTTTTGAAATTGGCTATCTCAAACCGCCCTCTTTTCTTGATGCAAGTTGTTTTTGGAGGGTGGAGAAAAGGGGGCGGGGCTTGAGAGGTAGCCAATAGGTAATAGCCAATAGGTAATAGCCTAGCGGTGTATAGTGAAGACCATCAGCCAGACTCATATGTGCCAGAAGCACTATCCTCTCCCTGACTTGTACAACTCATACTTACCTGGCAAGGGAGATACCATGATCAAGAAGGTGGTTCACCCATGGCGAGGCTCAGCCATTGCACTCCGGCTGTGCTGACCTATGCGAATTTCTCAAATGTAGAAATCTCGATTGCATAATTTCTGGTAGTGGGGGACTGCGTTCGCGCTCTCCCCTGATATAATATTGTCAAAAGTAAATACAGAACTTGACTAACAATCTATCAACGTGATTTTTTTATAACTCATTGTATATCTTCCTGTACATTATCCATTTACTGTATATTTTTGGACTGTATGTTTTAGGATGTATATCTTTCACTGTGTATTCTTATTCTTTGGAATACCTAAATGTTTATTGTGAGCGATCTGTGGTGCTGAAAGTGAATTTCCCTCAGGATTAATAAAGTACTTCTATGTGTAGAATTATGTGTCATTGAAAAAGGAACTATTTTCAATTGTGTCCAATGAGAAACAAATGATTTCCAGATAGACTGTGTCCTCCACAAGTCCAAACTAATGGCAATTGTTTCTTGCCATCTATATGCTGGCTTTTGTCGGCATGTTATTTCGCTTACGGCCATACCAACCTGAACACGCCCGATCTCGTCCGATCTCGGAAGCTAAGCAGGTTCGGGCCTGGTTAGTACTTGGATGGGAGACCGCCTGGGAATACCAGGTGCAGTAAGCATTTTGCACAGCAAGGAGGTGCTACTGATCCCTCATAAAACACCCCAAGTCTTTCAACTAGCTTTTGCACATTTGAGTAGTACACTACCTACAAACACTCATTCAAACAGCTTGAAAGTAAGTAACATGCCTAGGTCCTAAAGCTAATGGGATTATGTGTGACTGATTTACAGTAATATTGGCTCATTTAACATAACTAAGCTTTTGAAATTGGCTATCTCAAACCGCCCTCTTTTCTTGATGCAAGTTGTTTTTGGAGGGTGGAGAAAAGGGGGCGGGGCTTGAGAGGTAGCCAATAGGTAATAGCCAATAGGTAATAGCCTAGCGGTGTATAGTGAAGACCATCAGCCAGACTCATATGTGCCAGAAGCACTATCCTCTCCCTGACTTGTACAACTCATACTTACCTGGCAAGGGAGATACCATGATCAAGAAGGTGGTTCACCCATGGCGAGGCTCAGCCATTGCACTCCGGCTGTGCTGACCTATGCGAATTTCTCAAATGTAGAAATCTCGATTGCATAATTTCTGGTAGTGGGGGACTGCGTTCGCGCTCTCCCCTGATATAATATTGTCAAAAGTAAATACAGAACTTGACTAACAATCTATCAACGTGATTTTTTTATAACTCATTGTATATCTTCCTGTACATTATCCATTTACTGTATATTTTTGGACTGTATGTTTTAGGATGTATATCTTTCACTGTGTATTCTTATTCTTTGGAATACCTAAATGTTTATTGTGAGCGATCTGTGGTGCTGAAAGTGAATTTCCCTCAGGATTAATAAAGTACTTCTATGTGTAGAATTATGTGTCATTGAAAAAGGAACTATTTTCAATTGTGTCCAATGAGAAACAAATGATTTCCAGATAGACTGTGTCCTCCACAAGTCCAAACTAATGGCAATTGTTTCTTGCCATCTATATGCTGGCTTTTGTCGGCATGTTATTTCGCTTACGGCCATACCAACCTGAACACGCCCGATCTCGTCCGATCTCGGAAGCTAAGCAGGTTCGGGCCTGGTTAGTACTTGGATGGGAGACCGCCTGGGAATACCAGGTGCAGTAAGCATTTTGCACAGCAAGGAGGTGCTACTGATCCCTCATAAAACACCCCAAGTCTTTCAACTAGCTTTTGCACATTTGAGTAGTACACTACCTACAAACACTCATTCAAACAGCTTGAAAGTAAGTAACATGCCTAGGTCCTAAAGCTAATGGGATTATGTGTGACTGATTTACAGTAATATTGGCTCATTTAACATAACTAAGCTTTTGAAATTGGCTATCTCAAACCGCCCTCTTTTCTTGATGCAAGTTGTTTTTGGAGGGTGGAGAAAAGGGGGCGGGGCTTGAGAGGTAGCCAATAGGTAATAGCCAATAGGTAATAGCCTAGCGGTGTATAGTGAAGACCATCAGCCAGACTCATATGTGCCAGAAGCACTATCCTCTCCCTGACTTGTACAACTCATACTTACCTGGCAAGGGAGATACCATGATCAAGAAGGTGGTTCACCCATGGCGAGGCTCAGCCATTGCACTCCGGCTGTGCTGACCTATGCGAATTTCTCAAATGTAGAAATCTCGATTGCATAATTTCTGGTAGTGGGGGACTGCGTTCGCGCTCTCCCCTGATATAATATTGTCAAAAGTAAATACAGAACTTGACTAACAATCTATCAACGTGATTTTTTTATAACTCATTGTATATCTTCCTGTACATTATCCATTTACTGTATATTTTTGGACTGTATGTTTTAGGATGTATATCTTTCACTGTGTATTCTTATTCTTTGGAATACCTAAATGTTTATTGTGAGCGATCTGTGGTGCTGAAAGTGAATTTCCCTCAGGATTAATAAAGTACTTCTATGTGTAGAATTATGTGTCATTGAAACAGGAACTATTTTCAATTGTGTCCAATGAGAAACAAATGATTTCCAGATAGACTGTGTCCTCCACAAGTCCAAACTAATGGCAATTGTTTCTTGCCATCTATATGCTGGCTTTTGTCGGCATGTTATTTCGCTTACGGCCATACCAACCTGAACACGCCCGATCTCGTCTGATCTCGGAAGCTAAGCAGGTTCGGGCCTGGTTAGTACTTGGATGGGAGACCGCCTGGGAATACCAGGTGCAGTAAGCATTTTGCACAGCAAGGAGGTGCTACTGATCCCTCATAAAACACCCCAAGTCTTTCAACTAGCTTTTGCACATTTGAGTAGTACACTAC
Organism: Notolepis coatsorum; assembly: GCF_963971535.1. Taxonomy (NCBI): domain Eukaryota; kingdom Metazoa; phylum Chordata; class Actinopteri; order Aulopiformes; family Paralepididae; genus Notolepis; species Notolepis coatsorum. The sequence goes on from NC_140168.1 coordinate 173,557,270, forward strand.
CTACAAACACTCATTCAAACAGCTTGAAAGTAAGTAACATGCCTAGGTCCTAAAGCTAATGGGATTATGTGTGACTGATTTACAGTAATATTGGCTCATTTAACATAACTAAGCTTTTGAAATTGGCTATCTCAAACCGCCCTCTTTTCTTGATGCAAGTTGTTTTTGGAGGGTGGAGAAAAGGGGGCGGGGCTTGAGAGGTAGCCAATAGGTAATAGCCAATAGGTAATAGCCTAGCGGTGTATAGTGAAGACCATCAGCCAGACTCATATGTGCCAGAAGCACTATCCTCTCCCTGACTTGTACAACTCATACTTACCTGGCAAGGGAGATACCATGATCAAGAAGGTGGTTCACCCATGGCGAGGCTCAGCCATTGCACTCCGGCTGTGCTGACCTATGCGAATTTCTCAAATGTAGAAATCTCGATTGCATAATTTCTGGTAGTGGGGGACTGCGTTCGCGCTCTCCCCTGATATAATATTGTCAAAAGTAAATACAGAACTTGACTAACAATCTATCAACGTGATTTTTTTATAACTCATTGTATATCTTCCTGTACATTATCCATTTACTGTATATTTTTGGACTGTATGTTTTAGGATGTATATCTTTCACTGTGTATTCTTATTCTTTGGAATACCTAAATGTTTATTGTGAGCGATCTGTGGTGCTGAAAGTGAATTTCCCTCAGGATTAATAAAGTACTTCTATGTGTAGAATTATGTGTCATTGAAAAAGGAACTATTTTCAATTGTGTCCAATGAGAAACAAATGATTTCCAGATAGACTGTGTCCTCCACAAGTCCAAACTAATGGCAATTGTTTCTTGCCATCTATATGCTGGCTTTTGTCGGCATGTTATTTGGCTTACGGCCATACCAACCTGAACACGCCCGATCTCGTCCGATCTCGGAAGCTAAGCAGGTTCGGGCCTGGTTAGTACTTGGATGGGAGACCGCCTGGGAATACCAGGTGCAGTAAGCATTTTGCACAGCAAGGAGGTGCTACTGATCCCTCATAAAACACCCCAAGTCTTTCAACTAGCTTTTGCACATTTGAGTAGTACACTACCTACAAACACTCATTCAAACAGCTTGAAAGTAAGTAACATGCCTAGGTCCTAAAGCTAATGGGATTATGTGTGACTGATTTACAGTAATATTGGCTCATTTAACATAACTAAGCTTTTGAAATTGGCTATCTCAAACCGCCCTCTTTTCTTGATGCAAGTTGTTTTTGGAGGGTGGAGAAAAGGGGGCGGGGCTTGAGAGGTAGCCAATAGGTAATAGCCAATAGGTAATAGCCTAGCGGTGTATAGTGAAGACCATCAGCCAGACTCATATGTGCCAGAAGCACTATCCTCTCCCTGACTTGTACAACTCATACTTACCTGGCAAGGGAGATACCATGATCATGAAGGTGGTTCACCCATGGCGAGGCTCAGCCATTGCACTCCGGCTGTGCTGACCTATGCGAATTTCTCAAATGTAGAAATCTCGATTGCATAATTTCTGGTAGTGGGGGACTGCGTTCGCGCTCTCCCCTGATATAATATTGTCAAAAGTAAATACAGAACTTGACTAACAATCTATCAACGTGATTTTTTTATAACTCATTGTATATCTTCCTGTACATTATCCATTTACTGTATATTTTTGGACTGTATGTTTTAGGATGTATATCTTTCACTGTGTATTCTTATTCTTTGGAATACCTAAATGTTTATTGTGAGCGATCTGTGGTGCTGAAAGTGAATTTCCCTCAGGATTAATAAAGTACTTCTATGTGTAGAATTATGTGTCATTGAAAAAGGAACTATTTTCAATTGTGTCCAATGAGAAACAAATGATTTCCAGATAGACTGTGTCCTCCACAAGTCCAAACTAATGGCAATTGTTTCTTGCCATCTATATGCTGGCTTTTGTCGGCATGTTATTTCGCTTACGGCCATACCAACCTGAACACGCCCGATCTCGTCCGATCTCGGAAGCTAAGCAGGTTCGGGCCTGGTTAGTACTTGGATGGGAGACCGCCTGGGAATACCAGGTGCAGTAAGCATTTTGCACAGCAAGGAGGTGCTACTGATCCCTCATAAAACACCCCAAGTCTTTCAACTAGCTTTTGCACATTTGAGTAGTACACTACCTACAAACACTCATTCAAACAGCTTGAAAGTAAGTAACATGCCTAGGTCCTAAAGCTAATGGGATTATGTGTGACTGATTTACAGTAATATTGGCTCATTTAACATAACTAAGCTTTTGAAATTGGCTATCTCAAACCGCCCTCTTTTCTTGATGCAAGTTGTTTTTGGAGGGTGGAGAAAAGGGGGCGGGGCTTGAGAGGTAGCCAATAGGTAATAGCCAATAGGTAATAGCCTAGCGGTGTATAGTGAAGACCATCAGCCAGACTCATATGTGCCAGAAGCACTATCCTCTCCCTGACTTGTACAACTCATACTTACCTGGCAAGGGAGATACCATGATCAAGAAGGTGGTTCACCCATGGCGAGGCTCAGCCATTGCACTCCGGCTGTGCTGACCTATGCGAATTTCTCAAATGTAGAAATCTCGATTGCATAATTTCTGGTAGTGGGGGACTGCGTTCGCGCTCTCCCCTGATATAATATTGTCAAAAGTAAATACAGAACTTGACTAACAATCTATCAACGTGATTTTTTTATAACTCATTGTATATCTTCCTGTACATTATCCATTTACTGTATATTTTTGGACTGTATGTTTTAGGATGTATATCTTTCACTGTGTATTCTTATTCTTTGGAATACCTAAATGTTTATTGTGAGCGATCTGTGGTGCTGAAAGTGAATTTCCCTCAGGATTAATAAAGTACTTCTATGTGTAGAATTATGTGTCATTGAAAAAGGAACTATTTTCAATTGTGTCCAATGAGAAACAAATGATTTCCAGATAGACTGTGTCCTCCACAAGTCCAAACTAATGGCAATTGTTTCTTGCCATCTATATGCTGGCTTTTGTCGGCATGTTATTTCGCTTACGGCCATACCAACCTGAACACGCCCGATCTCGTCCGATCTCGGAAGCTAAGCAGGTTCGGGCCTGGTTAGTACTTGGATGGGAGACCGCCTGGGAATACCAGGTGCAGTAAGCATTTTGCACAGCAAGGAGGTGCTACTGATCCCTCATAAAACACCCCAAGTCTTTCAACTAGCTTTTGCACATTTGAGTAGTACACTACCTACAAACACTCATTCAAACAGCTTGAAAGTAAGTAACATGCCTAGGTCCTAAAGCTAATGGGATTATGTGTGACTGATTTACAGTAATATTGGCTCATTTAACATAACTAAGCTTTTGAAATTGGCTATCTCAAACCGCCCTCTTTTCTTGATGCAAGTTGTTTTTGGAGGGTGGAGAAAAGGGGGCGGGGCTTGAGAGGTAGCCAATAGGTAATAGCCAATAGGTAATAGCCTAGCGGTGTATAGTGAAGACCATCAGCCAGACTCATATGTGCCAGAAGCACTATCCTCTCCCTGACTTGTACAACTCATACTTACCTGGCAAGGGAGATACCATGATCAAGAAGGTGGTTCACCCATGGCGAGGCTCAGCCATTGCACTCCGGCTGTGCTGACCTATGCGAATTTCTCAAATGTAGAAATCTCGATTGCATAATTTCTGGTAGTGGGGGACTGCGTTCGCGCTCTCCCCTGATATAATATTGTCAAAAGTAAATACAGAACTTGACTAACAATCTATCAACGTGATTTTTTTATAACTCATTGTATATCTTCCTGTACATTATCCATTTACTGTATATTTTTGGACTGTATGTTTTAGGATGTATATCTTTCACTGTGTATTCTTATTCTTTGGAATACCTAAATGTTTATTGTGAGCGATCTGTGGTGCTGAAAGTGAATTTCCCTCAGGATTAATAAAGTACTTCTATGTGTAGAATTATGTGTCATTGAAAAAGGAACTATTTTCAATTGTGTCCAATGAGAAACAAATGATTTCCAGATAGACTGTGTCCTCCACAAGTCCAAACTAATGGCAATTGTTTCTTGCCATCTATATGCTGGCTTTTGTCGGCATGTTATTTCGCTTACGGCCATACCAACCTGAACACGCCCGATCTCGTCCGATCTCGGAAGCTAAGCAGGTTCGGGCCTGGTTAGTACTTGGATGGGAGACCGCCTGGGAATACCAGGTGCAGTAAGCATTTTGCACAGCAAGGAGGTGCTACTGATCCCTCATAAAACACCCCAAGTCTTTCAACTAGCTTTTGCACATTTGAGTAGTACACTACCTACAAACACTCATTCAAACAGCTTGAAAGTAAGTAACATGCCTAGGTCCTAAAGCTAATGGGATTATGTGTGACTGATTTACAGTAATATTGGCTCATTTAACATAACTAAGCTTTTGAAATTGGCTATCTCAAACCGCCCTCTTTTCTTGATGCAAGTTGTTTTTGGAGGGTGGAGAAAAGGGGGCGGGGCTTGAGAGGTAGCCAATAGGTAATAGCCAATAGGTAATAGCCTAGCGGTGTATAGTGAAGACCATCAGCCAGACTCATATGTGCCAGAAGCACTATCCTCTCCCTGACTTGTACAACTCATACTTACCTGGCAAGGGAGATACCATGATCAAGAAGGTGGTTCACCCATGGCGAGGCTCAGCCATTGCACTCCGGCTGTGCTGACCTATGCGAATTTCTCAAATGTAGAAATCTCGATTGCATAATTTCTGGTAGTGGGGGACTGCGTTCGCGCTCTCCCCTGATATAATATTGTCAAAAGTAAATACAGAACTTGACTAACAATCTATCAACGTGATTTTTTTATAACTCATTGTATATCTTCCTGTACATTATCCATTTACTGTATATTTTTGGACTGTATGTTTTAGGATGTATATCTTTCACTGTGTATTCTTATTCTTTGGAATACCTAAATGTTTATTGTGAGCGATCTGTGGTGCTGAAAGTGAATTTCCCTCAGGATTAATAAAGTACTTCTATGTGTAGAATTATGTGTCATTGAAAAAGGAACTATTTTCAATTGTGTCCAATGAGAAACAAATGATTTCCAGATAGACTGTGTCCTCCACAAGTCCAAACTAATGGCAATTGTTTCTTGCCATCTATATGCTGGCTTTTGTCGGCATGTTATTTCGCTTACGGCCATACCAACCTGAACACGCCCGATCTCGTCCGATCTCGGAAGCTAAGCAGGTTCGGGCCTGGTTAGTACTTGGATGGGAGACCGCCTGGGAATACCAGGTGCAGTAAGCATTTTGCACAGCACGGAGGTGCTACTGATCCCTCATAAAACACCCCAAGTCTTTCAACTAGCTTTTGCACATTTGAGTAGTACACTACCTACAAACACTCATTCAAACAGCTTGAAAGTAAGTAACATGCCTAGGTCCTAAAGCTAATGGGATTATGTGTGACTGATTTACAGTAATATTGGCTCATTTAACATAACTAAGCTTTTGAAATTGGCTATCTCAAACCGCCCTCTTTTCTTGATGCAAGTTGTTTTTGGAGGGTGGAGAAAAGGGGGCGGGGCTTGAGAGGTAGCCAATAGGTAATAGCCAATAGGTAATAGCCTAGCGGTGTATAGTGAAGACCATCAGCCAGACTCATATGTGCCAGAAGCACTATCCTCTCCCTGACTTGTACAACTCATACTTACCTGGCAAGGGAGATACCATGATCAAGAAGGTGGTTCACCCATGGCGAGGCTCAGCCATTGCACTCCGGCTGTGCTGACCTATGCGAATTTCTCAAATGTAGAAATCTCGATTGCATAATTTCTGGTAGTGGGGGACTGCGTTCGCGCTCTCCCCTGATATAATATTGTCAAAAGTAAATACAGAACTTGACTAACAATCTATCAACGTGATTTTTTTATAACTCATTGTATATCTTCCTGTACATTATCCATTTACTGTATATTTTTGGACTGTATGTTTTAGGATGTATATCTTTCACTGTGTATTCTTATTCTTTGGAATACCTAAATGTTTATTGTGAGCGATCTGTGGTGCTGAAAGTGAATTTCCCTCAGGATTAATAAAGTACTTCTATGTGTAGAATTATGTGTCATTGAAAAAGGAACTATTTTCAATTGTGTCCAATGAGAAACAAATGATTTCCAGATAGACTGTGTCCTCCACAAGTCCAAACTAATGGCAATTGTTTCTTGCCATCTATATGCTGGCTTTTGTCGGCATGTTATTTCGCTTACGGCCATACCAACCTGAACACGCCCGATCTCGTCCGATCTCGGAAGCTAAGCAGGTTCGGGCCTGGTTAGTACTTGGATGGGAGACCGCCTGGGAATACCAGGTGCAGTAAGCATTTTGCACAGCAAGGAGGTGCTACTGATCCCTCATAAAACACCCCAAGTCTTTCAACTAGCTTTTGCACATTTGAGTAGTACACTACCTACAAACACTCATTCAAACAGCTTGAAAGTAAGTAACATGCCTAGGTCCTAAAGCTAATGGGATTATGTGTGACTGATTTACAGTAATATTGGCTCATTTAACATAACTAAGCTTTTGAAATTGGCTATCTCAAACCGCCCTCTTTTCTTGATGCAAGTTGTTTTTGGAGGGTGGAGAAAAGGGGGCGGGGCTTGAGAGGTAGCCAATAGGTAATAGCCAATAGGTAATAGCCTAGCGGTGTATAGTGAAGACCATCAGCCAGACTCATATGTGCCAGAAGCACTATCCTCTCCCTGACTTGTACAACTCATACTTACCTGGCAAGGGAGATACCATGATCAAGAAGGTGGTTCACCCATGGCGAGGCTCAGCCATTGCACTCCGGCTGTGCTGACCTATGCGAATTTCTCAAATGTAGAAATCTCGATTGCATAATTTCTGGTAGTGGGGGACTGCGTTCGCGCTCTCCCCTGATATAATATTGTCAAAAGTAAATACAGAACTTGACTAACAATCTATCAACGTGATTTTTTTATAACTCATTGTATATCTTCCTGTACATTATCCATTTACTGTATATTTTTGGACTGTATGTTTTAGGATGTATATCTTTCACTGTGTATTCTTATTCTTTGGAATACCTAAATGTTTATTGTGAGCGATCTGTGGTGCTGAAAGTGAATTTCCCTCAGGATTAATAAAGTACTTCTATGTGTAGAATTATGTGTCATTGAAAAAGGAACTATTTTCAATTGTGTCCAATGAGAAACAAATGATTTCCAGATAGACTGTGTCCTCCACAAGTCCAAACTAATGGCAATTGTTTCTTGCCATCTATATGCTGGCTTTTGTCGGCATGTTATTTCGCTTACGGCCATACCAACCTGAACACGCCCGATCTCGTCCGATCTCGGAAGCTAAGCAGGTTCGGGCCTGGTTAGTACTTGGATGGGAGACCGCCTGGGAATACCAGGTGCAGTAAGCATTTTGCACAGCACGGAGGTGCTACTGATCCCTCATAAAACACCCCAAGTCTTTCAACTAGCTTTTGCACATTTGAGTAGTACACTACCTACAAACACTCATTCAAACAGCTTGAAAGTAAGTAACATGCCTAGGTCCTAAAGCTAATGGGATTATGTGTGACTGATTTACAGTAATATTGGCTCATTTAACATAACTAAGCTTTTGAAATTGGCTATCTCAAACCGCCCTCTTTTCTTGATGCAAGTTGTTTTTGGAGGGTGGAGAAAAGGGGGCGGGGCTTGAGAGGTAGCCAATAGGTAATAGCCAATAGGTAATAGCCTAGCGGTGTATAGTGAAGACCATCAGCCAGACTCATATGTGCCAGAAGCACTATCCTCTCCCTGACTTGTACAACTCATACTTACCTGGCAAGGGAGATACCATGATCAAGAAGGTGGTTCACCCATGGCGAGGCTCAGCCATTGCACTCCGGCTGTGCTGACCTATGCGAATTTCTCAAATGTAGAAATCTCGATTGCATAATTTCTGGTAGTGGGGGACTGCGTTCGCGCTCTCCCCTGATATAATATTGTCAAAAGTAAATACAGAACTTGACTAACAATCTATCAACGTGATTTTTTTATAACTCATTGTATATCTTCCTGTACATTATCCATTTACTGTATATTTTTGGACTGTATGTTTTAGGATGTATATCTTTCACTGTGTATTCTTATTCTTTGGAATACCTAAATGTTTATTGTGAGCGATCTGTGGTGCTGAAAGTGAATTTCCCTCAGGATTAATAAAGTACTTCTATGTGTAGAATTATGTGTCATTGAAAAAGGAACTATTTTCAATTGTGTCCAATGAGAAACAAATGATTTCCAGATAGACTGTGTCCTCCACAAGTCCAAACTAATGGCAATTGTTTCTTGCCATCTATATGCTGGCTTTTGTCGGCATGTTATTTCGCTTACGGCCATACCAACCTGAACACGCCCGATCTCGTCCGATCTCGGAAGCTAAGCAGGTTCGGGCCTGGTTAGTACTTGGATGGGAGACCGCCTGGGAATACCAGGTGCAGTAAGCATTTTGCACAGCAAGGAGGTGCTACTGATCCCTCATAAAACACCCCAAGTCTTTCAACTAGCTTTTGCACATTTGAGTAGTACACTACCTACAAACACTCATTCAAACAGCTTGAAAGTAAGTAACATGCCTAGGTCCTAAAGCTAATGGGATTATGTGTGACTGATTTACAGTAATATTGGCTCATTTAACATAACTAAGCTTTTGAAATTGGCTATCTCAAACCGCCCTCTTTTCTTGATGCAAGTTGTTTTTGGAGGGTGGAGAAAAGGGGGCGGGGCTTGAGAGGTAGCCAATAGGTAATAGCCAATAGGTAATAGCCTAGCGGTGTATAGTGAAGACCATCAGCCAGACTCATATGTGCCAGAAGCACTATCCTCTCCCTGACTTGTACAACTCATACTTACCTGGCAAGGGAGATACCATGATCAAGAAGGTGGTTCACCCATGGCGAGGCTCAGCCATTGCACTCCGGCTGTGCTGACCTATGCGAATTTCTCAAATGTAGAAATCTCGATTGCATAATTTCTGGTAGTGGGGGACTGCGTTCGCGCTCTCCCCTGATATAATATTGTCAAAAGTAAATACAGAACTTGACTAACAATCTATCAACGTGATTTTTTTATAACTCATTGTATATCTTCCTGTACATTATCCATTTACTGTATATTTTTGGACTGTATGTTTTAGGATGTATATCTTTCACTGTGTATTCTTATACTTTGGAATACCTAAATGTTTATTGTGAGCGATCTGTGGTGCTGAAAGTGAATTTCCCTCAGGATTAATAAAGTACTTCTATGTGTAGAATTATGTGTCATTGAAAAAGGAACTATTTTCAATTGTGTCCAATGAGAAACAAATGATTTCCAGATAGACTGTGTCCTCCACAAGTCCAAACTAATGGCAATTGTTTCTTGCCATCTATATGTTGGCTTTTGTCGGCATGTTATTTCGCTTACGGCCATACCAACCTGAACACGCCCGATCTCGTCCGATCTCGGAAGCTAAGCAGGTTCGGGCCTGGTTAGTACTTGGATGGGAGACCGCCTGGGAATACCAGGTGCAGTAAGCATTTTGTACAGCAAGGAGGTGCTACTGATCCCTCATAAAACACCCCAAGTCTTTCAACTAGCTTTTGCACATTTGAGTAGTACACTACCTACAAACACTCATTCAAACAGCTTGAAAGTAAGTAACATGCCTAGGTCCTAAAGCTAATGGGATTATGTGTGACTGATTTACAGTAATATTGGCTCATTTAACATAACTATGCTTTTGAAATTGGCTATCTCAAACCGCCCTCTTTTCTTGATGCAAGTTGTTTTTGGAGGGTGGAGAAAAGGGGTCGGGGCTTGAGAGGTAGCCAATAGGTAATAGCCTAGCGGTGTATAGTGAAGACCATCAGCCAGACTCATATGTGCCAGAAGCACTATCCTCTCCCTGACTTGTACAACTCATACTTACCTGGCAAGGGAGATACCATGATCAAGAAGGTGGTTCACCCATGGCGAGGCTCAGCCATTGCACTCCGGCTGTGCTGACCTATGCGAATTTCTCAAATGTAGAAATCTCGATTGCATAATTTCTGGTAGTGGGGGACTGCGTTCGCGCTCTCCCCTGATATAATATTGTCAAAAGTAAATACAGAACTTGACTAACAATCTATCAACGTGATTTTTTTATAACTCATTGTATATCTTCCTGTACATTATCCATTTACTGTATATTTTTGGACTGTATGTTTTAGGATGTATATCTTTCACTGTGTATTCTTATTCTTTGGAATACCTAAATGTTTATTGTGAGCGATCTGTGGTGCTGAAAGTGAATTTCCCTCAGGATTAATAAAGTACTTCTATGTGTAGAATTATGTGTCATTGAAAAAGGAACTATTTTCAATTGTGTCCAATGAGAAACAAATGATTTCCAGATAGACTGTGTCCTCCACAAGTCCAAACTAATGGCAATTGTTTCTTGCCATCTATATGCTGGCTTTTGTCGGCATGTTATTTCGCTTACGGCCATACCAACCTGAACACGCCCGATCTCGTCCGATCTCGGAAGCTAAGCAGGTTCGGGCCTGGTTAGTACTTGGATGGGAGACCGCCTGGGAATACCAGGTGCAGTAAGCATTTTGCACAGCAAGGAGGTGCTACTGATCCCTCATAAAACACCCCAAGTCTTTCAACTAGCTTTTGCACATTTGAGTAGTACACTACCTACAAACACTCATTCAAACAGCTTGAAAGTAAGTAACATGCCTAGGTCCTAAAGCTAATGGGATTATGTGTGACTGATTTACAGTAATATTGGCTCATTTAACATAACTAAGCTTTTGAAATTGGCTATCTCAAACCGCCCTCTTTTCTTGATGCAAGTTGTTTTTGGAGGGTGGAGAAAAGGGGGCGGGGCTTGAGAGGTAGCCAATAGGTAATAGCCAATAGGTAATAGCCTAGCGGTGTATAGTGAAGACCATCAGCCAGACTCATATGTGCCAGAAGCACTATCCTCTCCCTGACTTGTACAACTCATACTTACCTGGCAAGGGAGATACCATGATCAAGAAGGTGGTTCACCCATGGCGAGGCTCAGCCATTGCACTCCGGCTGTGCTGACCTATGCGAATTTCTCAAATGTAGAAATCTCGATTGCATAATTTCTGGTAGTGGGGGACTGCGTTCGCGCTCTCCCCTGATATAATATTGTCAAAAGTAAATACAGAACTTGACTAACAATCTATCAACGTGATTTTTTTATAACTCATTGTATATCTTCCTGTACATTATCCATTTACTGTATATTTTTGGACTGTATGTTTTAGGATGTATATCTTTCACTGTGTATTCTTATTCTTTGGAATACCTAAATGTTTATTGTGAGCGATCTGTGGTGCTGAAAGTGAATTTCCCTCAGGATTAATAAAGTACTTCTATGTGTAGAATTATGTGTCATTGAAAAAGGAACTATTTTCAATTGTGTCCAATGAGAAACAAATGATTTCCAGATAGACTGTGTCCTCCACAAGTCCAAACTAATGGCAATTGTTTCTTGCCATCTATATGCTGGCTTTTGTCGGCATGTTATTTCGCTTACGGCCATACCAACCTGAACACGCCCGATCTCGTCCGATCTCGGAAGCTAAGCAGGTTCGGGCCTGGTTAGTACTTGGATGGGAGACCGCCTGGGAATACCAGGTGCAGTAAGCATTTTGCACAGCAAGGAGGTGCTACTGATCCCTCATAAAACACCCCAAGTCTTTCAACTAGCTTTTGCACATTTGAGTAGTACACTACCTACAAACACTCATTCAAACAGCTTGAAAGTAAGTAACATGCCTAGGTCCTAAAGCTAATGGGATTATGTGTGACTGATTTACAGTAATATTGGCTCATTTAACATAACTAAGCTTTTGAAATTGGCTATCTCAAACCGCCCTCTTTTCTTGATGCAAGTTGTTTTTGGAGGGTGGAGAAAAGGGGGCGGGGCTTGAGAGGTAGCCAATAGGTAATAGCCAATAGGTAATAGCCTAGCGGTGTATAGTGAAGACCATCAGCCAGACTCATATGTGCCAGAAGCACTATCCTCTCCCTAACTTGTACAACTCATACTTACCTGGCAAGGGAGATACCATGATCAAGAAGGTGGTTCACCCATGGCGAGGCTCAGCCATTGCACTCCGGCTGTGCTGACCTATGCGAATTTCTCAAATGTAGAAATCTCGATTGCATAATTTCTGGTAGTGGGGGACTGCGTTCGCGCTCTCCCCTGATATAATATTGTCAAAAGTAAATACAGAACTTGACTAACAATCTATCAACGTGATTTTTTTATAACTCATTGTATATCTTCCTGTACATTATCCATTTACTGTATATTTTTGGACTGTATGTTTTAGGATGTATATCTTTCACTGTGTATTCTTATTCTTTGGAATACCTAAATGTTTATTGTGAGCGATCTGTGGTGCTGAAAGTGAATTTCCCTCAGGATTAATAAAGTACTTCTATGTGTAGAATTATGTGTCATTGAAAAAGGAACTATTTTCAATTGTGTCCAATGAGAAACAAATGATTTCCAGATAGACTGTGTCCTCCACAAGTCCAAACTAATGGCAATTGTTTCTTGCCATCTATATGCTGGCTTTTGTCGGCATGTTATTTCGCTTACGGCCATACCAACCTGAACACGCCCGATCTCGTCCGATCTCGGAAGCTAAGCAGGTTCGGGCCTGGTTAGTACTTGGATGGGAGACCGCCTGGGAATACCAGGTGCAGTAAGCATTTTGCACAGCAAGGAGGTGCTACTGATCCCTCATAAAACACCCCAAGTCTTTCAACTAGCTTTTGCACATTTGAGTAGTACACTACCTACAAACACTCATTCAAACAGCTTGAAAGTAAGTAACATGCCTAGGTCCTAAAGCTAATGGGATTATGTGTGACTGATTTACAGTAATATTGGCTCATTTAACATAACTAAGCTTTTGAAATTGGCTATCTCAAACCGCCCTCTTTTCTTGATGCAAGTTGTTTTTGGAGGGTGGAGAAAAGGGGGCGGGGCTTGAGAGGTAGCCAATAGGTAATAGCCAATAGGTAATAGCCTAGCGGTGTATAGTGAAGACCATCAGCCAGACTCATATGTGCCAGAAGCACTATCCTCTCCCTGACTTGTACAACTCATACTTACCTGGCAAGGGAGATACCATGATCAAGAAGGTGGTTCACCCATGGCGAGGCTCAGCCATTGCACTCCGGCTGTGCTGACCTATGCGAATTTCTCAAATGTAGAAATCTCGATTGCATAATTTCTGGTAGTGGGGGACTGCGTTCGCGCTCTCCCCTGATATAATATTGTCAAAAGTAAATACAGAACTTGACTAACAATCTATCAACGTGATTTTTTTATAACTCATTGTATATCTTCCTGTACATTATCCATTTACTGTATATTTTTGGACTGTATGTTTTAGGATGTATATCTTTCACTGTGTATTCTTATTCTTTGGAATACCTAAATGTTTATTGTGAGCGATCTGTGGTGCTGAAAGTGAATTTCCCTCAGGATTAATAAAGTACTTCTATGTGTAGAATTATGTGTCATTGAAAAAGGAACTATTTTCAATTGTGTCCAATGAGAAACAAATGATTTCCAGATAGACTGTGTCCTCCACAAGTCCAAACTAATGGCAATTGTTTCTTGCCATCTATATGCTGGCTTTTGTCGGCATGTTATTTCGCTTACGGCCATACCAACCTGAACACGCCCGATCTCGTCCGATCTCGGAAGCTAAGCAGGTTCGGGCCTGGTTAGTACTTGGATGGGAGACCGCCTGGGAATACCAGGTGCAGTAAGCATTTTGCACAGCAAGGAGGTGCTACTGATCCCTCATAAAACACCCCAAGTCTTTCAACTAGCTTTTGCACATTTGAGTAGTACACTACCTACAAACACTCATTCAAACAGCTTGAAAGTAAGTAACATGCCTAGGTCCTAAAGCTAATGGGATTATGTGTGACTGATTTACAGTAATATTGGCTCATTTAACATAACTAAGCTTTTGAAATTGGCTATCTCAAACCGCCCTCTTTTCTTGATGCAAGTTGTTTTTGGAGGGTGGAGAAAAGGGGGCGGGGCTTGAGAGGTAGCCAATAGGTAATAGCCAATAGGTAATAGCCTAGCGGTGTATAGTGAAGACCATCAGCCAGACTCATATGTGCCAGAAGCACTATCCTCTCCCTGACTTGTACAACTCATACTTACCTGGCAAGGGAGATACCATGATCAAGAAGCTGGTTCACCCATGGCGAGGCTCAGCCATTGCACTCCGGCTGTGCTGACCTATGCGAATTTCTCAAATGTAGAAATCTCGATTGCATAATTTCTGGTAGTGGGGGACTGCGTTCGCGCTCTCCCCTGATATAATATTGTCAAAAGTAAATACAGAACTTGACTAACAATCTATCAACGTGATTTTTTTATAACTCATTGTATATCTTCCTGTACATTATCCATTTACTGTATATTTTTGGACTGTATGTTTTAGGATGTATATCTTTCACCGTGTATTCTTATTCTTTGGAATACCTAAATGTTTATTGTGAGCGATCTGTGGTGCTGAAAGTGAATTTCCCTCAGGATTAATAAAGTACTTCTATGTGTAGAATTATGTGTCATTGAAAAAGGAACTATTTTCAATTGTGTCCAATGAGAAACAAATGATTTCCAGATAGACTGTGTCCTCCACAAGTCCAAACTAATGGCAATTGTTTCTTGCCATCTATATGCTGGCTTTTGTCGGCATGTTATTTCGCTTACGGCCATACCAACCTGAACACGCCCGATCTCGTCCGATCTCGGAAGCTAAGCAGGGTTCGGGCCTGGTTAGTACTTGGATGGGAGACCGCCTGGGAATACCAGGTGCAGTAAGCATTTTGCACAGCAAGGAGGTGCTACTGATCCCTCATAAAACACCCCAAGTCTTTCAACTAGCTTTTGCACATTTGAGTAGTACACTACCTACAAACACTCATTCAAACAGCTTGAAAGTAAGTAACATGCCTAGGTCCTAAAGCTAATGGGATTATGTGTGACTGATTTACAGTAATATTGGCTCATTTAACATAACTAAGCTTTTGAAATTGGCTATCTCAAACCGCCCTCTTTTCTTGATGCAAGTTGTTTTTGGAGGGTGGAGAAAAGGGGGCGGGGCTTGAGAGGTAGCCAATAGGTAATAGCCAATAGGTAATAGCCTAGCGGTGTATAGTGAAGACCATCAGCCAGACTCATATGTGCCAGAAGCACTATCCTCTCCCTGACTTGTACAACTCATACTTACCTGGCAAGGGAGATACCATGATCAAGAAGGTGGTTCACCCATGGCGAGGCTCAGCCATTGCACTCCGGCTGTGCTGACCTATGCGAATTTCTCAAATGTAGAAATCTCGATTGCATAATTTCTGGTAGTGGGCGACTGCGTTCGCGCTCTCCCCTGATATAATATTGTCAAAAGTAAATACAGAACTTGACTAACAATCTATCAACGTGATTTTTTTATAACTCATTGTATATCTTCCTGTACATTATCCATTTACTGTATATTTTTGGACTGTATGTTTTAGGATGTATATCTTTCACTGTGTATTCTTATTCTTTGGAATACCTAAATGTTTATTGTGAGCGATCTGTGGTGCTGAAAGTGAATTTCCCTCAGGATTAATAAAGTACTTCTATGTGTAGAATTATGTGTCATTGAAAAAGGAACTATTTTCAATTGTGTCCAATGAGAAACAAATGATTTCCAGATAGACTGTGTCCTCCACAAGTCCAAACTAATGGCAATTGTTTCTTGCCATCTATATGCTGGCTTTTGTCGGCATGTTATTTCGCTTACGGCCATACCAACCTGAACACGCCCGATCTCGTCCGATCTCGGAAGCTAAGCAGGGTTCGGGCCTGGTTAGTACTTGGATGGGAGACCGCCTGGGAATACCAGGTGCAGTAAGCATTTTGCACAGCAAGGAGGTGCTACTGATCCCTCATAAAACACCCCAAGTCTTTCAACTAGCTTTTGCACATTTGAGTAGTACACTACCTACAAACACTCATTCAAACAGCTTGAAAGTAAGTAACATGCCTAGGTCCTAAAGCTAATGGGATTATGTGTGACTGATTTACAGTAATATTGGCTCATTTAACATAACTAAGCTTTTGAAATTGGCTATCTCAAACCGCCCTCTTTTCTTGATGCAAGTTGTTTTTGGAGGGTGGAGAAAAGGGGGCGGGGCTTGAGAGGTAGCCAATAGGTAATAGCCAATAGGTAATAGCCTAGCGGTGTATAGTGAAGACCATCAGCCAGACTCATATGTGCCAGAAGCACTATCCTCTCCCTGACTTGTACAACTCATACTTACCTGGCAAGGGAGATACCATGATCAAGAAGGTGGTTCACCCATGGCGAGGCTCAGCCATTGCACTCCGGCTGTGCTGACCTATGCGAATTTCTCAAATGTAGAAATCTCGATTGCATAATTTCTGGTAGTGGGGGACTGCGTTCGCGCTCTCCCCTGATATAATATTGTCAAAAGTAAATACAGAACTTGACTAACAATCTATCAACGTGATTTTTTTATAACTCATTGTATATCTTCCTGTACATTATCCATTTACTGTATATTTTTGGACTGTATGTTTTAGGATGTATATCTTTCACTGTGTATTCTTATTCTTTGGAATACCTAAATGTTTATTGTGAGCGATCTGTGGTGCTGAAAGTGAATTTCCCTCAGGATTAATAAAGTACTTCTATGTGTAGAATTATGTGTCATTGAAAAAGGAACTATTTTCAATTGTGTCCAATGAGAAACAAATGATTTCCAGATAGACTGTGTCCTCCACAAGTCCAAACTAATGGCAATTGTTTCTTGCCATCTATATGCTGGCTTTTGTCGGCATGTTATTTCGCTTACGGCCATACCAACCTGAACACGCCCGATCTCGTCCGATCTCGGAAGCTAAGCAGGTTCGGGCCTGGTTAGTACTTGGATGGGAGACCGCCTGGGAATACCAGGTGCAGTAAGCATTTTGCACAGCAAGGAGGTGCTACTGATCCCTCATAAAACACCCCAAGTCTTTCAACTAGCTTTTGCACATTTGAGTAGTACACTACCTACAAACACTCATTCAAACAGCTTGAAAGTAAGTAACATGCCTAGGTCCTAAAGCTAATGGGATTATGTGTGACTGATTTACAGTAATATTGGCTCATTTAACATAACTAAGCTTTTGAAATTGGCTATCTCAAACCGCCCTCTTTTCTTGATGCAAGTTGTTTTTGGAGGGTGGAGAAAAGGGGGCGGGGCTTGAGAGGTAGCCAATAGGTAATAGCCAATAGGTAATAGCCTAGCGGTGTATAGTGAAGACCATCAGCCAGACTCATATGTGCCAGAAGCACTATCCTCTCCCTGACTTGTACAACTCATACTTACCTGGCAAGGGAGATACCATGATCAAGAAGGTGGTTCACCCATGGCGAGGCTCAGCCATTGCACTCCGGCTGTGCTGACCTATGCGAATTTCTCAAATGTAGAAATCTCGATTGCATAATTTCTGGTAGTGGGGGACTGCGTTCGCGCTCTCCCCTGATATAATATTGTCAAAAGTAAATACAGAACTTGACTAACAATCTATCAACGTGATTTTTTTATAACTCATTGTATATCTTCCTGTACATTATCCATTTACTGTATATTTTTGGACTGTATGTTTTAGGATGTATATCTTTCACTGTGTATTCTTATTCTTTGGAATACCTAAATGTTTATTGTGAGCGATCTGTGGTGCTGAAAGTGAATTTCCCTCAGGATTAATAAAGTACTTCTATGTGTAGAATTATGTGTCATTGAAAAAGGAACTATTTTCAATTGTGTCCAATGAGAAACAAATGATTTCCAGATAGACTGTGTCCTCCACAAGTCCAAACTAATGGCAATTGTTTCTTGCCATCTATATGCTGGCTTTTGTCGGCATGTTATTTCGCTTACGGCCATACCAACCTGAACACGCCCGATCTCGTCCGATCTCGGAAGCTAAGCAGGTTCGGGCCTGGTTAGTACTTGGATGGGAGACCGCCTGGGAATACCAGGTGCAGTAAGCATTTTGCACAGCAAGGAGGTGCTACTGATCCCTCATAAAACACCCCAAGTCTTTCAACTAGCTTTTGCACATTTGAGTAGTACACTACCTACAAACACTCATTCAAACAGCTTGAAAGTAAGTAACATGCCTAGGTCCTAAAGCTAATGGGATTATGTGTGACTGATTTACAGTAATATTGGCTCATTTAACATAACTAAGCTTTTGAAATTGGCTATCTCAAACCGCCCTCTTTTCTTGATGCAAGTTGTTTTTGGAGGGTGGAGAAAAGGGGGCGGGGCTTGAGAGGTAGCCAATAGGTAATAGCCAATAGGTAATAGCCTAGCGGTGTATAGTGAAGACCATCAGCCAGACTCATATGTGCCAGAAGCACTATCCTCTCCCTGACATGTACAACTCATACTTACCTGGCAAGGGAGATACCATGATCAAGAAGGTGGTTCACCCATGGCGAGGCTCAGCCATTGCACTCCGGCTGTGCTGACCTATGCGAATTTCTCAAATGTAGAAATCTCGATTGCATAATTTCTGGTAGTGGGGGACTGCGTTCGCGCTCTCCCCTGATATAATATTGTCAAAAGTAAATACAGAACTTGACTAACAATCTATCAACGTGATTTTTTTATAACTCATTGTATATCTTCCTGTACATTATCCATTTACTGTATATTTTTGGACTGTATGTTTTAGGATGTATATCTTTCACTGTGTATTCTTATTCTTTGGAATACCTAAATGTTTATTGTGAGCGATCTGTGGTGCTGAAAGTGAATTTCCCTCAGGATTAATAAAGTACTTCTATGTGTAGAATTATGTGTCATTGAAAAAGGAACTATTTTCAATTGTGTCCAATGAGAAACAAATGATTTCCAGATAGACTGTGTCCTCCACAAGTCCAAACTAATGGCAATTGTTTCTTGCCATCTATATGCTGGCTTTTGTCGGCATGTTATTTCGCTTACGGCCATACCAACCTGAACACGCCCGATCTCGTCCGATCTCGGAAGCTAAGCAGGGTTCGGGCCTGGTTAGTACTTGGATGGGAGACCGCCTGGGAATACCAGGTGCAGTAAGCATTTTGCACAGCAAGGAGGTGCTACTGATCCCTCATAAAACACCCCAAGTCTTTCAACTAGCTTTTGCACATTTGAGTAGTACACTACCTACAAACACTCATTCAAACAGCTTGAAAGTAAGTAACATGCCTAGGTCCTAAAGCTAATGGGATTATGTGTGACTGATTTACAGTAATATTGGCTCATTTAACATAACTAAGCTTTTGAAATTGGCTATCTCAAACCGCCCTCTTTTCTTGATGCAAGTTGTTTTTGGAGGGTGGAGAAAAGGGGGCGGGGCTTGAGAGGTAGCCAATAGGTAATAGCCAATAGGTAATAGCCTAGCGGTGTATAGTGAAGACCATCAGCCAGACTCATATGTGCCAGAAGCACTATCCTCTCCCTGACTTGTACAACTCATACTTACCTGGCAAGGGAGATACCATGATCAAGAAGGTGGTTCACCCATGGCGAGGCTCAGCCATTGCACTCCGGCTGTGCTGACCTATGCGAATTTCTCAAATGTAGAAATCTCGATTGCATAATTTCTGGTAGTGGGGGACTGCGTTCGCGCTCTCCCCTGATATAATATTGTCAAAAGTAAATACAGAACTTGACTAACAATCTATCAACGTGATTTTTTTATAACTCATTGTATATCTTCCTGTACATTATCCATTTACTGTATATTTTTGGACTGTATGTTTTAGGATGTATATCTTTCACTGTGTATTCTTATTCTTTGGAATACCTAAATGTTTATTGTGAGCGATCTGTGGTGCTGAAAGTGAATTTCCCTCAGGATTAATAAAGTACTTCTATGTGTAGAATTATGTGTCATTGAAAAAGGAACTATTTTCAATTGTGTCCAATGAGAAACAAATGATTTCCAGATAGACTGTGTCCTCCACAAGTCCAAACTAATGGCAATTGTTTCTTGCCATCTATATGCTGGCTTTTGTCGGCATGTTATTTCGCTTACGGCCATACCAACCTGAACACGCCCGATCTCGTCCGATCTCGGAAGCTAAGCAGGTTCGGGCCTGGTTAGTACTTGGATGGGAGACCGCCTGGGAATACCAGGTGCAGTAAGCATTTTGCACAGCAAGGAGGTGCTACTGATCCCTCATAAAACACCCCAAGTCTTTCAACTAGCTTTTGCACATTTGAGTAGTACACTACCTACAAACACTCATTCAAACAGCTTGAAAGTAAGTAACATGCCTAGGTCCTAAAGCTAATGGGATTATGTGTGACTGATTTACAGTAATATTGGCTCATTTAACATAACTAAGCTTTTGAAATTGGCTATCTCAAACCGCCCTCTTTTCTTGATGCAAGTTGTTTTTGGAGGGTGGAGAAAAGGGGGCGGGGCTTGAGAGGTAGCCAATAGGTAATAGCCAATAGGTAATAGCCTAGCGGTGTATAGTGAAGACCATCAGCCAGACTCATATGTGCCAGAAGCACTATCCTCTCCCTGACTTGTACAACTCATACTTACCTGGCAAGGGAGATACCATGATCAAGAAGGTGGTTCACCCATGGCGAGGCTCAGCCATTGCACTCCGGCTGTGCTGACCTATGCGAATTTCTCAAATGTAGAAATCTCGATTGCATAATTTCTAGTAGTGGGGGACTGCGTTCGCGCTCTCCCCTGATATAATATTGTCAAAAGTAAATACAGAACTTGACTAACAATCTATCAACGTGATTTTTTTATAACTCATTGTATATCTTCCTGTACATTATCCATTTACTGTATATTTTTGGACTGTATGTTTTAGGATGTATATCTTTCACTGTGTATTCTTATTCTTTGGAATACCTAAATGTTTATTGTGAGCGATCTGTGGTGCTGAAAGTGAATTTCCCTCAGGATTAATAAAGTACTTCTATGTGTAGAATTATGTGTCATTGAAAAAGGAACTATTTTCAATTGTGTCCAATGAGAAACAAATGATTTCCAGATAGACTGTGTCCTCCACAAGTCCAAACTAATGGCAATTGTTTCTTGCCATCTATATGCTGGCTTTTGTCGGCATGTTATTTCGCTTACGGCCATACCAACCTGAACACGCCCGATCTCGTCCGATCTCGGAAGCTAAGCAGGTTCGGGCCTGGTTAGTACTTGGATGGGAGACCGCCTGGGAATACCAGGTGCAGTAAGCATTTTGCACAGCAAGGAGGTGCTACTGATCCCTCATAAAACACCCCAAGTCTTTCAACTAGCTTTTGCACATTTGAGTAGTACACTACCTACAAACACTCATTCAAACAGCTTGAAAGTAAGTAACATGCCTAGGTCCTAAAGCTAATGGGATTATGTGTGACTGATTTACAGTAATATTGGCTCATTTAACATAACTAAGCTTTTGAAATTGGCTATCTCAAACCGCCCTCTTTTCTTGATGCAAGTTGTTTTTGGAGGGTGGAGAAAAGGGGGCGGGGCTTGAGAGGTAGCCAATAGGTAATAGCCAATAGGTAATAGCCTAGCGGTGTATAGTGAAGACCATCAGCCAGACTCATATGTGCCAGAAGCACTATCCTCTCCCTGACTTGTACAACTCATACTTACCTGGCAAGGGAGATACCATGATCAAGAAGGTGGTTCACCCATGGCGAGGCTCAGCCATTGCACTCCGGCTGTGCTGACCTATGCGAATTTCTCAAATGTAGAAATCTCGATTGCATAATTTCTGGTAGTGGGGGACTGCGTTCGCGCTCTCCCCTGATATAATATTGTCAAAAGTAAATACAGAACTTGACTAACAATCTATCAACGTGATTTTTTTATAACTCATTGTATATCTTCCTGTACATTATCCATTTACTGTATATTTTTGGACTGTATGTTTTAGGATGTATATCTTTCACTGTGTATTCTTATTCTTTGGAATACCTAAATGTTTATTGTGAGCGATCTGTGGTGCTGAAAGTGAATTTCCCTCAGGATTAATAAAGTACTTCTATGTGTAGAATTATGTGTCATTGAAAAAGGAACTATTTTCAATTGTGTCCAATGAGAAACAAATGATTTCCAGATAGACTGTGTCCTCCACAAGTCCAAACTAATGGCAATTGTTTCTTGCCATCTATATGCTGGCTTTTGTCGGCATGTTATTTCGCTTACGGCCATACCAACCTGAACACGCCCGATCTCGTCCGATCTCGGAAGCTAAGCAGGTTCGGGCCTGGTTAGTACTTGGATGGGAGACCGCCTGGGAATACCAGGTGCAGTAAGCATTTTGCACAGCAAGGAGGTGCTACTGATCCCTCATAAAACACCCCAAGTCTTTCAACTAGCTTTTGCACATTTGAGTAGTACACTACCTACAAACACTCATTCAAACAGCTTGAAAGTAAGTAACATGCCTAGGTCCTAAAGCTAATGGGATTATGTGTGACTGATTTACAGTAATATTGGCTCATTTAACATAACTAAGCTTTTGAAATTGGCTATCTCAAACCGCCCTCTTTTCTTGATGCAAGTTGTTTTTGGAGGGTGGAGAAAAGGGGGCGGGGCTTGAGAGGTAGCCAATAGGTAATAGCCAATAGGTAATAGCCTAGCGGTGTATAGTGAAGACCATCAGCCAGACTCATATGTGCCAGAAGCACTATCCTCTCCCTGACTTGTACAACTCATACTTACCTGGCAAGGGAGATACCATGATCAAGAAGGTGGTTCACCCATGGCGAGGCTCAGCCATTGCACTCCGGCTGTGCTGACCTATGCGAATTTCTCAAATGTAGAAATCTCGATTGCATAATTTCTGGTAGTGGGGGACTGCGTTCGCGCTCTCCCCTGATATAATATTGTCAAAAGTAAATACAGAACTTGACTAACAATCTATCAACGTGATTTTTTTATAACTCATTGTATATCTTCCTGTACATTATCCATTTACTGTATATTTTTGGACTGTATGTTTTAGGATGTATATCTTTCACTGTGTATTCTTATTCTTTGGAATACCTAAATGTTTATTGTGAGCGATCTGTGGTGCTGAAAGTGAATTTCCCTCAGGATTAATAAAGTACTTCTATGTGTAGAATTATGTGTCATTGAAAAAGGAACTATTTTCAATTGTGTCCAATGAGAAACAAATGATTTCCAGATAGACTGTGTCCTCCACAAGTCCAAACTAATGGCAATTGTTTCTTGCCATCTATATGCTGGCTTTTGTCGGCATGTTATTTCGCTTACGGCCATACCAACCTGAACACGCCCGATCTCGTCCGATCTCGGAAGCTAAGCAGGTTCGGGCCTGGTTAGTACTTGGATGGGAGACCGCCTGGGAATACCAGGTGCAGTAAGCATTTTGCACAGCAAGGAGGTGCTACTGATCCCTCATAAAACACCCCAAGTCTTTCAACTAGCTTTTGCACATTTGAGTAGTACACTACCTACAAACACTCATTCAAACAGCTTGAAAGTAAGTAACATGCCTAGGTCCTAAAGCTAATGGGATTATGTGTGACTGATTTACAGTAATATTGGCTCATTTAACATAACTAAGCTTTTGAAATTGGCTATCTCAAACCGCCCTCTTTTCTTGATGCAAGTTGTTTTTGGAGGGTGGAGAAAAGGGGGCGGGGCTTGAGAGGTAGCCAATAGGTAATAGCCAATAGGTAATAGCCTAGCGGTGTATAGTGAAGACCATCAGCCAGACTCATATGTGCCAGAAGCACTATCCTCTCCCTGACTTGTACAACTCATACTTACCTGGCAAGGGAGATACCATGATCAAGAAGGTGGTTCACCCATGGCGAGGCTCAGCCATTGCACTCCGGCTGTGCTGACCTATGCGAATTTCTCAAATGTAGAAATCTCGATTGCATAATTTCTGGTAGTGGGGGACTGCGTTTGCGCTCTCCCCTGATATAATATTGTCAAAAGTAAATACAGAACTTGACTAACAATCTATCAACGTGATTTTTTTATAACTCATTGTATATCTTCCTGTACATTATCCATTTACTGTATATTTTTGGACTGTATGTTTTAGGATGTATATCTTTCACTGTGTATTCTTATTCTTTGGAATACCTAAATGTTTATTGTGAGCGATCTGTGGTGCTGAAAGTGAATTTCCCTCAGGATTAATAAAGTACTTCTATGTGTAGAATTATGTGTCATTGAAAAAGGAACTATTTTCAATTGTGTCCAATGAGAAACAAATGATTTCCAGATAGACTGTGTCCTCCACAAGTCCAAACTAATGGCAATTGTTTCTTGCCATCTATATGCTGGCTTTTGTCGGCATGTTATTTCGCTTACGGCCATACCAACCTGAACACGCCCGATCTCGTCCGATCTCGGAAGCTAAGCAGGTTCGGGCCTGGTTAGTACTTGGATGGGAGACCGCCTGGGAATACCAGGTGCAGTAAGCATTTTGCACAGCAAGGAGGTGCTACTGATCCCTCATAAAACACCCCAAGTCTTTCAACTAGCTTTTGCACATTTGAGTAGTACACTACCTACAAACACTCATTCAAACAGCTTGAAAGTAAGTAACATGCCTAGGTCCTAAAGCTAATGGGATTATGTGTGACTGATTTACAGTAATATTGGCTCATTTAACATAACTAAGCTTTTGAAATTGGCTATCTCAAACCGCCCTCTTTTCTTGATGCAAGTTGTTTTTGGAGGGTGGAGAAAAGGGGGCGGGGCTTGAGAGGTAGCCAATAGGTAATAGCCAATAGGTAATAGCCTAGCGGTGTATAGTGAAGACCATCAGCCAGACTCATATGTGCCAGAAGCACTATCCTCTCCCTGACTTGTACAACTCATACTTACCTGGCAAGGGAGATACCATGATCAAGAAGGTGGTTCACCCATGGCGAGGCTCAGCCATTGCACTCCGGCTGTGCTGACCTATGCGAATTTCTCAAATGTAGAAATCTCGATTGCATAATTTCTGGTAGTGGGGGACTGCGTTCGCGCTCTCCCCTGATATAATATTGTCAAAAGTAAATACAGAACTTGACTAACAATCTATCAATGTGATTTTTTTATAACTCATTGTATATCTTCCTGTACATTATCCATTTACTGTATATTTTTGGACTGTATGTTTTAGGATGTATATCTTTCACTGTGTATTCTTATTCTTTGGAATACCTAAATGTTTATTGTGAGCGATCTGTGGTGCTGAAAGTGAATTTCCCTCAGGATTAATAAAGTACTTCTATGTGTAGAATTATGTGTCATTGAAAAAGGAACTATTTTCAATTGTGTCCAATGAGAAACAAATGATTTCCAGATAGACTGTGTCCTCCACAAGTCCAAACTAATGGCAATTGTTTCTTGCCATCTATATGCTGGCTTTTGTCGGCATGTTATTTTGCTTACGGCCATACCAACCTGAACACGCCCGATCTCGTCCGATCTCGGAAGCTAAGCAGGTTCGGGCCTGGTTAGTACTTGGATGGGAGACCGCCTGGGAATACCAGGTGCAGTAAGCATTTTGCACAGCAAGGAGGTGCTACTGATCCCTCATAAAACACCCCAAGTCTTTCAACTAGCTTTTGCACATTTGAGTAGTACACTACCTACAAACACTCATTCAAACAGCTTGAAAGTAAGTAACATGCCTAGGTCCTAAAGCTAATGGGATTATGTGTGACTGATTTACAGTAATATTGGCTCATTTAACATAACTAAGCTTTTGAAATTGGCTATCTCAAACCGCCCTCTTTTCTTGATGCAAGTTGTTTTTGGAGGGTGGAGAAAAGGGGGCGGGGCTTGAGAGGTAGCCAATAGGTAATAGCCAATAGGTAATAGCCTAGCGGTGTATAGTGAAGACCATCAGCCAGACTCATATGTGCCAGAAGCACTATCCTCTCCCTGACTTGTACAACTCATACTTACCTGGCAAGGGAGATACCATGATCAAGAAGGTGGTTCACCCATGGCGAGGCTCAGCCATTGCACTCCGGCTGTGCTGACCTATGCGAATTTCTCAAATGTAGAAATCTCGATTGCATAATTTCTGGTAGTGGGGGACTGCGTTCGCGCTCTCCCCTGATATAATATTGTCAAAAGTAAATACAGAACTTGACTAACAATCTATCAACGTGATTTTTTTATAACTCATTGTATATCTTCCTGTACATTATCCATTTACTGTATATTTTTGGACTGTATGTTTTAGGATGTATATCTTTCACTGTGTATTCTTATTCTTTGGAATACCTAAATGTTTATTGTGAGCGATCTGTGGTGCTGAAAGTGAATTTCCCTCAGGATTAATAAAGTACTTCTATGTGTAGAATTATGTGTCATTGAAAAAGGAACTATTTTCAATTGTGTCCAATGAGAAACAAATGATTTCCAGATAGACTGTGTCCTCCACAAGTCCAAACTAATGGCAATTGTTTCTTGCCATCTATATGCTGGCTTTTGTCGGCATGTTATTTAGCTTACGGCCATACCAACCTGAACACGCCCGATCTCGTCCGATCTCGGAAGCTAAGCAGGTTCGGGCCTGGTTAGTACTTGGATGGGAGACCGCCTGGGAATACCAGGTGCAGTAAGCATTTTGCACAGCAAGGAGGTGCTACTGATCCCTCATAAAACACCCCAAGTCTTTCAACTAGCTTTTGCACATTTGAGTAGTACACTACCTACAAACACTCATTCAAACAGCTTGAAAGTAAGTAACATGCCTAGGTCCTAAAGCTAATGGGATTATGTGTGACTGATTTACAGTAATATTGGCTCATTTAACATAACTAAGCTTTTGAAATTGGCTATCTCAAACCGCCCTCTTTTCTTGATGCAAGTTGTTTTTGGAGGGTGGAGAAAAGGGGGCGGGGCTTGAGAGGTAGCCAATAGGTAATAGCCAATAGGTAATAGCCTAGCGGTGTATAGTGAAGACCATCAGCCAGACTCATATGTGCCAGAAGCACTATCCTCTCCCTGACTTGTACAACTCATACTTACCTGGCAAGGGAGATACCATGATCAAGAAGGTGGTTCACCCATGGCGAGGCTCAGCCATTGCACTCCGGCTGTGCTGACCTATGCGAATTTCTCAAATGTAGAAATCTCGATTGCATAATTTCTGGTAGTGGGGGACTGCGTTCGCGCTCTCCCCTGATATAATATTGTCAAAAGTAAATACAGAACTTGACTAACAATCTATCAACGTGATTTTTTTATAACTCATTGTATATCTTCCTGTACATTATCCATTTACTGTATATTTTTGGACTGTATGTTTTAGGATGTATATCTTTCACTGTGTATTCTTATTCTTTGGAATACCTAAATGTTTATTGTGAGCGATCTGTGGTGCTGAAAGTGAATTTCCCTCAGGATTAATAAAGTACTTCTATGTGTAGAATTATGTGTCATTGAAAAAGGAACTATTTTCAATTGTGTCCAATGAGAAACAAATGATTTCCAGATAGACTGTGTCCTCCACAAGTCCAAACTAATGGCAATTGTTTCTTGCCATCTATATGCTGGCTTTTGTCGGCATGTTATTTCGCTTACGGCCATACCAACCTGAACACGCCCGATCTCGTCCGATCTCGGAAGCTAAGCAGGTTCGGGCCTGGTTAGTACTTGGATGGGAGACCGCCTGGGAATACCAGGTGCAGTAAGCATTTTGCACAGCAAGGAGGTGCTACTGATCCCTCATAAAACACCCCAAGTCTTTCAACTAGCTTTTGCACATTTGAGTAGTACACTACCTACAAACACTCATTCAAACAGCTTGAAAGTAAGTAACATGCCTAGGTCCTAAAGCTAATGGGATTATGTGTGACTGATTTACAGTAATATTGGCTCATTTAACATAACTAAGCTTTTGAAATTGGCTATCTCAAACCGCCCTCTTTTCTTGATGCAAGTTGTTTTTGGAGGGTGGAGAAAAGGGGGCGGGGCTTGAGAGGTAGCCAATAGGTAATAGCCAATAGGTAATAGCCTAGCGGTGTATAGTGAAGACCATCAGCCAGACTCATATGTGCCAGAAGCACTATCCTCTCCCTGACTTGTACAACTCATACTTACCTGGCAAGGGAGATACCATGATCAAGAAGGTGGTTCACCCATGGCGAGGCTCAGCCATTGCACTCCGGCTGTGCTGACCTATGCGAATTTCTCAAATGTAGAAATCTCGATTGCATAATTTCTGGTAGTGGGGGACTGCGTTCGCGCTCTCCCCTGATATAATATTGTCAAAAGTAAATACAGAACTTGACTAACAATCTATCAACGTGATTTTTTTATAACTCATTGTATATCTTCCTGTACATTATCCATTTACTGTATATTTTTGGACTGTATGTTTTAGGATGTATATCTTTCACTGTGTATTCTTATTCTTTGGAATACCTAAATGTTTATTGTGAGCGATCTGTGGTGCTGAAAGTGAATTTCCCTCAGGATTAATAAAGTACTTCTATGTGTAGAATTATGTGTCATTGAAAAAGGAACTATTTTCAATTGTGTCCAATGAGAAACAAATGATTTCCAGATAGACTGTGTCCTCCACAAGTCCAAACTAATGGCAATTGTTTCTTGCCATCTATATGCTGGCTTTTGTCGGCATGTTATTTCGCTTACGGCCATACCAACCTGAACACGCCCGATCTCGTCCGATCTCGGAAGCTAAGCAGGTTCGGGCCTGGTTAGTACTTGGATGGGAGACCGCCTGGGAATACCAGGTGCAGTAAGCATTTTGCACAGCAAGGAGGTGCTACTGATCCCTCATAAAACACCCCAAGTCTTTCAACTAGCTTTTGCACATTTGAGTAGTACACTACCTACAAACACTCATTCAAACAGCTTGAAAGTAAGTAACATGCCTAGGTCCTAAAGCTAATGGGATTATGTGTGACTGATTTACAGTAATATTGGCTCATTTAACATAACTAAGCTTTTGAAATTGGCTATCTCAAACCGCCCTCTTTTCTTGATGCAAGTTGTTTTTGGAGGGTGGAGAAAAGGGGGCGGGGCTTGAGAGGTAGCCAATAGGTAATAGCCAATAGGTAATAGCCTAGCGGTGTATAGTGAAGACCATCAGCCAGACTCATATGTGCCAGAAGCACTATCCTCTCCCTGACTTGTACAACTCATACTTACCTGGCAAGGGAGATACCATGATCAAGAAGGTGGTTCACCCATGGCGAGGCTCAGCCATTGCACTCCGGCTGTGCTGACCTATGCGAATTTCTCAAATGTAGAAATCTCGATTGCATAATTTCTGGTAGTGGGGGACTGCGTTCGCGCTCTCCCCTGATATAATATTGTCAAAAGTAAATACAGAACTTGACTAACAATCTATCAACGTGATTTTTTTATAACTCATTGTATATCTTCCTGTACATTATCCATTTACTGTATATTTTTGGACTGTATGTTTTAGGATGTATATCTTTCACTGTGTATTCTTATTCTTTGGAATACCTAAATGTTTATTGTGAGCGATCTGTGGTGCTGAAAGTGAATTTCCCTCAGGATTAATAAAGTACTTCTATGTGTAGAATTATGTGTCATTGAAAAAGGAACTATTTTCAATTGTGTCCAATGAGAAACAAATGATTTCCAGATAGACTGTGTCCTCCACAAGTCCAAACTAATGGCAATTGTTTCTTGCCATCTATATGCTGGCTTTTGTCGGCATGTTATTTCGCTTACGGCCATACCAACCTGAACACGCCCGATCTCGTCCGATCTCGGAAGCTAAGCAGGTTCGGGCCTGGTTAGTACTTGGATGGGAGACCGCCTGGGAATACCAGGTGCAGTAAGCATTTTGCACAGCAAGGAGGTGCTACTGATCCCTCATAAAACACCCCAAGTCTTTCAACTAGCTTTTGCACATTTGAGTAGTACACTACCTACAAACACTCATTCAAACAGCTTGAAAGTAAGTAACATGCCTAGGTCCTAAAGCTAATGGGATTATGTGTGACTGATTTACAGTAATATTGGCTCATTTAACATAACTAAGCTTTTGAAATTGGCTATCTCAAACCGCCCTCTTTTCTTGATCCAAGTTGTTTTTGGAGGGTGGAGAAAAGGGGGCGGGGCTTGAGAGGTAGCCAATAGGTAATAGCCAATAGGTAATAGCCTAGCGGTGTATAGTGAAGACCATCAGCCAGACTCATATGTGCCAGAAGCACTATCCTCTCCCTGACTTGTACAACTCATACTTACCTGGCAAGGGAGATACCATGATCAAGAAGGTGGTTCACCCATGGCGAGGCTCAGCCATTGCACTCCGGCTGTGCTGACCTATGCGAATTTCTCAAATGTAGAAATCTCGATTGCATAATTTCTGGTAGTGGGGGACTGCGTTCGCGCTCTCCCCTGATATAATATTGTCAAAAGTAAATACAGAACTTGACTAACAATCTATCAACGTGATTTTTTTATAACTCATTGTATATCTTCCTGTACATTATCCATTTACTGTATATTTTTGGACTGTATGTTTTAGGATGTATATCTTTCACTGTGTATTCTTATTCTTTGGAATACCTAAATGTTTATTGTGAGCGATCTGTGGTGCTGAAAGTGAATTTCCCTCAGGATTAATAAAGTACTTCTATGTGTAGAATTATGTGTCATTGAAAAAGGAACTATTTTCAATTGTGTCCAATGAGAAACAAATGATTTCCAGATAGACTGTGTCCTCCACAAGTCCAAACTAATGGCAATTGTTTCTTGCCATCTATATGCTGGCTTTTGTCGGCATGTTATTTCGCTTACGGCCATACCAACCTGAACACGCCCGATCTCGTCCGATCTCGGAAGCTAAGCAGGTTCGGGCCTGGTTAGTACTTGGATGGGAGACCGCCTGGGAATACCAGGTGCAGTAAGCATTTTGCACAGCAAGGAGGTGCTACTGATCCCTCATAAAACACCCCAAGTCTTTCAACTAGCTTTTGCACATTTGAGTAGTACACTACCTACAAACACTCATTCAAACAGCTTGAAAGTAAGTAACATGCCTAGGTCCTAAAGCTAATGGGATTATGTGTGACTGATTTACAGTAATATTGGCTCATTTAACATAACTAAGCTTTTGAAATTGGCTATCTCAAACCGCCCTCTTTTCTTGATGCAAGTTGTTTTTGGAGGGTGGCGAAAAGGGGGCGGGGCTTGAGAGGTAGCCAATAGGTAATAGCCAATAGGTAATAGCCTAGCGGTGTATAGTGAAGACCATCAGCCAGACTCATATGTGCCAGAAGCACTATCCTCTCCCTGACTTGTACAACTCATACTTACCTGGCAAGGGAGATACCATGATCAAGAAGGTGTTTCACCCATGGCGAGGCTCAGCCATTGCACTCAAATGTAGAAATCTCGATTGCATAATTTCTGGTAGTGGGGGACTGCGTTCGCGCTCTCCCCTGATATAATATTGTCAAAAGTAAATACAGAACTTGACTAACAATCTATCAACGTGATTTTTTTATAACTCATTGTATATCTTCCTGTACATTATCCATTTACTGTATATTTTTGGACTGTATGTTTTAGGATGTATATCTTTCACTGTGTATTCTTATTCTTTGGAATACCTAAATGTTTATTGTGAGCGATCTGTGGTGCTGAAAGTGAATTTCCCTCAGGATTAATAAAGTACTTCTATGTGTAGAATTATGTGTCATTGAAAAAGGAACTATTTTCAATTGTGTCCAATGAGAAACAAATGATTTCCAGATAGACTGTGTCCTCCACAAGTCCAAACTAATGGCAATTGTTTCTTGCCATCTATATGCTGGCTTTTGTCGGCATGTTATTTCGCTTACGGCCATACCAACCTGAACACGCCCGATCTCGTCCGATCTCGGAAGCTAAGCAGGTTCGGGCCTGGTTAGTACTTGGATGGGAGACCGCCTGGGAATACCAGGTGCAGTAAGCATTTTGCACAGCAAGGAGGTGCTACTGATCCCTCATAAAACACCCCAAGTCTTTCAACTAGCTTTTGCACATTTGAGTAGTACACTACCTACAAACACTCATTCAAACAGCTTGAAAGTAAGTAACATGCCTAGGTCCTAAAGCTAATGGGATTATGTGTGACTGATTTACAGTAATATTGGCTCATTTAACATAACTAAGCTTTTGAAATTGGCTATCTCAAACCGCCCTCTTTTCTTGATGCAAGTTGTTTTTGGAGGGTGGAGAAAAGGGGGCGGGGCTTGAGAGGTAGCCAATAGGTAATAGCCAATAGGTAATAGCCTAGCGGTGTATAGTGAAGACCATCAGCCAGACTCATATGTGCCAGAAGCACTATCCTCTCCCTGACTTGTACAACTCATACTTACCTGGCAAGGGAGATACCATGATCAAGAAGGTGGTTCACCCATGGCGAGGCTCAGCCATTGCACTCCGGCTGTGCTGACCTATGCGAATTTCTCAAATGTAGAAATCTCGATTGCATAATTTCTGGTAGTGGGTGACTGCGTTCGCGCTCTCCCCTGATATAATATTGTCAAAAGTAAATACAGAACTTGACTAACAATCTATCAACGTGATTTTTTTATAACTCATTGTATATCTTCCTGTACATTATCCATTTACTGTATATTTTTGGACTGTATGTTTTAGGATGTATATCTTTCACTGTGTATTCTTATTCTTTGGAATACCTAAATGTTTATTGTGAGCGATCTGTGGTGCTGAAAGTGAATTTCCCTCAGGATTAATAAAGTACTTCTATGTGTAGAATTATGTGTCATTGAAAAAGGAACTATTTTCAATTGTGTCCAATGAGAAACAAATGATTTCCAGATAGACTGTGTCCTCCACAAGTCCAAACTAATGGCAATTGTTTCTTGCCATCTATATGCTGGCTTTTGTCGGCATGTTATTTCGCTTACGGCCATACCAACCTGAACACGCCCGATCTCGTCCGATCTCGGAAGCTAAGCAGGTTCGGGCCTGGTTAGTACTTGGATGGGAGACCGCCTGGGAATACCAGGTGCAGTAAGCATTTTGCACAGCAAGGAGGTGCTACTGATCCCTCATAAAACACCCCAAGTCTTTCAACTAGCTTTTGCACATTTGAGTAGTACACTACCTACAAACACTCATTCAAACAGCTTGAAAGTAAGTAACATGCCTAGGTCCTAAAGCTAATGGGATTATGTGTGACTGATTTACAGTAATATTGGCTCATTTAACATAACTAAGCTTTTGAAATTGGCTATCTCAAACCGCCCTCTTTTCTTGATGCAAGTTGTTTTTGGAGGGTGGAGAAAAGGGGGCGGGGCTTGAGAGGTAGCCAATAGGTAATAGCCAATAGGTAATAGCCTAGCGGTGTATAGTGAAGACCATCAGCCAGACTCATATGTGCCAGAAGCACTATCCTCTCCCTGACTTGTACAACTCATACTTACCTGGCAAGGGAGATACCATGATCAAGAAGGTGGTTCACCCATGGCGAGGCTCAGCCATTGCACTCCGGCTGTGCTGACCTATGCGAATTTCTCAAATGTAGAAATCTCGATTGCATAATTTCTGGTAGTGGGGGACTGCGTTCGCGCTCTCCCCTGATATAATATTGTCAAAAGTAAATACAGAACTTGACTAACAATCTATCAACGTGATTTTTTTATAACTCATTGTATATCTTCCTGTACATTATCCATTTACTGTATATTTTTGGACTGTATGTTTTAGGATGTATATCTTTCACTGTGTATTCTTATTCTTTGGAATACCTAAATGTTTATTGTGAGCGATCTGTGGTGCTGAAAGTGAATTTCCCTCAGGATTAATAAAGTACTTCTATGTGTAGAATTATGTGTCATTGAAAAAGGAACTATTTTCAATTGTGTCCAATGAGAAACAAATGATTTCCAGATAGACTGTGTCCTCCACAAGTCCAAACTAATGGCAATTGTTTCTTGCCATCTATATGCTGGCTTTTGTCGGCATGTTATTTCGCTTACGGCCATACCAACCTGAACACGCCCGATGTCGTCCGATCTCGGAAGCTAAGCAGGTTCGGGCCTGGTTAGTACTTGGATGGGAGACAGCCTGGGAATACCAGGTGCAGTAAGCATTTTGCACAGCAAGGAGGTGCTACTGATCCCTCATAAAACACCCCAAGTCTTTCAACTAGCTTTTGCACATTTGAG
Organism: Notolepis coatsorum; assembly: GCF_963971535.1. Taxonomy (NCBI): domain Eukaryota; kingdom Metazoa; phylum Chordata; class Actinopteri; order Aulopiformes; family Paralepididae; genus Notolepis; species Notolepis coatsorum. The sequence continues at coordinate 173,591,588 of NC_140168.1, forward strand.
TAGTACACTACCTACAAACACTCATTCAAACAGCTTGAAAGTAAGTAACATGCCTAGGTCCTAAAGCTAATGGGATTATGTGTGACTGATTTACAGTAATATTGGCTCATTTAACATAACTAAGCTTTTGAAATTGGCTATCTCAAACCGCCCTCTTTTCTTGATGCAAGTTGTTTTTGGAGGGTGGAGAAAAGGGGGCGGGGCTTGAGAGGTAGCCAATAGGTAATAGCCAATAGGTAATAGCCTAGCGGTGTATAGTGAAGACCATCAGCCAGACTCATATGTGCCAGAAGCACTATCCTCTCCCTGACTTGTACAACTCATACTTACCTGGCAAGGGAGATACCATGATCAAGAAGGTGGTTCACCCATGGCGAGGCTCAGCCATTGCACTCCGGCTGTGCTGACCTATGCGAATTTCTCAAATGTAGAAATCTCGATTGCATAATTTCTGGTAGTGGGGGACTGCGTTCGCGCTCTCCCCTGATATAATATTGTCAAAAGTAAATACAGAACTTGACTAACAATCTATCAACGTGATTTTTTTATAACTCATTGTATATCTTCCTGTACATTATCCATTTACTGTATATTTTTGGACTGTATGTTTTAGGATGTATATCTTTCACTGTGTATTCTTATTCTTTGGAATACCTAAATGTTTATTGTGAGCGATCTGTGGTGCTGAAAGTGAATTTCCCTCAGGATTAATAAAGTACTTCTATGTGTAGAATTATGTGTCATTGAAAAAGGAACTATTTTCAATTGTGTCCAATGAGAAACAAATGATTTCCAGATAGACTGTGTCCTCCACAAGTCCAAACTAATGGCAATTGTTTCTTGCCATCTATATGCTGGCTTTTGTCGGCATGTTATTTCGCTTACGGCCATACCAACCTGAACACGCCCGATCTCGTCCGATCTCGGAAGCTAAGCAGGTTCGGGCCTGGTTAGTACTTGGATGGGAGACCGCCTGGGAATACCAGGTGCAGTAAGCATTTTGCACAGCAAGGAGGTGCTACTGATCCCTCATAAAACACCCCAAGTCTTTCAACTAGCTTTTGCACATTTGAGTAGTACACTACCTACAAACACTCATTCAAACAGCTTGAAAGTAAGTAACATGCCTAGGTCCTAAAGCTAATGGGATTATGTGTGACTGATTTACAGTAATATTGGCTCATTTAACATAACTAAGCTTTTGAAATTGGCTATCTCAAACCGCCCTCTTTTCTTGATGCAAGTTGTTTTTGGAGGGTGGAGAAAAGGGGGCGGGGCTTGAGAGGTAGCCAATAGGTAATAGCCAATAGGTAATAGCCTAGCGGTGTATAGTGAAGACCATCAGCCAGACTCATATGTGCCAGAAGCACTATCCTCTCCCTGACTTGTACAACTCATACTTACCTGGCAAGGGAGATACCATGATCAAGAAGGTGGTTCACCCATGGCGAGGCTCAGCCATTGCACTCCGGCTGTGCTGACCTATGCGAATTTCTCAAATGTAGAAATCTCGATTGCATAATTTCTGGTAGTGGGTGACTGCGTTCGCGCTCTCCCCTGATATAATATTGTCAAAAGTAAATACAGAACTTGACTAACAATCTATCAACGTGATTTTTTTATAACTCATTGTATATCTTCCTGTACATTATCCATTTACTGTATATTTTTGGACTGTATGTTTTAGGATGTATATCTTTCACTGTGTATTCTTATTCTTTGGAATACCTAAATGTTTATTGTGAGCGATCTGTGGTGCTGAAAGTGAATTTCCCTCAGGATTAATAAAGTACTTCTATGTGTAGAATTATGTGTCATTGAAAAAGGAACTATTTTCAATTGTGTCCAATGAGAAACAAATGATTTCCAGATAGACTGTGTCCTCCACAAGTCCAAACTAATGGCAATTGTTTCTTGCCATCTATATGCTGGCTTTTGTCGGCATGTTATTTCGCTTACGGCCATACCAACCTGAACACGCCCGATCTCGTCCGATCTCGGAAGCTAAGCAGGTTCGGGCCTGGTTAGTACTTGGATGGGAGACCGCCTGGGAATACCAGGTGCAGTAAGCATTTTGCACAGCAAGGAGGTGCTACTGATCCCTCATAAAACACCCCAAGTCTTTCAACTAGCTTTTGCACATTTGAGTAGTACACTACCTACAAACACTCATTCAAACAGCTTGAAAGTAAGTAACATGCCTAGGTCCTAAAGCTAATGGGATTATGTGTGACTGATTTACAGTAATATTGGCTCATTTAACATAACTAAGCTTTTGAAATTGGCTATCTCAAACCGCCCTCTTTTCTTGATGCAAGTTGTTTTTGGAGGGTGGAGAAAAGGGGGCAGGGCTTGAGAGGTAGCCAATAGGTAATAGCCAATAGGTAATAGCCTAGCGGTGTATAGTGAAGACCATCAGCCAGACTCATATGTGCCAGAAGCACTATCCTCTCCCTGACTTGTACAACTCATACTTACCTGGCAAGGGAGATACCATGATCAAGAAGGTGGTTCAAGTTAGGGTGCAGGGGTTTGTAGAAGGGCAGTTGGCAGAAAGGGTAGGGCAGGAGGATAGAGAGAGGGTGTGGGAGGAGAAATTGAGTATTGTGGGCTTCGTGGCAGGGGTAATTAATACTGCGGCAAAGATTGAGGGTAGAACAGATAGAACAAAGATGATTGTTAGGATAGCGGTTCAACATCTGGGTATGGAAGGTCTGACATTGGAGGAGGTGGTTAAGGAATTGAATAAGGGGGCAGCGGGTGACCAAGGTGTACAGAGTCAGGCAGCAGGGGGCAAGGAGTGTCTCGCAGAGGGGGGCTCAATTGGGAAGTAGCAGCGTTAGTTGCACTCCAAGAAGGTGAGGGGAATTGGGTTTTGTAGGAGGTAAAGGATACCAGTAGATGGCGGCACATACCCTAACAAGTGGTCGGCCGCCGTTAAACCTCAATAAGAAGAAGAAGAAGAAGAAGGTGGTTCACCCATGGCGAGGCTCAGCCATTGCACTCCGGCTGTGCTGACCTATGCGAATTTCTCAAATGTAGAAATCTCGATTGCATAATTTCTGGTAGTGGGGGACTGCGTTCGCGCTCTCCCCTGATATAATATTGTCAAAAGTAAATACAGAACTTGACTAACAATCTATCAACGTGATTTTTTTATAACTCATTGTATATCTTCCTGTACATTATCCATTTACTGTATATTTTTGGACTGTATGTTTTAGGATGTATATCTTTCACTGTGTATTCTTATTCTTTGGAATACCTAAATGTTTATTGTGAGCGATCTGTGGTGCTGAAAGTGAATTTCCCTCAGGATTAATAAAGTACTTCTATGTGTAGAATTATGTGTCATTGAAAAAGGAACTATTTTCAATTGTGTCCAATGAGAAACAAATGATTTCCAGATAGACTGTGTCCTCCACAAGTCCAAACTAATGGCAATTGTTTCTTGCCATCTATATGCTGGCTTTTGTCGGCATGTTATTTCGCTTACGGCCATACCAACCTGAACACGCCCGATGTCGTCCGATCTCGGAAGCTAAGCAGGTTCGGGCCTGGTTAGTACTTGGATGGGAGACAGCCTGGGAATACCAGGTGCAGTAAGCATTTTGCACAGCAAGGAGGTGCTACTGATCCCTCATAAAACACCCCAAGTCTTTCAACTAGCTTTTGCACATTTGAGTAGTACACTACCTACAAACACTCATTCAAACAGCTTGAAAGTAAGTAACATGCCTAGGTCCTAAAGCTAATGGGATTATGTGTGACTGATTTACAGTAATATTGGCTCATTTAACATAACTAAGCTTTTGAAATTGGCTATCTCAAACCGCCCTCTTTTCTTGATGCAAGTTGTTTTTGGAGGGTGGAGAAAAGGGGGCGGGGCTTGAGAGGTAGCCAATAGGTAATAGCCAATAGGTAATAGCCTAGCGGTGTATAGTGAAGACCATCAGCCAGACTCATATGTGCCAGAAGCACTATCCTCTCCCTGACTTGTACAACTCATACTTACCTGGCAAGGGAGATACCATGATCAAGAAGGTGGTTCACCCATGGCGAGGCTCAGCCATTGCACTCCGGCTGTGCTGACCTATGCGAATTTCTCAAATGTAGAAATCTCGATTGCATAATTTCTGGTAGTGGGGGACTGCGTTCGCGCTCTCCCCTGATATAATATTGTCAAAAGTAAATACAGAACTTGACTAACAATCTATCAACGTGATTTTTTTATAACTCATTGTATATCTTCCTGTACATTATCCATTTACTGTATATTTTTGGACTGTATGTTTTAGGATGTATATCTTTCACTGTGTATTCTTATTCTTTGGAATACCTAAATGTTTATTGTGAGCGATCTGTGGTGCTGAAAGTGAATTTCCCTCAGGATTAATAAAGTACTTCTATGTGTAGAATTATGTGTCATTGAAAAAGGAACTATTTTCAATTGTGTCCAATGAGAAACAAATGATTTCCAGATAGACTGTGTCCTCCACAAGTCCAAACTAATGGCAATTGTTTCTTGCCATCTATATGCTGGCTTTTGTCGGCATGTTATTTCGCTTACGGCCATACCAACCTGAACACGCCCGATCTCGTCCGATCTCGGAAGCTAAGCAGGTTCGGGCCTGGTTAGTACTTGGATGGGAGACCGCCTGGGAATACCAGGTGCAGTAAGCATTTTGCACAGCAAGGAGGTGCTACTGATCCCTCATAAAACACCCCAAGTCTTTCAACTAGCTTTTGCACATTTGAGTAGTACACTACCTACAAACACTCATTCAAACAGCTTGAAAGTAAGTAACATGCCTAGGTCCTAAAGCTAATGGGATTATGTGTGACTGATTTACAGTAATATTGGCTCATTTAACATAACTAAGCTTTTGAAATTGGCTATCTCAAACCGCCCTCTTTTCTTGATGCAAGTTGTTTTTGGAGGGTGGAGAAAAGGGGGCGGGGCTTGAGAGGTAGCCAATAGGTAATAGCCAATAGGTAATAGCCTAGCGGTGTATAGTGAAGACCATCAGCCAGACTCATATGTGCCAGAAGCACTATCCTCTCCCTGACTTGTACAACTCATACTTACCTGGCAAGGGAGATACCATGATCAAGAAGGTGGTTCACCCATGGCGAGGCTCAGCCATTGCACTCCGGCTGTGCTGACCTATGCGAATTTCTCAAATGTAGAAATCTCGATTGCATAATTTCTGGTAGTGGGGGACTGCGTTCGCGCTCTCCCCTGATATAATATTGTCAAAAGTAAATACAGAACTTGACTAACAATCTATCAACGTGATTTTTTTATAACTCATTGTATATCTTCCTGTACATTATCCATTTACTGTATATTTTTGGACTGTATGTTTTAGGATGTATATCTTTCACTGTGTATTCTTATTCTTTGGAATACCTAAATGTTTATTGTGAGCGATCTGTGGTGCTGAAAGTGAATTTCCCTCAGGATTAATAAAGTACTTCTATGTGTAGAATTATGTGTCATTGAAAAAGGAACTATTTTCAATTGTGTCCAATGAGAAACAAATGATTTCCAGATAGACTGTGTCCTCCACAAGTCCAAACTAATGGCAATTGTTTCTTGCCATCTATATGCTGGCTTTTGTCGGCATGTTATTTCGCTTACGGCCATACCAACCTGAACACGCCCGATCTCGTCCGATCTCGGAAGCTAAGCAGGTTCGGGCCTGGTTAGTACTTGGATGGGAGACCGCCTGGGAATACCAGGTGCAGTAAGCATTTTGCACAGCAAGGAGGTGCTACTGATCCCTCATAAAACACCCCAAGTCTTTCAACTAGCTTTTGCACATTTGAGTAGTACACTACCTACAAACACTCATTCAAACAGCTTGAAAGTAAGTAACATGCCTAGGTCCTAAAGCTAATGGGATTATGTGTGACTGATTTACAGTAATATTGGCTCATTTAACATAACTAAGCTTTTGAAATTGGCTATCTCAAACCGCCCTCTTTTCTTGATGCAAGTTGTTTTTGGAGGGTGGAGAAAAGGGGGCGGGGCTTGAGAGGTAGCCAATAGGTAATAGCCAATAGGTAATAGCCTAGCGGTGTATAGTGAAGACCATCAGCCAGACTCATATGTGCCAGAAGCACTATCCTCTCCCTGACTTGTACAACTCATACTTACCTGGCAAGGGAGATACCATGATCAAGAAGGTGGTTCACCCATGGCGAGGCTCAGCCATTGCACTCCGGCTGTGCTGACCTATGCGAATTTCTCAAATGTAGAAATCTCGATTGCATAATTTCTGGTAGTGGGGGACTGCGTTCGCGCTCTCCCCTGATATAATATTGTCAAAAGTAAATACAGAACTTGACTAACAATCTATCAACGTGATTTTTTTATAACTCATTGTATATCTTCCTGTACATTATCCATTTACTGTATATTTTTGGACTGTATGTTTTAGGATGTATATCTTTCACTGTGTATTCTTATTCTTTGGAATACCTAAATGTTTATTGTGAGCGATCTGTGGTGCTGAAAGTGAATTTCCCTCAGGATTAATAAAGTACTTCTATGTGTAGAATTATGTGTCATTGAAAAAGGAACTATTTTCAATTGTGTCCAATGAGAAACAAATGATTTCCAGATAGACTGTGTCCTCCACAAGTCCAAACTAATGGCAATTGTTTCTTGCCATCTATATGCTGGCTTTTGTCGGCATGTTATTTCGCTTACGGCCATACCAACCTGAACACGCCCGATCTCGTCCGATCTCGGAAGCTAAGCAGGTTCGGGCCTGGTTAGTACTTGGATGGGAGACCGCCTGGGAATACCAGGTGCAGTAAGCATTTTGCACAGCAAGGAGGTGCTACTGATCCCTCATAAAACACCCCAAGTCTTTCAACTAGCTTTTGCACATTTGAGTAGTACACTACCTACAAACACTCATTCAAACAGCTTGAAAGTAAGTAACATGCCTAGGTCCTAAAGCTAATGGGATTATGTGTGACTGATTTACAGTAATATTGGCTCATTTAACATAACTAAGCTTTTGAAATTGGCTATCTCAAACCGCCCTCTTTTCTTGATGCAAGTTGTTTTTGGAGGGTGGAGAAAAGGGGGCGGGGCTTGAGAGGTAGCCAATAGGTAATAGCCAATAGGTAATAGCCTAGCGGTGTATAGTGAAGACCATCAGCCAGACTCATATGTGCCAGAAGCACTATCCTCTCCCTGACTTGTACAACTCATACTTACCTGGCAAGGGAGATACCATGATCAAGAAGGTGGTTCACCCATGGCGAGGCTCAGCCATTGCACTCCGGCTGTGCTGACCTATGCGAATTTCTCAAATGTAGAAATCTCGATTGCATAATTTCTGGTAGTGGGGGATTGCGTTCGCGCTCTCCCCTGATATAATATTGTCAAAAGTAAATACAGAACTTGACTAACAATCTATCAACGTGATTTTTTTATAACTCATTGTATATCTTCCTGTACATTATCCATTTACTGTATATTTTTGGACTGTATGTTTTAGGATGTATATCTTTCACTGTGTATTCTTATTCTTTGGAATACCTAAATGTTTATTGTGAGCGATCTGTGGTGCTGAAAGTGAATTTCCCTCAGGATTAATAAAGTACTTCTATGTGTAGAATTATGTGTCATTGAAAAAGGAACTATTTTCAATTGTGTCCAATGAGAAACAAATGATTTCCAGATAGACTGTGTCCTCCACAAGTCCAAACTAATGGCAATTGTTTCTTGCCATCTATATGCTGGCTTTTGTCGGCATGTTTTTTTGCTTACGGCCATACCAACCTGAACACGCCCGATCTCGTCCGATCTCGGAAGCTAAGCAGGTTCGGGCCTGGTTAGTACTTGGATGGGAGACCGCCTGGGAATACCAGGTGCAGTAAGCATTTTGCACAGCAAGGAGGTGCTACTGATCCCTCATAAAACACCCCAAGTCTTTCAACTAGCTTTTGCACATTTGAGTAGTACACTACCTACAAACACTCATTCAAACAGCTTGAAAGTAAGTAACATGCCTAGGTCCTAAAGCTAATGGGATTATGTGTGACTGATTTACAGTAATATTGGCTCATTTAACATAACTAAGCTTTTGAAATTGGCTATCTCAAACCGCCCTCTTTTCTTGATGCAAGTTGTTTTTGGAGGGTGGAGAAAAGGGGGCGGGGCTTGAGAGGTAGCCAATAGGTAATAGCCAATAGGTAATAGCCTAGCGGTGTATAGTGAAGACCATCAGCCAGACTCATATGTGCCAGAAGCACTATCCTCTCCCTGACTTGTACAACTCATACTTACCTGGCAAGGGAGATACCATGATCAAGAAGGTGGTTCACCCATGGCGAGGCTCAGCCATTGCACTCCGGCTGTGCTGACCTATGCGAATTTCTCAAATGTAGAAATCTCGATTGCATAATTTCTGGTAGTGGGGGACTGCGTTCGCGCTCTCCCCTGATATAATATTGTCAAAAGTAAATACAGAACTTGACTAACAATCTATCAACGTGATTTTTTTATAACTCATTGTATATCTTCCTGTACATTATCCATTTACTGTATATTTTTGGACTGTATGTTTTAGGATGTATATCTTTCACTGTGTATTCTTATTCTTTGGAATACCTAAATGTTTATTGTGAGCGATCTGTGGTGCTGAAAGTGAATTTCCCTCAGGATTAATAAAGTACTTCTATGTGTAGAATTATGTGTCATTGAAAAAGGAACTATTTTCAATTGTGTCCAATGAGAAACAAATGATTTCCAGATAGACTGTGTCCTCCACAAGTCCAAACTAATGGCAATTGTTTCTTGCCATCTATATGCTGGCTTTTGTCGGCATGTTGTTTCGCTTACGGCCATACCAACCTGAACACGCCCGATCTCGTCCGATCTCGGAAGCTAAGCAGGTTCGGGCCTGGTTAGTACTTGGATGGGAGACCGCCTGGGAATACCAGGTGCAGTAAGCATTTTGCACAGCAAGGAGGTGCTACTGATCCCTCATAAAACACCCCAAGTCTTTCAACTAGCTTTTGCACATTTGAGTAGTACACTACCTACAAACACTCATTCAAACAGCTTGAAAGTAAGTAACATGCCTAGGTCCTAAAGCTAATGGGATTATGTGTGACTGATTTACAGTAATATTGGCTCATTTAACATAACTAAGCTTTTGAAATTGGCTATCTCAAACCGCCCTCTTTTCTTGATGCAAGTTGTTTTTGGAGGGTGGAGAAAAGGGGGCGGGGCTTGAGAGGTAGCCAATAGGTAATAGCCAATAGGTAATAGCCTAGCGGTGTATAGTGAAGACCATCAGCCAGACTCATATGTGCCAGAAGCACTATCCTCTCCCTGACTTGTACAACTCATACTTACCTGGCAAGGGAGATACCATGATCAAGAAGGTGGTTCACCCATGGCGAGGCTCAGCCATTGCACTCCGGCTGTGCTGACCTATGCGAATTTCTCAAATGTAGAAATCTCGATTGCATAATTTCTGGTAGTGGGGGACTGCGTTCGCGCTCTCCCCTGATATAATATTGTCAAAAGTAAATACAGAACTTGACTAACAATCTATCAACGTGATTTTTTTATAACTCATTGTATATCTTCCTGTACATTATCCATTTACTGTATATTTTTGGACTGTATGTTTTAGGATGTATATCTTTCACTGTGTATTCTTATTCTTTGGAATACCTAAATGTTTATTGTGAGCGATCTGTGGTGCTGAAAGTGAATTTCCCTCAGGATTAATAAAGTACTTCTATGTGTAGAATTATGTGTCATTGAAAAAGGAACTATTTTCAATTGTGTCCAATGAGAAACAAATGATTTCCAGATAGACTGTGTCCTCCACAAGTCCAAACTAATGGCAATTGTTTCTTGCCATCTATATGCTGGCTTTTGTCGGCATGTTATTTCGCTTACGGCCATACCAACCTGAACACGCCCGATCTCGTCCGATCTCGGAAGCTAAGCAGGTTTGGGCCTGGTTAGTACTTGGATGGGAGACCGCCTGGGAATACCAGGTGCAGTAAGCATTTTGCACAGCAAGGAGGTGCTACTGATCCCTCATAAAACACCCCAAGTCTTTCAACTAGCTTTTGCACATTTGAGTAGTACACTACCTACAAACACTCATTCAAACAGCTTGAAAGTAAGTAACATGCCTAGGTCCTAAAGCTAATGGGATTATGTGTGACTGATTTACAGTAATATTGGCTCATTTAACATAACTAAGCTTTTGAAATTGGCTATCTCAAACCGCCCTCTTTTCTTGATGCAAGTTGTTTTTGGAGGGTGGAGAAAAGGGGGCGGGGCTTGAGAGGTAGCCAATAGGTAATAGCCAATAGGTAATAGCCTAGCGGTGTATAGTGAAGACCATCAGCCAGACTCATATGTGCCAGAAGCACTATCCTCTCCCTGACTTGTACAACTCATACTTACCTGGCAAGGGAGATACCATGATCAAGAAGGTGGTTCACCCATGGCGAGGCTCAGCCATTGCACTCCGGCTGTGCTGACCTATGCGAATTTCTCAAATGTAGAAATCTCGATTGCATAATTTCTAGTAGTGGGGGACTGCGTTCGCGCTCTCCCCTGATATAATATTGTCAAAAGTAAATACAGAACTTGACTAACAATCTATCAACGTGATTTTTTTATAACTCATTGTATATCTTCCTGTACATTATCCATTTACTGTATATTTTTGGACTGTATGTTTTAGGATGTATATCTTTCACTGTGTATTCTTATTCTTTGGAATACCTAAATGTTTATTGTGAGCGATCTGTGGTGCTGAAAGTGAATTTCCCTCAGGATTAATAAAGTACTTCTATGTGTAGAATTATGTGTCATTGAAAAAGGAACTATTTTCAATTGTGTCCAATGAGAAACAAATGATTTCCAGATAGACTGTGTCCTCCACAAGTCCAAACTAATGGCAATTGTTTCTTGCCATCTATATGCTGGCTTTTGTCGGCATGTTATTTCGCTTACGGCCATACCAACCTGAACACGCCCGATCTCGTCCGATCTCGGAAGCTAAGCAGGTTCGGGCCTGGTTAGTACTTGGATGGGAGACCGCCTGGGAATACCAGGTGCAGTAAGCATTTTGCACAGCAAGGAGGTGCTACTGATCCCTCATAAAACACCCCAAGTCTTTCAACTAGCTTTTGCACATTTGAGTAGTACACTACCTACAAACACTCATTCAAACAGCTTGAAAGTAAGTAACATGCCTAGGTCCTAAAGCTAATGGGATTATGTGTGACTGATTTACAGTAATATTGGCTCATTTAACATAACTAAGCTTTTGAAATTGGCTATCTCAAACCGCCCTCTTTTCTTGATGCAAGTTGTTTTTGGAGGGTGGAGAAAAGGGGGCGGGGCTTGAGAGGTAGCCAATAGGTAATAGCCAATAGGTAATAGCCTAGCGGTGTATAGTGAAGACCATCAGCCAGACTCATATGTGCCAGAAGCACTATCCTCTCCCTGACTTGTACAACTCATACTTACCTGGCAAGGGAGATACCATGATCAAGAAGGTGGTTCACCCATGGCGAGGCTCAGCCATTGCACTCCGGCTGTGCTGACCTATGCGAATTTCTCAAATGTAGAAATCTCGATTGCATAATTTCTGGTAGTGGGGGACTGCGTTCGCGCTCTCCCCTGATATAATATTGTCAAAAGTAAATACAGAACTTGACTAACAATCTATCAACGTGATTTTTTTATAACTCATTGTATATCTTCCTGTACATTATCCATTTACTGTATATTTTTGGACTGTATGTTTTAGGATGTATATCTTTCACTGTGTATTCTTATTCTTTGGAATACCTAAATGTTTATTGTGAGCGATCTGTGGTGCTGAAAGTGAATTTCCCTCAGGATTAATAAAGTACTTCTATGTGTAGAATTATGTGTCATTGAAAAAGGAACTATTTTCAATTGTGTCCAATGAGAAACAAATGATTTCCAGATAGACTGTGTCCTCCACAAGTCCAAACTAATGGCAATTGTTTCTTGCCATCTATATGCTGGCTTTTGTCGGCATGTTATTTCGCTTACGGCCATACCAACCTGAACACGCCCGATCTCGTCCGATCTCGGAAGCTAAGCAGGTTCGGGCCTGGTTAGTACTTGGATGGGAGACCGCCTGGGAATACCAGGTGCAGTAAGCATTTTGCACAGCAAGGAGGTGCTACTGATCCCTCATAAAACACCCCAAGTCTTTCAACTAGCTTTTGCACATTTGAGTAGTACACTACCTACAAACACTCATTCAAACAGCTTGAAAGTAAGTAACATGCCTAGGTCCTAAAGCTAATGGGATTATGTGTGACTGATTTACAGTAATATTGGCTCATTTAACATAACTAAGCTTTTGAAATTGGCTATCTCAAACCGCCCTCTTTTCTTGATGCAAGTTGTTTTTGGAGGGTGGAGAAAAGGGGGCGGGGCTTGAGAGGTAGCCAATAGGTAATAGCCAATAGGTAATAGCCTAGCGGTGTATAGTGAAGACCATCAGCCAGACTCATATGTGCCAGAAGCACTATCCTCTCCCTGACTTGTACAACTCATACTTACCTGGCAAGGGAGATACCATGATCAAGAAGGTGGTTCACCCATGGCGAGGCTCAGCCATTGCACTCCGGCTGTGCTGACCTATGCGAATTTCTCAAATGTAGAAATCTCGATTGCATAATTTCTGGTAGTGGGGGACTGCGTTCGCGCTCTCCCCTGATATAATATTGTCAAAAGTAAATACAGAACTTGACTAACAATCTATCAACGTGATTTTTTTATAACTCATTGTATATCTTCCTGTACATTATCCATTTACTGTATATTTTTGGACTGTATGTTTTAGGATGTATATCTTTCACTGTGTATTCTTATTCTTTGGAATACCTAAATGTTTATTGTGAGCGATCTGTGGTGCTGAAAGTGAATTTCCCTCAGGATTAATAAAGTACTTCTATGTGTAGAATTATGTGTCATTGAAAAAGGAACTATTTTCAATTGTGTCCAATGAGAAACAAATGATTTCCAGATAGACTGTGTCCTCCACAAGTCCAAACTAATGGCAATTGTTTCTTGCCATCTATATGCTGGCTTTTGTCGGCATGTTATTTCGCTTACGGCCATACCAACCTGAACACGCCCGATCTCGTCCGATCTCGGAAGCTAAGCAGGTTCGGGCCTGGTTAGTACTTGGATGGGAGACCGCCTGGGAATACCAGGTGCAGTAAGCATTTTGCACAGCAAGGAGGTGCTACTGATCCCTCATAAAACACCCCAAGTCTTTCAACTAGCTTTTGCACATTTGAGTAGTACACTACCTACAAACACTCATTCAAACAGCTTGAAAGTAAGTAACATGCCTAGGTCCTAAAGCTAATGGGATTATGTGTGACTGATTTACAGTAATATTGGCTCATTTAACATAACTAAGCTTTTGAAATTGGCTATCTCAAACCGCCCTCTTTTCTTGATGCAAGTTGTTTTTGGAGGGTGGAGAAAAGGGGGCGGGGCTTGAGAGGTAGCCAATAGGTAATAGCCAATAGGTAATAGCCTAGCGGTGTATAGTGAAGACCATCAGCCAGACTCATATGTGCCAGAAGCACTATCCTCTCCCTGACTTGTACAACTCATACTTACCTGGCAAGGGAGATACCATGATCAAGAAGGTGGTTCACCCATGGCGAGGCTCAGCCATTGCACTCCGGCTGTGCTGACCTATGCGAATTTCTCAAATGTAGAAATCTCGATTGCATAATTTCTGGTAGTGGGGGACTGCGTTCGCGCTCTCCCCTGATATAATATTGTCAAAAGTAAATACAGAACTTGACTAACAATCTATCAACGTGATTTTTTTATAACTCATTGTATATCTTCCTGTACATTATCCATTTACTGTATATTTTTGGACTGTATGTTTTAGGATGTATATCTTTCACTGTGTATTCTTATTCTTTGGAATACCTAAATGTTTATTGTGAGCGATCTGTGGTGCTGAAAGTGAATTTCCCTCAGGATTAATAAAGTACTTCTATGTGTAGAATTATGTGTCATTGAAAAAGGAACTATTTTCAATTGTGTCCAATGAGAAACAAATGATTTCCAGATAGACTGTGTCCTCCACAAGTCCAAACTAATGGCAATTGTTTCTTGCCATCTATATGCTGGCTTTTGTCGGCATGTTATTTCGCTTACGGCCATACCAACCTGAACACGCCCGATCTCGTCCGATCTCGGAAGCTAAGCAGGTTCGGGCCTGGTTAGTACTTGGATGGGAGACCGCCTGGGAATACCAGGTGCAGTAAGCATTTTGCACAGCAAGGAGGTGCTACTGATCCCTCATAAAACACCCCAAGTCTTTCAACTAGCTTTTGCACATTTGAGTAGTACACTACCTACAAACACTCATTCAAACAGCTTGAAAGTAAGTAACATGCCTAGGTCCTAAAGCTAATGGGATTATGTGTGACTGATTTACAGTAATATTGGCTCATTTAACATAACTAAGCTTTTGAAATTGGCTATCTCAAACCGCCCTCTTTTCTTGATGCAAGTTGTTTTTGGAGGGTGGAGAAAAGGGGGCGGGGCTTGAGAGGTAGCCAATAGGTAATAGCCAATAGGTAATAGCCTAGCGGTGTATAGTGAAGACCATCAGCCAGACTCATATGTGCCAGAAGCACTATCCTCTCCCTGACTTGTACAACTCATACTTACCTGGCAAGGGAGATACCATGATCAAGAAGGTGGTTCACCCATGGCGAGGCTCAGCCATTGCACTCCGGCTGTGCTGACCTATGCGAATTTCTCAAATGTAGAAATCTCGATTGCATAATTTCTGGTAGTGGGGGACTGCGTTCGCGCTCTCCCCTGATATAATATTGTCAAAAGTAAATACAGAACTTGACTAACAATCTATCAACGTGATTTTTTTATAACTCATTGTATATCTTCCTGTACATTATCCATTTACTGTATATTTTTGGACTGTATGTTTTAGGATGTATATCTTTCACTGTGTATTCTTATTCTTTGGAATACCTAAATGTTTATTGTGAGCGATCTGTGGTGCTGAAAGTGAATTTCCCTCAGGATTAATAAAGTACTTCTATGTGTAGAATTATGTGTCATTGAAAAAGGAACTATTTTCAATTGTGTCCAATGAGAAACAAATGATTTCCAGATAGACTGTGTCCTCCACAAGTCCAAACTAATGGCAATTGTTTCTTGCCATCTATATGCTGGCTTTTGTCGGCATGTTATTTCGCTTACGGCCATACCAACCTGAACACGCCCGATCTCGTCCGATCTCGGAAGCTAAGCAGGTTCGGGCCTGGTTAGTACTTGGATGGGAGACCGCCTGGGAATACCAGGTGCAGTAAGCATTTTGCACAGCAAGGAGGTGCTACTGATCCCTCATAAAACACCCCAAGTCTTTCAACTAGCTTTTGCACATTTGAGTAGTACACTACCTACAAACACTCATTCAAACAGCTTGAAAGTAAGTAACATGCCTAGGTCCTAAAGCTAATGGGATTATGTGTGACTGATTTACAGTAATATTGGCTCATTTAACATAACTAAGCTTTTGAAATTGGCTATCTCAAACCGCCCTCTTTTCTTGATGCAAGTTGTTTTTGGAGGGTGGAGAAAAGGGGGCGGGGCTTGAGAGGTAGCCAATAGGTAATAGCCAATAGGTAATAGCCTAGCGGTGTATAGTGAAGACCATCAGCCAGACTCATATGTGCCAGAAGCACTATCCTCTCCCTGACTTGTACAACTCATACTTACCTGGCAAGGGAGATACCATGATCAAGAAGGTGGTTCACCCATGGCGAGGCTCAGCCATTGCACTCCGGCTGTGCTGACCTATGCGAATTTCTCAAATGTAGAAATCTCGATTGCATAATTTCTGGTAGTGGGGGACTGCGTTCGCGCTCTCCCCTGATATAATATTGTCAAAAGTAAATACAGAACTTGACTAACAATCTATCAACGTGATTTTTTTATAACTCATTGTATATCTTCCTGTACATTATCCATTTACTGTATATTTTTGGACTGTATGTTTTAGGATGTATATCTTTCACTGTGTATTCTTATTCTTTGGAATACCTAAATGTTTATTGTGAGCGATCTGTGGTGCTGAAAGTGAATTTCCCTCAGGATTAATAAAGTACTTCTATGTGTAGAATTATGTGTCATTGAAAAAGGAACTATTTTCAATTGTGTCCAATGAGAAACAAATGATTTCCAGATAGACTGTGTCCTCCACAAGTCCAAACTAATGGCAATTGTTTCTTGCCATCTATATGCTGGCTTTTGTCGGCATGTTATTTCGCTTACGGCCATACCAACCTGAACACGCCCGATCTCGTCCGATCTCGGAAGCTAAGCAGGTTCGGGCCTGGTTAGTACTTGGATGGGAGACCGCCTGGGAATACCAGGTGCAGTAAGCATTTTGCACAGCAAGGAGGTGCTACTGATCCCTCATAAAACACCCCAAGTCTTTCAACTAGCTTTTGCACATTTGAGTAGTACACTACCTACAAACACTCATTCAAACAGCTTGAAAGTAAGTAACATGCCTAGGTCCTAAAGCTAATGGGATTATGTGTGACTGATTTACAGTAATATTGGCTCATTTAACATAACTAAGCTTTTGAAATTGGCTATCTCAAACCGCCCTCTTTTCTTGATGCAAGTTGTTTTTGGAGGGTGGAGAAAAGGGGGCGGGGCTTGAGAGGTAGCCAATAGGTAATAGCCAATAGGTAATAGCCTAGCGGTGTATAGTGAAGACCATCAGCCAGACTCATATGTGCCAGAAGCACTATCCTCTCCCTGACTTGTACAACTCATACTTACCTGGCAAGGGAGATACCATGATCAAGAAGGTGGTTCACCCATGGCGAGGCTCAGCCATTGCACTCCGGCTGTGCTGACCTATGCGAATTTCTCAAATGTAGAAATCTCGATTGCATAATTTCTGGTAGTGGGGGACTGCGTTCGCGCTCTCCCCTGATATAATATTGTCAAAAGTAAATACAGAACTTGACTAACAATCTATCAATGTGATTTTTTTATAACTCATTGTATATCTTCCTGTACATTATCCATTTACTGTATATTTTTGGACTGTATGTTTTAGGATGTATATCTTTCACTGTGTATTCTTATTCTTTGGAATACCTAAATGTTTATTGTGAGCGATCTGTGGTGCTGAAAGTGAATTTCCCTCAGGATTAATAAAGTACTTCTATGTGTAGAATTATGTGTCATTGAAAAAGGAACTATTTTCAATTGTGTCCAATGAGAAACAAATGATTTCCAGATAGACTGTGTCCTCCACAAGTCCAAACTAATGGCAATTGTTTCTTGCCATCTATATGCTGGCTTTTGTCGGCATGTTATTTCGCTTACGGCCATACCAACCTGAACACGCCCGATCTCGTCCGATCTCGGAAGCTAAGCAGGTTCGGGCCTGGTTAGTACTTGGATGGGAGACCGCCTGGGAATACCAGGTGCAGTAAGCATTTTGCACAGCAAGGAGGTGCTACTGATCCCTCATAAAACACCCCAAGTCTTTCAACTAGCTTTTGCACATTTGAGTAGTACACTACCTACAAACACTCATTCAAACAGCTTGAAAGTAAGTAACATGCCTAGGTCCTAAAGCTAATGGGATTATGTGTGACTGATTTACAGTAATATTGGCTCATTTAACATAACTAAGCTTTTGAAATTGGCTATCTCAAACCGCCCTCTTTTCTTGATGCAAGTTGTTTTTGGAGGGTGGAGAAAAGGGGGCGGGGCTTGAGAGGTAGCCAATAGGTAATAGCCAATAGGTAATAGCCTAGCGGTGTATAGTGAAGACCATCAGCCAGACTCATATGTGCCAGAAGCACTATCCTCTCCCTGACTTGTACAACTCATACTTACCTGGCAAGGGAGATACCATGATCAAGAAGGTGGTTCACCCATGGCGAGGCTCAGCCATTGCACTCCGGCTGTGCTGACCTATGCGAATTTCTCAAATGTAGAAATCTCGATTGCATAATTTCTGGTAGTGGGGGACTGCGTTCGCGCTCTCCCCTGATATAATATTGTCAAAAGTAAATACAGAACTTGACTAACAATCTATCAACGTGATTTTTTTATAACTCATTGTATATCTTCCTGTACATTATCCATTTACTGTATATTTTTGGACTGTATGTTTTAGGATGTATATCTTTCACTGTGTATTCTTATTCTTTGGAATACCTAAATGTTTATTGTGAGCGATCTGTGGTGCTGAAAGTGAATTTCCCTCAGGATTAATAAAGTACTTCTATGTGTAGAATTATGTGTCATTGAAAAAGGAACTATTTTCAATTGTGTCCAATGAGAAACAAATGATTTCCAGATAGACTGTGTCCTCCACAAGTCCAAACTAATGGCAATTGTTTCTTGCCATCTATATGCTGGCTTTTGTCGGCATGTTATTTCGCTTACGGCCATACCAACCTGAACACGCCCGATGTCGTCCGATCTCGGAAGCTAAGCAGGTTCGGGCCTGGTTAGTACTTGGATGGGAGACCGCCTGGGAATACCAGGTGCAGTAAGCATTTTGCACAGCAAGGAGGTGCTACTGATCCCTCATAAAACACCCCAAGTCTTTCAACTAGCTTTTGCACATTTGAGTAGTACACTACCTACAAACACTCATTCAAACAGCTTGAAAGTAAGTAACATGCCTAGGTCCTAAAGCTAATGGGATTATGTGTGACTGATTTACAGTAATATTGGCTCATTTAACATAACTAAGCTTTTGAAATTGGCTATCTCAAACCGCCCTCTTTTCTTGATGCAAGTTGTTTTTGGAGAGTGGAGAAAAGGGGGCGGGGCTTGAGAGGTAGCCAATAGGTAATAGCCAATAGGTAATAGCCTAGCGGTGTATAGTGAAGACCATCAGCCAGACTCATATGTGCCAGAAGCACTATCATCTCCCTGACTTGTACAACTCATACTTACCTGGCAAGGGAGATACCATGATCAAGAAGGTGGTTCACCCATGGCGAGGCTCAGCCATTGCACTCCGGCTGTGCTGACCTATGCGAATTTCTCAAATGTAGAAATCTCGATTGCATAATTTCTGGTAGTGGGGGACTGCGTTCGCGCTCTCCCCTGATATAATATTGTCAAAAGTAAATACAGAACTTGACTAACAATCTATCAACGTGATTTTTTTATAACTCATTGTATATCTTCCTGTACATTATCCATTTACTGTATATTTTTGGACTGTATGTTTTAGGATGTATATCTTTCACTGTGTATTCTTATTCTTTGGAATACCTAAATGTTTATTGTGAGCGATCTGTGGTGCTGAAAGTGAATTTCCCTCAGGATTAATAAAGTACTTCTATGTGTAGAATTATGTGTCATTGAAAAAGGAACTATTTTCAATTGTGTCCAATGAGAAACAAATGATTTCCAGATAGACTGTGTCCTCCACAAGTCCAAACTAATGGCAATTGTTTCTTGCCATCTATATGCTGGCTTTTGTCGGCATGTTATTTCGCTTACGGCCATACCAACCTGAACACGCCCGATCTCGTCCGATCTCGGAAGCTAAGCAGGTTCGGGCCTGGTTAGTACTTGGATGGGAGACCGCCTGGGAATACCAGGTGCAGTAAGCATTTTGCACAGCAAGGAGGTGCTACTGATCCCTCATAAAACACCCCAAGTCTTTCAACTAGCTTTTGCACATTTGAGTAGTACACTACCTACAAACACTCATTCAAACAGCTTGAAAGTAAGTAACATGCCTAGGTCCTAAAGCTAATGGGATTATGTGTGACTGATTTACAGTAATATTGGCTCATTTAACATAACTAAGCTTTTGAAATTGGCTATCTCAAACCGCCCTCTTTTCTTGATGCAAGTTGTTTTTGGAGGGTGGAGAAAAGGGGGCGGGGCTTGAGAGGTAGCCAATAGGTAATAGCCAATAGGTAATAGCCTAGCGGTGTATAGTGAAGACCATCAGCCAGACTCATATGTGCCAGAAGCACTATCCTCTCCCTGACTTGTACAACTCATACTTACCTGGCAAGGGAGATACCATGATCAAGAAGGTGGTTCACCCATGGCGAGGCTCAGCCATTGCACTCCGGCTGTGCTGACCTATGCGAATTTCTCAAATGTAGAAATCTTGATTGCATAATTTCTGGTAGTGGGGGACTGCGTTCGCGCTCTCCCCTGATATAATATTGTCAAAAGTAAATACAGAACTTGACTAACAATCTATCAACGTGATTTTTTTATAACTCATTGTATATCTTCCTGTACATTATCCATTTACTGTATATTTTTGGACTGTATGTTTTAGGATGTATATCTTTCACTGTGTATTCTTATTCTTTGGAATACCTAAATGTTTATTGTGAGCGATCTGTGGTGCTGAAAGTGAATTTCCCTCAGGATTAATAAAGTACTTCTATGTGTAGAATTATGTGTCATTGAAAAAGGAACTATTTTCAATTGTGTCCAATGAGAAACAAATGATTTCCAGATAGACTGTGTCCTCCACAAGTCCAAACTAATGGCAATTGTTTCTTGCCATCTATATGCTGGCTTTTGTCGGCATGTTATTTCGCTTACGGCCATACCAACCTGAACACGCCCGATCTCGTCCGATCTCGGAAGCTAAGCAGGTTCGGGCCTGGTTAGTACTTGGATGGGAGACCGCCTGGGAATACCAGGTGCAGTAAGCATTTTGCACAGCAAGGAGGTGCTACTGATCCCTCATAAAACACCCCAAGTCTTTCAACTAGCTTTTGCACATTTGAGTAGTACACTACCTACAAACACTCATTCAAACAGCTTGAAAGTAAGTAACATGCCTAGGTCCTAAAGCTAATGGGATTATGTGTGACTGATTTACAGTAATATTGGCTCAGTTAACATAACTAAGCTTTTGAAATTGGCTATCTCAAACCGCCCTCTTTTCTTGATGCAAGTTGTTTTTGGAGGGTGGAGAAAAGGGGGCGGGGCTTGAGAGGTAGCCAATAGGTAATAGCCAATAGGTAATAGCCTAGCGGTGTATAGTGAAGACCATCAGCCAGACTCATATGTGCCAGAAGCACTATCCTCTCCCTGACTTGTACAACTCATACTTACCTGGCAAGGGAGATACCATGATCAAGAAGGTGGTTCACCCATGGCGAGGCTCAGCCATTGCACTCCGGCTGTGCTGACCTATGCGAATTTCTCAAATGTAGAAATCTCGATTGCATAATTTCTGGTAGTGGGGGACTGTGTTCGCGCTCTCCCCTGATATAATATTGTCAAAAGTAAATACAGAACTTGACTAACAATCTATCAACGTGATTTTTTTATAACTCATTGTATATCTTCCTGTACATTATCCATTTACTGTATATTTTTGGACTGTATGTTTTAGGATGTATATCTTTCACTGTGTATTCTTATTCTTTGGAATACCTAAATGTTTATTGTGAGCGATCTGTGGTGCTGAAAGTGAATTTCCCTCAGGATTAATAAAGTACTTCTATGTGTAGAATTATGTGTCATTGAAAAAGGAACTATTTTCAATTGTGTCCAATGAGAAACAAATGATTTCCAGATAGACTGTGTCCTCCACAAGTCCAAACTAATGGCAATTGTTTCTTGCCATCTATATGCTGGCTTTTGTCGGCATGTTATTTCGCTTACGGCCATACCAACCTGAACACGCCCGATGTCGTCCGATCTCGGAAGCTAAGCAGGTTCGGGCCTGGTTAGTACTTGGATGGGAGACCGCCTGGGAATACCAGGTGCAGTAAGCATTTTGCACAGCAAGGAGGTGCTACTGATCCCTCATAAAACACCCCAAGTCTTTCAACTAGCTTTTGCACATTTGAGTAGTACACTACCTACAAACACTCATTCAAACAGCTTGAAAGTAAATAACATGCCTAGGTCCTAAAGCTAATGGGATTATGTGTGACTGATTTACAGTAATATTGGCTCATTTAACATAACTAAGCTTTTGAAATTGGCTATCTCAAACCGCCCTCTTTTCTTGATGCAAGTTGTTTTTGGAGGGTGGAGAAAAGGGGGCGGGGCTTGAGAGGTAGCCAATAGGTAATAGCCAATAGGTAATAGCCTAGCGGTGTATAGTGAAGACCATCAGCCAGACTCATATGTGCCAGAAGCACTATCCTCTCCCTGACTTGTACAACTCATACTTACCTGGCAAGGGAGATACCATGATCAAGAAGGTGGTTCACCCATGGCGAGGCTCAGCCATTGCACTCCGGCTGTGCTGACCTATGCGAATTTCTCAAATGTAGAAATCTCGATTGCATAATTTCTGGTAGTGGGGGACTGCGTTCGCGCTCTCCCCTGATATAATATTGTCAAAAGTAAATACAGAACTTGACTAACAATCTATCAACGTGATTTTTTTATAACTCATTGTATATCTTCCTGTACATTATCCATTTACTGTATATTTTTGGACTGTATGTTTTAGGATGTATATCTTTCACTGTGTATTCTTATTCTTTGGAATACCTAAATGTTTATTGTGAGCGATCTGTGGTGCTGAAAGTGAATTTCCCTCAGGATTAATAAAGTACTTCTATGTGTAGAATTATGTGTCATTGAAAAAGGAACTATTTTCAATTGTGTCCAATGAGAAACAAATGATTTCCAGATAGACTGTGTCCTCCACAAGTCCAAACTAATGGCAATTGTTTCTTGCCATCTATATGCTGGCTTTTGTCGGCATGTTATTTCGCTTACGGCCATACCAACCTGAACACGCCCGATCTCGTCCGATCTCAGAAGCTAAGCAGGTTCGGGCCTGGTTAGTACTTGGATGGGAGACCGCCTGGGAATACCAGGTGCAGTAAGCATTTTGCACAGCAAGGAGGTGCTACTGATCCCTCATAAAACACCCCAAGTCTTTCAACTAGCTTTTGCACATTTGAGTAGTACACTACCTACAAACACTCATTCAAACAGCTTGAAAGTAAGTAACATGCCTAGGTCCTAAAGCTAATGGGATTATGTGTGACTGATTTACAGTAATATTGGCTCATTTAACATAACTAAGCTTTTGAAATTGGCTATCTCAAACCGCCCTCTTTTCTTGATGCAAGTTGTTTTTGGAGGGTGGAGAAAAGGGGGCGGGGCTTGAGAGGTAGCCAATAGGTAATAGCCAATAGGTAATAGCCTAGCGGTGTATAGTGAAGACCATCAGCCAGACTCATATGTGCCAGAAGCACTATCCTCTCCCTGACTTGTACAACTCATACTTACCTGGCAAGGGAGATACCATGATCAAGAAGGTGGTTCACCCATGGCGAGGCTCAGCCATTGCACTCCGGCTGTGCTGACCTATGCGAATTTCTCAAATGTAGAAATCTCGATTGCATAATTTCTGGTAGTGGGGGACTGCGTTCGCGCTCTCCCCTGATATAATATTGTCAAAAGTAAATACAGAACTTGACTAACAATCTATCAACGTGATTTTTTTATAACTCATTGTATATCTTCCTGTACATTATCCATTTACTGTATATTTTTGGACTGTATGTTTTAGGATGTATATCTTTCACTGTGTATTCTTATTCTTTGGAATACCTAAATGTTTATTGTGAGCGATCTGTGGTGCTGAAAGTGAATTTCCCTCAGGATTAATAAAGTACTTCTATGTGTAGAATTATGTGTCATTGAAAAAGGAACTATTTTCAATTGTGTCCAATGAGAAACAAATGATTTCCAGATAGACTGTGTCCTCCACAAGTCCAAACTAATGGCAATTGTTTCTTGCCATCTATATGCTGGCTTTTGTCGGCATGTTATTTCGCTTACGGCCATACCAACCTGAACACGCCCGATCTCGTCCGATCTCGGAAGCTAAGCAGGTTCGGGCCTGGTTAGTACTTGGATGGGAGACCGCCTGGGAATACCAGGTGCAGTAAGCATTTTGCACAGCAAGGAGGTGCTACTGATCCCTCATAAAACACCCCAAGTCTTTCAACTAGCTTTTGCACATTTGAGTAGTACACTACCTACAAACACTCATTCAAACAGCTTGAAAGTAAGTAACATGCCTAGGTCCTAAAGCTAATGGGATTATGTGTGACTGATTTACAGTAATATTGGCTCATTTAACATAACTAAGCTTTTGAAATTGGCTATCTCAAACCGCCCTCTTTTCTTGATGCAAGTTGTTTTTGGAGGGTGGAGAAAAGGGGGCGGGGCTTGAGAGGTAGCCAATAGGTAATAGCCAATAGGTAATAGCCTAGCGGTGTATAGTGAAGACCATCAGCCAGACTCATATGTGCCAGAAGCACTATCCTCTCCCTGACTTGTACAACTCATACTTACCTGGCAAGGGAGATACCATGATCAAGAAGGTGGTTCACCCATGGCGAGGCTCAGCCATTGCACTCCGGCTGTGCTGACCTATGCGAATTTCTCAAATGTAGAAATCTCGATTGCATAATTTCTGGTAGTGGGGGACTGCGTTCGCGCTCTCCCCTGATATAATATTGTCAAAAGTAAATACAGAACTTGACTAACAATCTATCAACGTGATTTTTTTATAACTCATTGTATATCTTCCTGTACATTATCCATTTACTGTATATTTTTGGACTGTATGTTTTAGGATGTATATCTTTCACTGTGTATTCTTATTCTTTGGAATACCTAAATGTTTATTGTGAGCGATCTGTGGTGCTGAAAGTGAATTTCCCTCAGGATTAATAAAGTACTTCTATGTGTAGAATTATGTGTCATTGAAAAAGGAACTATTTTCAATTGTGTCCAATGAGAAACAAATGATTTCCAGATAGACTGTGTCCTCCACAAGTCCAAACTAATGGCAATTGTTTCTTGCCATCTATATGCTGGCTTTTGTCGACATGTTATTTCGCTTACGGCCATACCAACCTGAACACGCCCGATCTCGTCCGATCTCGGAAGCTAAGCAGGTTCGGGCCTGGTTAGTACTTGGATGGGAGACCGCCTGGGAATACCAGGTGCAGTAAGCATTTTGCACAGCAAGGAGGTGCTACTGATCCCTCATAAAACACCCCAAGTCTTTCAACTAGCTTTTGCACATTTGAGTAGTACACTACCTACAAACACTCATTCAAACAGCTTGAAAGTAAGTAACATGCCTAGGTCCTAAAGCTAATGGGATTATGTGTGACTGATTTACAGTAATATTGGCTCATTTAACATAACTAAGCTTTTGAAATTGGCTATCTCAAACCGCCCTCTTTTCTTGATGCAAGTTGTTTTTGGAGGGTGGAGAAAAGGGGGCGGGGCTTGAGAGGTAGCCAATAGGTAATAGCCAATAGGTAATAGCCTAGCGGTGTATAGTGAAGACCATCAGCCAGACTCATATGTGCCAGAAGCACTATCCTCTCCCTGACTTGTACAACTCATACTTACCTGGCAAGGGAGATACCATGATCAAGAAGGTGGTTCACCCATGGCGAGGCTCAGCCATTGCACTCCGGCTGTGCTGACCTATGCGAATTTCTCAAATGTAGAAATCTCGATTGCATAATTTCTGGTAGTGGGGGACTGCGTTCGCGCTCTCCCCTGATATAATATTGTCAAAAGTAAATACAGAACTTGACTAACAATCTATCAACGTGATTTTTTTATAACTCATTGTATATCTTCCTGTACATTATCCATTTACTGTATATTTTTGGACTGTATGTTTTAGGATGTATATCTTTCACTGTGTATTCTTATTCTTTGGAATACCTAAATGTTTATTGTGAGCGATCTGTGGTGCTGAAAGTGAATTTCCCTCAGGATTAATAAAGTACTTCTATGTGTAGAATTATGTGTCATTGAAAAAGGAACTATTTTCAATTGTGTCCAATGAGAAACAAATGATTTCCAGATAGACTGTGTCCTCCACAAGTCCAAACTAATGGCAATTGTTTCTTGCCATCTATATGCTGGCTTTTGTCGGCATGTTATTTCGCTTACGGCCATACCAACCTGAACACGCCCGATGTCGTCCGATCTCGGAAGCTAAGCAGGTTCGGGCCTGGTTAGTACTTGGATGGGAGACCGCCTGGGAATACAAGGTGCAGTAAGCATTTTGCACAGCAAGGAGGTGCTACTGATCCCTCATAAAACACCCCAAGTCTTTCAACTAGCTTTTGCACATTTGAGTAGTACACTACCTACAAACACTCATTCAAACAGCTTGAAAGTAAGTAACATGCCTAGGTCCTAAAGCTAATGGGATTATGTGTGACTGATTTACAGTAATATTGGCTCATTTAACATAACTAAGCTTTTGAAATTGGCTATCTCAAACCGCCCTCTTTTCTTGATGCAAGTTGTTTTTGGAGGGTGGAGAAAAGGGGGCGGGGCTTGAGAGGTAGCCAATAGGTAATAGCCAATAGGT
The DNA here is from genome assembly GCF_963971535.1 of Notolepis coatsorum. Classification (NCBI taxonomy): domain Eukaryota; kingdom Metazoa; phylum Chordata; class Actinopteri; order Aulopiformes; family Paralepididae; genus Notolepis; species Notolepis coatsorum. The sequence goes on from NC_140168.1 coordinate 173,618,065, forward strand.
AATAGCCTAGCGGTGTATAGTGAAGACCATCAGCCAGACTCATATGTGCCAGAAGCACTATCCTCTCCCTGACTTGTACAACTCATACTTACCTGGCAAGGGAGATACCATGATCAAGAAGGTGGTTCACCCATGGCGAGGCTCAGCCATTGCACTCCGGCTGTGCTGACCTATGCGAATTTCTCAAATGTAGAAATCTCGATTGCATAATTTCTGGTAGTGGGGGACTGCGTTCGCGCTCTCCCCTGATATAATATTGTCAAAAGTAAATACAGAACTTGACTAACAATCTATCAACGTGATTTTTTTATAACTCATTGTATATCTTCCTGTACATTATCCATTTACTGTATATTTTTGGACTGTATGTTTTAGGATGTATATCTTTCACTGTGTATTCTTATTCTTTGGAATACCTAAATGTTTATTGTGAGCGATCTGTGGTGCTGAAAGTGAATTTCCCTCAGGATTAATAAAGTACTTCTATGTGTAGAATTATGTGTCATTGAAAAAGGAACTATTTTCAATTGTGTCCAATGAGAAACAAATGATTTCCAGATAGACTGTGTCCTCCACAAGTCCAAACTAATGGCAATTGTTTCTTGCCATCTATATGCTGGCTTTTGTCGGCATGTTATTTCGCTTACGGCCATACCAACCTGAACACGCCCGATCTCGTCCGATCTCGGAAGCTAAGCAGGTTCGGGCCTGGTTAGTACTTGGATGGGAGACCGCCTGGGAATACCAGGTGCAGTAAGCATTTTGCACAGCAAGGAGGTGCTACTGATCCCTCATAAAACACCCCAAGTCTTTCAACTAGCTTTTGCACATTTGAGTAGTACACTACCTACAAACACTCATTCAAACAGCTTGAAAGTAAGTAACATGCCTAGGTCCTAAAGCTAATGGGATTATGTGTGACTGATTTACAGTAATATTGGCTCATTTAACATAACTAAGCTTTTGAAATTGGCTATCTCAAACCGCCCTCTTTTCTTGATGCAAGTTGTTTTTGGAGGGTGGAGAAAAGGGGGCGGGGCTTGAGAGGTAGCCAATAGGTAATAGCCAATAGGTAATAGCCTAGCGGTGTATAGTGAAGACCATCAGCCAGACTCATATGTGCCAGAAGCACTATCCTCTCCCTGACTTGTACAACTCATACTTACCTGGCAAGGGAGATACCATGATCAAGAAGGTGGTTCACCCATGGCGAGGCTCAGCCATTGCACTCCGGCTGTGCTGACCTATGCGAATTTCTCAAATGTAGAAATCTCGATTGCATAATTTCTGGTAGTGGGGGACTGCGTTCGCGCTCTCCCCTGATATAATATTGTCAAAAGTAAATACAGAACTTGACTAACAATCTATCAATGTGATTTTTTTATAACTCATTGTATATCTTCCTGTACATTATCCATTTACTGTATATTTTTGGACTGTATGTTTTAGGATGTATATCTTTCACTGTGTATTCTTATTCTTTGGAATACCTAAATGTTTATTGTGAGCGATCTGTGGTGCTGAAAGTGAATTTCCCTCAGGATTAATAAAGTACTTCTATGTGTAGAATTATGTGTCATTGAAAAAGGAACTATTTTCAATTGTGTCCAATGAGAAACAAATGATTTCCAGATAGACTGTGTCCTCCACAAGTCCAAACTAATGGCAATTGTTTCTTGCCATCTATATGCTGGCTTTTGTCGGCATGTTATTTCGCTTACGGCCATACCAACCTGAACACGCCCGATCTCGTCCGATCTCGGAAGCTAAGCAGGTTCGGGCCTGGTTAGTACTTGGATGGGAGACCGCCTGGGAATACCAGGTGCAGTAAGCATTTTGCACAGCAAGGAGGTGCTACTGATCCCTCATAAAACACCCCAAGTCTTTCAACTAGCTTTTGCACATTTGAGTAGTACACTACCTACAAACACTCATTCAAACAGCTTGAAAGTAAGTAACATGCCTAGGTCCAAAAGCTAATGGGATTATGTGTGACTGATTTACAGTAATATTGGCTCATTTAACATAACTAAGCTTTTGAAATTGGCTATCTCAAACCGCCCTCTTTTCTTGATGCAAGTTGTTTTTGGAGGGTGGAGAAAAGGGGGCGGGGCTTGAGAGGTAGCCAATAGGTAATAGCCAATAGGTAATAGCCTAGCGGTGTATAGTGAAGACCATCAGCCAGACTCATATGTGCCAGAAGCACTATCCTCTCCCTGACTTGTACAACTCATACTTACCTGGCAAGGGAGATACCATGATCAAGAAGGTGGTTCACCCATGGCGAGGCTCAGCCATTGCACTCCGGCTGTGCTGACCTATGCGAATTTCTCAAATGTAGAAATCTCGATTGCATAATTTCTGGTAGTGGGGGACTGCGTTCGCGCTCTCCCCTGATATAATATTGTCAAAAGTAAATACAGAACTTGACTAACAATCTATCAACGTGATTTTTTTATAACTCATTGTATATCTTCCTGTACATTATCCATTTACTGTATATTTTTGGACTGTATGTTTTAGGATGTATATCTTTCACTGTGTATTCTTATTCTTTGGAATACCTAAATGTTTATTGTGAGCGATCTGTGGTGCTGAAAGTGAATTTCCCTCAGGATTAATAAAGTACTTCTATGTGTAGAATTATGTGTCATTGAAAAAGGAACTATTTTCAATTGTGTCCAATGAGAAACAAATGATTTCCAGATAGACTGTGTCCTCCACAAGTCCAAACTAATGGCAATTGTTTCTTGCCATCTATATGCTGGCTTTTGTCGGCATGTTATTTCGCTTACGGCCATACCAACCTGAACACGCCCGATGTCGTCCGATCTCGGAAGCTAAGCAGGTTCGGGCCTGGTTAGTACTTGGATGGGAGACCGCCTGGGAATACCAGGTGCAGTAAGCATTTTGCACAGCAAGGAGGTGCTACTGATCCCTCATAAAACACCCCAAGTCTTTCAACTAGCTTTTGCACATTTGAGTAGTACACTACCTACAAACACTCATTCAAACAGCTTGAAAGTAAGTAACATGCCTAGGTCCTAAAGCTAATGGGATTATGTGTGACTGATTTACAGTAATATTGGCTCATTTAACATAACTAAGCTTTTGAAATTGGCTATCTCAAACCGCCCTCTTTTCTTGATGCAAGTTGTTTTTGGAGGGTGGAGAAAAGGGGGCGGGGCTTGAGAGGTAGCCAATAGGTAATAGCCAATAGGTAATAGCCTAGCGGTGTATAGTGAAGACCATCAGCCAGACTCATATGTGCCAGAAGCACTATCCTCTCCCTGACTTGTACAACTCATACTTACCTGGCAAGGGAGATACCATGATCAAGAAGGTGGTTCACCCATGGCGAGGCTCAGCCATTGCACTCCGGCTGTGCTGACCTATGCGAATTTCTCAAATGTAGAAATCTCGATTGCATAATTTCTGGTAGTGGGGGACTGCGTTCGCGCTCTCCCCTGATATAATATTGTCAAAAGTAAATACAGAACTTGACTAACCATCTATCAACGTGATTTTTTTATAACTCATTGTATATCTTCCTGTACATTATCCATTTACTGTATATTTTTGGACTGTATGTTTTAGGATGTATATCTTTCACTGTGTATTCTTATTCTTTGGAATACCTAAATGTTTATTGTGAGCGATCTGTGGTGCTGAAAGTGAATTTCCCTCAGGATTAATAAAGTACTTCTATGTGTAGAATTATGTGTCATTGAAAAAGGAACTATTTTCAATTGTGTCCAATGAGAAACAAATGATTTCCAGATAGACTGTGTCCTCCACAAGTCCAAACTAATGGCAATTGTTTCTTGCCATCTATATGCTGGCTTTTGTCGGCATGTTATTTCGCTTACGGCCATACCAACCTGAACACGCCCGATCTCGTCCGATCTCGGAAGCTAAGCAGGTTCGGGCCTGGTTAGTACTTGGATGGGAGACCGCCTGGGAATACCAGGTGCAGTAAGCATTTTGCACAGCAAGGAGGTGCTACTGATCCCTCATAAAACACCCCAAGTCTTTCAACTAGCTTTTGCACATTTGAGTAGTACACTACCTACAAACACTCATTCAAACAGCTTGAAAGTAAGTAACATGCCTAGGTCCTAAAGCTAATGGGATTATGTGTGACTGATTTACAGTAATATTGGCTCATTTAACATAACTAAGCTTTTGAAATTGGCTATCTCAAACCGCCCTCTTTTCTTGATGCAAGTTGTTTTTGGAGGGTGGAGAAAAGGGGGCGGGGCTTGAGAGGTAGCCAATAGGTAATAGCCAATAGGTAATAGCCTAGCGGTGTATAGTGAAGACCATCAGCCAGACTCATATGTGCCAGAAGCACTATCCTCTCCCTGACTTGTACAACTCATACTTACCTGGCAAGGGAGATACCATGATCAAGAAGGTGGTTCACCCATGGCGAGGCTCAGCCATTGCACTCCGGCTGTGCTGACCTATGTGAATTTCTCAAATGTAGAAATCTCGATTGCATAATTTCTGGTAGTGGGGGACTGCGTTCGCGCTCTCCCCTGATATAATATTGTCAAAAGTAAATACAGAACTTGACTAACCATCTATCAACGTGATTTTTTTATAACTCATTGTATATCTTCCTGTACATTATCCATTTACTGTATATTTTTGGACTGTATGTTTTAGGATGTATATCTTTCACTGTGTATTCTTATTCTTTGGAATACCTAAATGTTTATTGTGAGCGATCTGTGGTGCTGAAAGTGAATTTCCCTCAGGATTAATAAAGTACTTCTATGTGTAGAATTATGTGTCATTGAAAAAGGAACTATTTTCAATTGTGTCCAATGAGAAACAAATGATTTCCAGATAGACTGTGTCCTCCACAAGTCCAAACTAATGGCAATTGTTTCTTGCCATCTATATGCTGGCTTTTGTCGGCATGTTATTTCGCTTACGGCCATACCAACCTCAACACGCCCGATCTCGTCCGATCTCGGAAGCTAAGCAGGTTCGGGCCTGGTTAGTACTTGGATGGGAGACCGCCTGGGAATACCAGGTGCAGTAAGCATTTTGCACAGCAAGGAGGTGCTACTGATCCCTCATAAAACACCCCAAGTCTTTCAACTAGCTTTTGCACATTTGAGTAGTACACTACCTACAAACACTCATTCAAACAGCTTGAAAGTAAGTAACATGCCTAGGTCCTAAAGCTAATGGGATTATGTGTGACTGATTTACAGTAATATTGGCTCATTTAACATAACTAAGCTTTTGAAATTGGCTATCTCAAACCGCCCTCTTTTCTTGATGCAAGTTGTTTTTGGAGGGTGGAGAAAAGGGGGCGGGGCTTGAGAGGTAGCCAATAGGTAATAGCCAATAGGTAATAGCCTAGCGGTGTATAGTGAAGACCATCAGCCAGACTCATATGTGCCAGAAGCACTATCCTCTCCCTGACTTGTACAACTCATACTTACCTGGCAAGGGAGATACCATGATCAAGAAGGTGGTTCACCCATGGCGAGGCTCAGCCATTGCACTCCGGCTGTGCTGACCTATGCGAATTTCTCAAATGTAGAAATCTCGATTGCATAATTTCTGGTAGTGGGGGACTGCGTTCGCGCTCTCCCCTGATATAATATTGTCAAAAGTAAATACAGAACTTGACTAACCATCTATCAACGTGATTTTTTTATAACTCATTGTATATCTTCCTGTACATTATCCATTTACTGTATATTTTTGGACTGTATGTTTTAGGATGTATATCTTTCACTGTGTATTCTTATTCTTTGGAATACCTAAATGTTTATTGTGAGCGATCTGTGGTGCTGAAAGTGAATTTCCCTCAGGATTAATAAAGTACTTCTATGTGTAGAATTATGTGTCATTGAAAAAGGAACTATTTTCAATTGTGTCCAATGAGAAACAAATGATTTCCAGATAGACTGTGTCCTCCACAAGTCCAAACTAATGGCAATTGTTTCTTGCCATCTATATGCTGGCTTTTGTCGGCATGTTATTTCGCTTACGGCCATACCAACCTGAACACGCCCGATCTCGTCCGATCTCGGAAGCTAAGCAGGTTCGGGCCTGGTTAGTACTTGGATGGGAGACCGCCTGGGAATACCAGGTGCAGTAAGCATTTTGCACAGCAAGGAGGTGCTACTGATCCCTCATAAAACACCCCAAGTCTTTCAACTAGCTTTTGCACATTTGAGTAGTACACTACCTACAAACACTCATTCAAACAGCTTGAAAGTAAGTAACATGCCTAGGTCCTAAAGCTAATGGGATTATGTGTGACTGATTTACAGTAATATTGGCTCATTTAACATAACTAAGCTTTTGAAATTGGCTATCTCAAACCGCCCTCTTTTCTTGATGCAAGTTGTTTTTGGAGGGTGGAGAAAAGGGGGCGGGGCTTGAGAGGTAGCCAATAGGTAATAGCCAATAGGTAATAGCCTAGCGGTGTATAGTGAAGACCATCAGCCAGACTCATATGTGCCAGAAGCACTATCCTCTCCCTGACTTGTACAACTCATACTTACCTGGCAAGGGAGATACCATGATCAAGAAGGTGGTTCACCCATGGCGAGGCTCAGCCATTGCACTCCGGCTGTGCTGACCTATGCGAATTTCTCAAATGTAGAAATCTCGATTGCATAATTTCTGGTAGTGGGGGACTGCGTTCGCGCTCTCCCCTGATATAATATTGTCAAAAGTAAATACAGAACTTGACTAACAATCTATCAACGTGATTTTTTTATAACTCATTGTATATCTTCCTGTACATTATCCATTTACTGTATATTTTTGGACTGTATGTTTTAGGATGTATATCTTTCACTGTGTATTCTTATTCTTTGGAATACCTAAATGTTTATTGTGAGCGATCTGTGGTGCTGAAAGTGAATTTCCCTCAGGATTAATAAAGTACTTCTATGTGTAGAATTATGTGTCATTGAAAAAGGAACTATTTTCAATTGTGTCCAATGAGAAACAAATGATTTCCAGATAGACTGTGTCCTCCACAAGTCCAAACTAATGGCAATTGTTTCTTGCCATCTATATGCTGGCTTTTGTCGGCATGTTATTTCGCTTACGGCCATACCAACCTGAACACGCCCGATCTCGTCCGATCTCGGAAGCTAAGCAGGTTCGGGCCTGGTTAGTACTTGGATGGGAGACCGCCTGGGAATACCAGGTGCAGTAAGCATTTTGCACAGCAAGGAGGTGCTACTGATCCCTCATAAAACACCCCAAGTCTTTCAACTAGCTTTTGCACATTTGAGTAGTACACTACCTACAAACACTCATTCAAACAGCTTGAAAGTAAGTAACATGCCTAGGTCCTAAAGCTAATGGGATTATGTGTGACTGATTTACAGTAATATTGGCTCATTTAACATAACTAAGCTTTTGAAATTGGCTATCTCAAACCGCCCTCTTTTCTTGATGCAAGTTGTTTTTGGAGGGTGGAGAAAAGGGGGCGGGGCTTGAGAGGTAGCCAATAGGTAATAGCCAATAGGTAATAGCCTAGCGGTGTATAGTGAAGACCATCAGCCAGACTCATATGTGCCAGAAGCACTATCCTCTCCCTGACTTGTACAACTCATACTTACCTGGCAAGGGAGATACCATGATCAAGAAGGTGGTTCACCCATGGCGAGGCTCAGCCATTGCACTCCGGCTGTGCTGACCTATGCGAATTTCTCAAATGTAGAAATCTCGATTGCATAATTTCTGGTAGTGGGGGACTGCGTTCGCGCTCTCCCCTGATATAATATTGTCAAAAGTAAATACAGAACTTGACTAACAATCTATCAACGTGATTTTTTTATAACTCATTGTATATCTTCCTGTACATTATCCATTTACTGTATATTTTTGGACTGTATGTTTTAGGATGTATATCTTTCACTGTGTATTCTTATTCTTTGGAATACCTAAATGTTTATTGTGAGCGATCTGTGGTGCTGAAAGTGAATTTCCCTCAGGATTAATAAAGTACTTCTATGTGTAGAATTATGTGTCATTGAAAAAGGAACTATTTTCAATTGTGTCCAATGAGAAACAAATGATTTCCAGATAGACTGTGTCCTCCACAAGTCCAAACTAATGGCAATTGTTTCTTGCCATCTATATGCTGGCTTTTGTCGGCATGTTATTTCGCTTACGGCCATACCAACCTGAACACGCCCGATCTCGTCCGATCTCGGAAGCTAAGCAGGTTCGGGCCTGGTTAGTACTTGGATGGGAGACCGCCTGGGAATACCAGGTGCAGTAAGCATTTTGCACAGCAAGGAGGTGCTACTGATCCCTCATAAAACACCCCAAGTCTTTCAACTAGCTTTTGCACATTTGAGTAGTACACTACCTACAAACACTCATTCAAACAGCTTGAAAGTAAGTAACATGCCTAGGTCCTAAAGCTAATGGGATTATGTGTGACTGATTTACAGTAATATTGGCTCATTTAACATAACAGCTTTTGAAATTGGCTATCTCAAACCGCCCTCTTTTCTTGATGCAAGTTGTTTTTGGAGGGTGGAGAAAAGGGGGCGGGGCTTGAGAGGTAGCCAATAGGTAATAGCCAATAGGTAATAGCCTAGCGGTGTATAGTGAAGACCATCAGCCAGACTCATATGTGCCAGAAGCACTATCCTCTCCCTGACTTGTACAACTCATACTTACCTGGCAAGGGAGATACCATGATCAAGAAGGTGGTTCACCCATGGCGAGGCTCAGCCATTGCACTCCGGCTGTGCTGACCTATGCGTATTTCTCAAATGTAGAAATCTCGATTGCATAATTTCTGGTAGTGGGGGACTGCGTTCGCGCTCTCCCCTGATATAATATTGTCAAAAGTAAATACAGAACTTGACTAACAATCTATCAACGTGATTTTTTTATAACTCATTGTATATCTTCCTGTACATTATCCATTTACTGTATATTTTTGGACTGTATGTTTTAGGATGTATATCTTTCACTGTGTATTCTTATTCTTTGGAATACCTAAATGTTTATTGTGAGCGATCTGTGGTGCTGAAAGTGAATTTCCCTCAGGATTAATAAAGTACTTCTATGTGTAGAATTATGTGTCATTGAAAAAGGAACTATTTTCAATTGTGTCCAATGAGAAACAAATGATTTCCAGATAGACTGTGTCCTCCACAAGTCCAAACTAATGGCAATTGTTTCTTGCCATCTATATGCTGGCTTTTGTCGGCATGTTATTTCGCTTACGGCCATACCAACCTGAACACGCCCGATCTCGTCCGATCTCGGAAGCTAAGCAGGTTCGGGCCTGGTTAGTACTTGGATGGGAGACCGCCTGGGAATACCAGGTGCAGTAAGCATTTTGCACAGCAAGGAGGTGCTACTGATCCCTCATAAAACACCCCAAGTCTTTCAACTAGCTTTTGCACATTTGAGTAGTACACTACCTACAAACACTCATTCAAACAGCTTGAAAGTAAGTAACATGCCTAGGTCCTAAAGCTAATGGGATTATGTGTGACTGATTTACAGTAATATTGGCTCATTTAACATAACTAAGCTTTTGAAATTGGCTATCTCAAACCGCCCTCTTTTCTTGATGCAAGTTGTTTTTGGAGGGTGGAGAAAAGGGGGCGGGGCTTGAGAGGTAGCCAATAGGTAATAGCCAATAGGTAATAGCCTAGCGGTGTATAGTGAAGACCATCAGCCAGACTCATATGTGCCAGAAGCACTATCCTCTCCCTGACTTGTACAACTCATACTTACCTGGCAAGGGAGATACCATGATCAAGAAGGTGGTTCACCCATGGCGAGGCTCAGCCATTGCACTCCGGCTGTGCTGACCTATGCGAATTTCTCAAATGTAGAAATCTCGATTGCATAATTTCTGGTAGTGGGGGACTGCGTTCGCGCTCTCCCCTGATATAATATTGTCAAAAGTAAATACAGAACTTGACTAACAATCTATCAACGTGATTTTTTTATAACTCATTGTATATCTTCCTGTACATTATCCATTTACTGTATATTTTTGGACTGTATATTTTTGGACTGTATGTTTTAGGATGTATATCTTTCACTGTGTATTCTTATTCTTTGGAATACCTAAATGTTTATTGTGAGCGATCTGTGGTGCTGAAAGTGAATTTCCCTCAGGATTAATAAAGTACTTCTATGTGTAGAATTATGTGTCATTGAAAAAGGAACTATTTTCAATTGTGTCCAATGAGAAACAAATGATTTCCAGATAGACTGTGTCCTCCACAAGTCCAAACTAATGGCAATTGTTTCTTGCCATCTATATGCTGGCTTTACGGCCATACCAACCTGAACACGCCCGATCTCGTCCGATCTCGGAAGCTAAGCAGGTTCGGGCCTGGTTAGTACTTGGATGGGAGACCGCCTGGGAATACCAGGTGCAGTAAGCATTTTGCACAGCAAGGAGGTGCTACTGATCCCTCATAAAACACCCCAAGTCTTTCAACTAGCTTTTGCACATTTGAGTAGTACACTACCTACAAACACTCATTCAAACAGCTTGAAAGTAAGTAACATGCCTAGGTCCTAAAGCTAATGGGATTATGTGTGACTGATTTACAGTAATATTGGCTCATTTAACATAACTAAGCTTTTGAAATTGGCTATCTCAAACCGCCCTCTTTTCTTGATGCAAGTTGTTTTTGGAGGGTGGAGAAAAGGGGGCGGGGCTTGAGAGGTAGCCAATAGGTAATAGCCAATAGGTAATAGCCTAGCGGTGTATAGTGAAGACCATCAGCCAGACTCATATGTGCCAGAAGCACTATCCTCTCCCTGACTTGTACAACTCATACTTACCTGGCAAGGGAGATACCATGATCAAGAAGGTGGTTCACCCATGGCGAGGCTCAGCCATTGCACTCCGGCTGTGCTGACCTATGCGAATTTCTCAAATGTAGAAATCTCGATTGCATAATTTCTGGTAGTGGGGGACTGCGTTCGCGCTCTCCCCTGATATAATATTGTCAAAAGTAAATACAGAACTTGACTAACAATCTATCAACGTGATTTTTTTATAACTCATTGTATATCTTCCTGTACATTATCCATTTACTGTATATTTTTGGACTGTATGTTTTAGGATGTATATCTTTCACTGTGTATTCTTATTCTTTGGAATACCTAAATGTTTATTGTGAGCGATCTGTGGTGCTGAAAGTGAATTTCCCTCAGGATTAATAAAGTACTTCTATGTGTAGAATTATGTGTCATTGAAAAAGGAACTATTTTCAATTGTGTCCAATGAGAAACAAATGATTTCCAGATAGACTGTGTCCTCCACAAGTCCAAACTAATGGCAATTGTTTCTTGCCATCTATATGCTGGCTTTTGTCGGCATGTTATTTCGCTTACGGCCATACCAACCTGAACACGCCCGATCTCGTCCGATCTCGGAAGCTAAGCAGGTTCGGGCCTGGTTAGTACTTGGATGGGAGACCGCCTGGGAATACCAGGTGCAGTAAGCATTTTGCACAGCAAGGAGGTGCTACTGATCCCTCATAAAACACCCCAAGTCTTTCAACTAGCTTTTGCACATTTGAGTAGTACACTACCTACAAACACTCATTCAAACAGCTTGAAAGTAAGTAACATGCCTAGGTCCTAAAGCTAATGGGATTATGTGTGACTGATTTACAGTAATATTGGCTCATTTAACATAACTAAGCTTTTGAAATTGGCTATCTCAAACCGCCCTCTTTTCTTGATGCAAGTTGTTTTTGGAGGGTGGAGAAAAGGGGGCGGGGCTTGAGAGGTAGCCAATAGGTAATAGCCAATAGGTAATAGCCTAGCGGTGTATAGTGAAGACCATCAGCCAGACTCATATGTGCCAGAAGCACTATCCTCTCCCTGACTTGTACAACTCATACTTACCTGGCAAGGGAGATACCATGATCAAGAAGGTGGTTCACCCATGGCGAGGCTCAGCCATTGCACTCCGGCTGTGCTGACCTATGCGAATTTCTCAAATGTAGAAATCTCGATTGCATAATTTCTGGTAGTGGGGGACTGCGTTCGCGCTCTCCCCTGATATAATATTGTCAAAAGTAAATACAGAACTTGACTAACCATCTATCAATGTGATTTTTTTATAACTCATTGTATATCTTCCTGTACATTATCCATTTACTGTATATTTTTGGACTGTATGTTTTAGGATGTATATCTTTCACTGTGTATTCTTATTCTTTGGAATACCTAAATGTTTATTGTGAGCGATCTGTGGTGCTGAAAGTGAATTTCCCTCAGGATTAATAAAGTACTTCTATGTGTAGAATTATGTGTCATTGAAAAAGGAACTATTTTCAATTGTGTCCAATGAGAAACAAATGATTTCCAGATAGACTGTGTCCTCCACAAGTCCAAACTAATGGCAATTGTTTCTTGCCATCTATATGCTGGCTTTTGTCGGCATGTTATTTCGCTTACGGCCATACCAACCTGAACACGCCCGATCTCGTCCGATCTCGGAAGCTAAGCAGGTTCGGGCCTGGTTAGTACTTGGATGGGAGACCGCCTGGGAATACCAGGTGCAGTAAGCATTTTGCACAGCAAGGAGGTGCTACTGATCCCTCATAAAACACCCCAAGTCTTTCAACTAGCTTTTGCACATTTGAGTAGTACACTACCTACAAACACTCATTCAAACAGCTTGAAAGTAAGTAACATGCCTAGGTCCTAAAGCTAATGGGATTATGTGTGACTGATTTACAGTAATATTGGCTCATTTAACATAACTAAGCTTTTGAAATTGGCTATCTCAAACCGCCCTCTTTTCTTGATGCAAGTTGTTTTTGGAGGGTGGAGAAAAGGGGGCGGGGCTTGAGAGGTAGCCAATAGGTAATAGCCAATAGGTAATAGCCTAGCGGTGTATAGTGAAGACCATCAGCCAGACTCATATGTGCCAGAAGCACTATCCTCTCCCTGACTTGTACAACTCATACTTACCTGGCAAGGGAGATACCATGATCAAGAATGTGGTTCACCCATGGCGAGGCTCAGCCATTGCACTCCGGCTGTGCTGACCTATGCGAATTTCTCAAATGTAGAAATCTCGATTGCATAATTTCTGGTAGTGGGGGACTGCGTTCGCGCTCTCCCCTGATATGATATTGTCAAAAGTAAATACAGAACTTGACTAACAATCTATCAACGTGATTTTTTTATAACTCATTGTATATCTTCCTGTACATTATCCATTTACTGTATATTTTTGGACTGTATGTTTTAGGATGTATATCTTTCACTGTGTATTCTTATTCTTTGGAATACCTAAATGTTTATTGTGAGCGATCTGTGGTGCTGAAAGTGAATTTCCCTCAGGATTAATAAAGTACTTCTATGTGTAGAATTATGTGTCATTGAAAAAGGAACTATTTTCAATTGTGTCCAATGAGAAACAAATGATTTCCAGATAGACTGTGTCCTCCACAAGTCCAAACTAATGGCAATTGTTTCTTGCCATCTATATGCTGGCTTTTGTCGGCATGTTATTTCGCTTACGGCCATACCAACCTGAACACGCCCGATCTCGTCCGATCTCGGAAGCTAAGCAGGTTCGGGCCTGGTTAGTACTTGGATGGGAGACCGCCTGGGAATACCAGGTGCAGTAAGCATTTTGCACAGCAAGGAGGTGCTACTGATCCCTCATAAAACACCCCAAGTCTTTCAACTAGCTTTTGCACATTTGAGTAGTACACTACCTACAAACACTCATTCAAACAGCTTGAAAGTAAGTAACATGCCTAGGTCCTAAAGCTAATGGGATTATGTGTGACTGATTTACAGTAATATTGGCTCATTTAACATAACTAAGCTTTTGAAATTGGCTATCTCAAACCGCCCTCTTTTCTTGATGCAAGTTGTTTTTGGAGGGTGGAGAAAAGGGGGCGGGGCTTGAGAGGTAGCCAATAGGTAATAGCCAATAGGTAATAGCCTAGCGGTGTATAGTGAAGACCATCAGCCAGACTCATATGTGCCAGAAGCACTATCCTCTCCCTGACTTGTACAACTCATACTTACCTGGCAAGGGAGATACCATGATCAAGAAGGTGGTTCACCCATGGCGAGGCTCAGCCATTGCACTCCGGCTGTGCTGACCTATGCGAATTTCTCAAATGTAGAAATCTCGATTGCATAATTTCTGGTAGTGGGGGACTGCGTTCGTGCTCTCCCCTGATATAATATTGTCAAAAGTAAATACAGAACTTGACTAACAATCTATCAACGTGATTTTTTTATAACTCATTGTATATCTTCCTGTACATTATCCATTTACTGTATATTTTTGGACTGTATGTTTTAGGATGTATATCTTTCACTGTGTATTCTTATTCTTTGGAATACCTAAATGTTTATTGTGAGCGATCTGTGGTGCTGAAAGTGAATTTCCCTCAGGATTAATAAAGTACTTCTATGTGTAGAATTATGTGTCATTGAAAAAGGAACTATTTTCAATTGTGTCCAATGAGAAACAAATGATTTCCAGATAGACTGTGTCCTCCACAAGTCCAAACTAATGGCAATTGTTTCTTGCCATCTATATGCTGGCTTTTGTCGGCATGTTATTTCGCTTACGGCCATACCAACCTGAACACGCCCGATGTCGTCCGATCTCGGAAGCTAAGCAGGTTCGGGCCTGGTTAGTACTTGGATGGGAGACCGCCTGGGAATACCAGGTGCAGTAAGTATTTTGCACAGCAAGGAGGTGCTACTGATCCCTCATAAAACACCCCAAGTCTTTCAACTAGCTTTTGCACATTTGAGTAGTACACTACCTACAAACACTCATTCAAACAGCTTGAAAGTAAGTAACATGCCTAGGTCCTAAAGCTAATGGGATTATGTGTGACTGATTTACAGTAATATTGGCTCATTTAACATAACTAAGCTTTTGAAATTGGCTATCTCAAACCGCCCTCTTTTCTTGATGCAAGTTGTTTTTGGAGGGTGGAGAAAAGGGGGCAGGGCTTGAGAGGTAGCCAATAGGTAATAGCCAATAGGTAATAGCCTAGCGGTGTATAGTGAAGACCATCAGCCAGACTCATATGTGCCAGAAGCACTATCCTCTCCCTGACTTGTACAACTCATACTTACCTGGCAAGGGAGATACCATGATCAAGAAGGTGGTTCACCCATGGCGAGGCTCAGCCATTGCACTCCGGCTGTGCTGACCTATGCGAATTTCTCAAATGTAGAAATCTCGATTGCATAATTTCTGGTAGTGGGGGACTGCGTTCGCGCTCTCCCCTGATATAATATTGTCAAAAGTAAATACAGAACTTGACTAACCATCTATCAATGTGATTTTTTTATAACTCATTGTATATCTTCCTGTACATTATCCATTTACTGTATATTTTTGGACTGTATGTTTTAGGATGTATATCTTTCACTGTGTATTCTTATTCTTTGGAATACCTAAATGTTTATTGTGAGCGATCTGTGGTGCTGAAAGTGAATTTCCCTCAGGATTAATAAAGTACTTCTATGTGTAGAATTATGTGTCATTGAAAAAGGAACTATTTTCAATTGTGTCCAATGAGAAACAAATGATTTCCAGATAGACTGTGTCCTCCACAAGTCCAAACTAATGGCAATTGTTTCTTGCCATCTATATGCTGGCTTTTGTCGGCATGTTATTTCGCTTACGGCCATACCAACCTGAACACGCCCGATCTCGTCCGATCTCGGAAGCTAAGCAGGTTCGGGCCTGGTTAGTACTTGGATGGGAGACCGCCTGGGAATACCAGGTGCAGTAAGCATTTTGCACAGCAAGGAGGTGCTACTGATCCCTCATAAAACACCCCAAGTCTTTCAACTAGCTTTTGCACATTTGAGTAGTACACTACCTACAAACACTCATTCAAACAGCTTGAAAGTAAGTAACATGCCTAGGTCCTAAAGCTAATGGGATTATGTGTGACTGATTTACAGTAATATTGGCTCATTTAACATAACTAAGCTTTTGAAATTGGCTATCTCAAACCGCCCTCTTTTCTTGATGCAAGTTGTTTTTGGAGGGTGGAGAAAAGGGGGCGGGGCTTGAGAGGTAGCCAATAGGTAATAGCCAATAGGTAATAGCCTAGCGGTGTATAGTGAAGACCATCAGCCAGACTCATATGTGCCAGAAGCACTATCCTCTCCCTGACTTGTACAACTCATACTTACCTGGCAAGGGAGATACCATGATCAAGAATGTGGTTCACCCATGGCGAGGCTCAGCCATTGCACTCCGGCTGTGCTGACCTATGCGAATTTCTCAAATGTAGAAATCTCGATTGCATAATTTCTGGTAGTGGGGGACTGCGTTCGCGCTCTCCCCTGATATGATATTGTCAAAAGTAAATACAGAACTTGACTAACAATCTATCAACGTGATTTTTTTATAACTCATTGTATATCTTCCTGTACATTATCCATTTACTGTATATTTTTGGACTGTATGTTTTAGGATGTATATCTTTCACTGTGTATTCTTATTCTTTGGAATACCTAAATGTTTATTGTGAGCGATCTGTGGTGCTGAAAGTGAATTTCCCTCAGGATTAATAAAGTACTTCTATGTGTAGAATTATGTGTCATTGAAAAAGGAACTATTTTCAATTGTGTCCAATGAGAAACAAATGATTTCCAGATAGACTGTGTCCTCCACAAGTCCAAACTAATGGCAATTGTTTCTTGCCATCTATATGCTGGCTTTTGTCGGCATGTTATTTCGCTTACGGCCATACCAACCTGAACACGCCCGATCTCGTCCGATCTCGGAAGCTAAGCAGGTTCGGGCCTGGTTAGTACTTGGATGGGAGACCGCCTGGGAATACCAGGTGCAGTAAGCATTTTGCACAGCAAGGAGGTGCTACTGATCCCTCATAAAACACCCCAAGTCTTTCAACTAGCTTTTGCACATTTGAGTAGTACACTACCTACAAACACTCATTCAAACAGCTTGAAAGTAAGTAACATGCCTAGGTCCTAAAGCTAATGGGATTATGTGTGACTGATTTACAGTAATATTGGCTCATTTAACATAACTAAGCTTTTGAAATTGGCTATCTCAAACCGCCCTCTTTTCTTGATGCAAGTTGTTTTTGGAGGGTGGAGAAAAGGGGGCGGGGCTTGAGAGGTAGCCAATAGGTAATAGCCAATAGGTAATAGCCTAGCGGTGTATAGTGAAGACCATCAGCCAGACTCATATGTGCCAGAAGCACTATCCTCTCCCTGACTTGTACAACTCATACTTACCTGGCAAGGGAGATACCATGATCAAGAAGGTGGTTCACCCATGGCGAGGCTCAGCCATTGCACTCCGGCTGTGCTGACCTATGCGAATTTCTCAAATGTAGAAATCTCGATTGCATAATTTCTGGTAGTGGGGGACTGCGTTCGTGCTCTCCCCTGATATAATATTGTCAAAAGTAAATACAGAACTTGACTAACAATCTATCAACGTGATTTTTTTATAACTCATTGTATATCTTCCTGTACATTATCCATTTACTGTATATTTTTGGACTGTATGTTTTAGGATGTATATCTTTCACTGTGTATTCTTATTCTTTGGAATACCTAAATGTTTATTGTGAGCGATCTGTGGTGCTGAAAGTGAATTTCCCTCAGGATTAATAAAGTACTTCTATGTGTAGAATTATGTGTCATTGAAAAAGGAACTATTTTCAATTGTGTCCAATGAGAAACAAATGATTTCCAGATAGACTGTGTCCTCCACAAGTCCAAACTAATGGCAATTGTTTCTTGCCATCTATATGCTGGCTTTTGTCGGCATGTTATTTCGCTTACGGCCATACCAACCTGAACACGCCCGATGTCGTCCGATCTCGGAAGCTAAGCAGGTTCGGGCCTGGTTAGTACTTGGATGGGAGACCGCCTGGGAATACCAGGTGCAGTAAGTATTTTGCACAGCAAGGAGGTGCTACTGATCCCTCATAAAACACCCCAAGTCTTTCAACTAGCTTTTGCACATTTGAGTAGTACACTACCTACAAACACTCATTCAAACAGCTTGAAAGTAAGTAACATGCCTAGGTCCTAAAGCTAATGGGATTATGTGTGACTGATTTACAGTAATATTGGCTCATTTAACATAACTAAGCTTTTGAAATTGGCTATCTCAAACCGCCCTCTTTTCTTGATGCAAGTTGTTTTTGGAGGGTGGAGAAAAGGGGGCAGGGCTTGAGAGGTAGCCAATAGGTAATAGCCAATAGGTAATAGCCTAGCGGTGTATAGTGAAGACCATCAGCCAGACTCATATGTGCCAGAAGCACTATCCTCTCCCTGACTTGTACAACTCATACTTACCTGGCAAGGGAGATACCATGATCAAGAAGGTGGTTCACCCATGGCGAGGCTCAGCCATTGCACTCCGGCTGTGCTGACCTATGCGAATTTCTCAAATGTAGAAATCTCGATTGCATAATTTCTGGTAGTGGGGGACTGCGTTCGCGCTCTCCCCTGATATAATATTGTCAAAAGTAAATACAGAACTTGACTAACAATCTATCAACGTGATTTTTTTATAACTCATTGTATATCTTCCTGTACATTATCCATTTACTGTATATTTTTGGACTGTATGTTTTAGGATGTATATCTTTCACTGTGTATTCTTATTCTTTGGAATACCTAAATGTTTATTGTGAGCGATCTGTGGTGCTGAAAGTGAATTTCCCTCAGGATTAATAAAGTACTTCTATGTGTAGAATTATGTGTCATTGAAAAAGGAACTATTTTCAATTGTGTCCAATGAGAAACAAATGATTTCCAGATAGACTGTGTCCTCCACAAGTCCAAACTAATGGCAATTGTTTCTTGCCATCTATATGCTGGCTTTTGTCGGCATGTTATT